>NC_041392.1:338047060-338156444 GCF_002162155.2 Triticum dicoccoides
GCACAGCAGTCCGCCCGTCACCATGCTGGAAATCGTCTCCGCGGCCGCGGGGAGCTGCCGTGGTGGCCACAGGATGTTTGCGAGGGCGACCTCGGCCGCGCTTGGGCGGGGGAGAGGCAGGCTCTACCCGGCGAGCCTTCCCCTTCTCTGTGGCCAAGAACCTCCTCGACGGGGCCATGAAGAAGAAGGATAAGCAAAGGGGGATGAACTGGAAGGGTGCGCGCCGATCCGTACTTATAGCCGGCGAGGGCCAACCGTTGGCCCCCACTATCACAGGTAATCATGACCCGCTTTGCATGCAGGGACTTGTTCAATCCATGCAGTTGCCGAGGCGCCATGGGGAAGTGGAGACGCCCACGTCCAATCAACCGCCATGCGGCGCCCAAGGCAACAGGCTGTTAGGGCCCGCGGCGCTTTGCGCTTACCCTTTCGCCTTCCTGCACGGCCAAGTCCGGGCGCGCCTTGGGCCCGGGGGCTGCTGTCGGTGTTCTGGGAACGGGGGTCCCCAGACTTGCCTGCCTGCGGCCTGTGGCGTGGCTCAAAGGGGGGCCCACCACGGCCCATCTTCATCAACACAGACTTAAGACCCTCGCGAGGGGCCAAGCCTCGTGGGGTGGACGACGCGGAGCTTCCTCAGGCACGGCCTCACCAGGCTGGCTCGCGAGGAGGTGGAGAGATCAAGGTGGGGTACCACATAGGGAGCCCGTGACGCAAGCCATGACGACCAAGGGCGCCAGGCGGGCGCCAGCCCGCGCAGTGTCCTCCTTTCCCCTTTGGTGCAAAGGGGGCAAGCGCAGCCGCGGAGTACCGAGGCATCAGGCAAAGGTTGCCATTTCGGTGCAACAAGACCAAGACCAGGAGGACTGCAGGACGGAGGTCATCGTGGAGCCCAAGACGGTGTCACCACCAGAGCTTTGTGCAGGCGAGGACCAACTTTAGTCAGGATAAGTGTACTAGATGTTCCCCTTCAAAATGGCCAATTGTTGGGGCCCTTCCCGCTCAATATTTGGGAAGAGGCCTAGGGCCTTTGCATATAAATAGGACCGGCCACCCATAGGGTAGGGGTGATCGGATCAAAATCAGAGAGAGAGAAGGGTGACTGAACTCCTCCTAGCAGTTCGTCCCCCCCAGCAAAGAACAGACCCTCGCGAAGCTGTTCTTCCTTGTATCATTCATCATCATCAGTCCAAGAGGCAATCCACCACACCACACACTGGATTAGGGTATTACACCACAACGGTGGCCCGAACCAGTATAAATCCTGTGTTTCTTGTGCTGTTCTTTCCTTAGCTTAGATCTTAGCGAGGCGGAGGGGTGCAGGTAGGTAGGAGGCGAAATCTCCGTGCGCACCCCAGTGTTCGAACCTCAAGGGTCTGCCGGAACCCAAAATCCGACAACGGTCATGTAATTTATACATCCACTGTCGAGGACCCACTCAGTAGCTTTGGGTTGATTGATACGTCTCCGTCGTATCTACTTTTCCAAACACTTTTGCCCTTGTCTTGGACTCTAACTTGCATGATTTGAATGGAACTAACTTGGACTGACGATGTTTTCACCAGAATTGCCATGGTGTTATTTATGTGCAGAAACAAAAGTTCTCGGAATGACCTGAAACTTCACGGAACGTCTATTTGGAAATAATAAAAAATCCTTGCAAAAGATGAAGACCAGGGGGCCCACACCCTAGCCACGAGGGTGGGGGGCACGCCTGCCCCCCAGCGCGCGCCCCTACCTCGTGGGCCCCCTAGAGCTCCTCCGACCTCAGCTCCAACTCTATATATTTGTTTTCGGGGAGAAAAAAATCAGAGAGAAGGATTCATGTGTTTTACAATACGGAGCCGCTGCCAAGCCCTAAAACCTCTCGGGAGGGTTGATCTGGAGTCCGTTCGGGGCTCCGGAGAGGGGAATGTGTCGCCATCGCCATCATCAACCTTCCTCCATCACCAATTTCATGATGCTCACCGCCGTGCGTGAGTAATTCCATCATAGGCTTGCTGGACGGTGATGGGTTGGATGAGATTTATCATGTAATCAAGTTAGTTTTGTTAGGGTTTGATCCCTAGTATCCACTATGTTCTGAGATTGATGTTGCTATGACTTTGCTATGCTTAATGCTTGTCACTAGGGCCCGAGTGCCATGATTTTAGATCTGAACCTATTATGTTTTCATCAATATATGAGAGTTCTTGATCCTATCTTGCGAGTCTATAGTCACCTATTGTGTGTTATGATCCGTTAACCCCGAAGTGACAATAATCGGGATACTTACTGGTGATGACCGTAGTTTGAGGAGTTCATGTATTCACTATGTGTTAATTCTTTGGTCCGGTACTCTATTAAAAGGATGCCTTAATATCCCTTAGTTTCCATTAGGACCCCGCTGCCACGGGAGGGTAGGACAAAAGATGTCATGCAAGTTCTTTTCCATAAGCATGTATGACTATATTCGGAATACATTCCTACATTACATTGATGAATTGGAGCTAGTTCTGTGTCACCCTAGGTTATGACTGTTACATGATGAACCGCATCCCTCATAATTCTCTATCACCGATCCATTGCCCACGAGCTTTCCATATATTGTTCTTCACTTATTTACTTTTCCGTTGCTATTGTTACAATCACTACAAAGTACCAAAAACATTACTTTTGCTATCATTACCTTTTGCTACCGTTACCACTACTATCATATTACTTTGCTACTAAACACTTTGCTGCAGATATTAAGTTTCCAGGTGTGGTTGAATTGACAACTCAGCTGCTAATACTTGAGAATATTCTTTGGCTCCCCTTGTGTCGAATCAATAAATTTGGGTTGAATACTCTACCCTCGAAAAATGTTGCGATCCCCTATACTTGTGGGTTATCAAGACTATTTTCTAGCGTCGTTGCCGGGGAGCATAGCTCTATTCTTTGAGTCACTTGGGATTCATATCTGCTTATCATTATGAAGAACTTGAGAGATCCAAAAACCAATATTTATCGCTCAACTACGAGGGGAGGTAAGGAACTGCCATCTAGCTCTGCACTTGATTCACCTTCTGTTTTGAGTAAGCTTCCGACACCTAAACCTGCTTCTGCTATTTGTTCTGATATGTCGCATGTTATTGATGATGCCACTTCTGTTATGCATGATACTTATGATGAAACTACTTCTATGCTTGATACTACTGTGCCACTTGGTGAATTTCTTGATGAACAACTTGCTAGGTTTAGAGAGAATGAAATTATTGAAACTGATAATATTGATGAAAGTGATGATGAAGACTCTCCCCCTAATAAATATGAATCACCTGTTATTCCTGAGGGTTATGTTTTTGAAAAAGAAGCTGCTCTAGCTATTTTAGCTTGCAAAGATAGATACGAGCTCAAGAGGTTATTCGCTAAATGGAAGCAGCAATCTCTTAATGCTAGAATGAAACCTGACCCTGCTTTTGCTACTTCACCTGTCTGTGTTACTGATAAGGATTATGAAATGTCTGTTGATCCTGATATAATTACTTTGGTTGAATCTGATCCTTTTCATGGCTATGAATCTGAAACTGTTGTGGCACATCTTACTAAATTAAATGATATAGCCACCCTGTTCACTAATGATGAGAGAACTCGCTACTTTTATATCCTTAAAATATTTCCATTCTCATTAAAGGGTGATGCTAAGATATGGTTTAATTCTCTTGATCCTGGTTGTGTGCGTAGTCCCCAGGATATGATTTATTATTTCTCTGCTAAATATTTCCCTGCTCATAAGAAACAAGCTGCTTTGAGGGATATATGTAATTTTGTGCAAATTGAAGAAGAGTGTCTCCCACAAGCTTGGGGGAGGCTTCTCAAGTTACTTAATGCTTTGCCTGATCATCCTCTTAAGAAAAATGAAATACTTGATATCTTTTATAATGGACTAACCGATGCTTCCAGAGATTATCTGGATAGTTGTGCTGGTTCTGTTTTTAGGGAAAGAACACCGGATGAAGCTGAAATTCTATTGAATAATATGTTGACAAATGAAAATAATTGGACACTTCCTGAGCCTATTCCTAAACCAACTCCGAAGAAAAGAGGTATTCTATTTCTCAGTCCTGAAGATATGCAAGAGGCAAAGAAATCTATGAAAGAAAAAGGTATTAAAGCTGAAGATGTTAAGAATTTACCTCCTATTGAAGAAATACATGGTCTTAATTTACCGCCTGTTGAAGAAACATATGATCTTAATCCATTACCTATTGAAGAAAAACATGGTCCTGATAACCCGACACAGGTAGTAAAGGTAAATTCTCTCTATAGATATGATAAAGCTGAACTCCCATTTACTAAGTTTGCTAGCCCATGCTTAGATGAGTTTGATAAATTTATGGTTAAGCAAGAAGACTTTAATACTTATTTTGGTAGACAATTGAAATAGAATTCAAACATGCTTGAACACTTGGGTGATTATATGGCTAATGTCAAAGGTGAACTTCAACTTATTAGTAAACATGCTTCTATGGTTACCACTCAAGTAGAACAAGTACTTAAGGCTCAAAATGATTTGCTCAATGAATTGAATAGTAAGAATAATGATTATGCTATTGGAGTGGCTACTAGAACTGGTAGAATGACTCAGGAACCTCTGTATCCTGAAGGCCACCCTAAGAGAATTGAGCAAGATTCTCAGAGAAATAATATAGATGCACCTAGTCCTTCTAAAAGGAAGAAAAAGAAAAATGATAGGACTTTGCATGCTCCTAGTGAACCTGTTATTGATACACCTGAGAATCCAAATGATATTTCTATTTCTGATGCTGAAACACAATCTGGTAATGAACTTGAAACTAGTGATAATGCTAATGATAATGTTGATGTTGATGCTCAACCTAGTAATGATAATGATATAGAAATTGAACCTGCTATTGATCTTGATAACCCACAATCAAAGAATCAACGTTATGATAAGAAAGACTTTGTTGCTAGGAAACATGGTAAAGAAAGAGAGCCCTGGGTTCAGAAACCCATGCCTTTTCCTCCCAAACCATCTAAGAAAAAGATGATGAGGATTTTGAGCGCTTTGCTGAAATGATTATACCTATCTTTTTGTGTATGCGATTAACTAATGAGCTTGTGAGGTGGCCTTGGTGGAGTCGATCCAATCCAAGATGAGCTGATCCCTGACTATGGTGGTGGCTAGCCCTATTTATAGAGGCCCTGGTCCTCTTCCCAAATGTTTAGGCGAGAAGGGATCCCACAACAGCCAATTTCAAAGGGGGACAACTAGTACAAGTTATCCTAACAAAAGGTGGTCTTGGCCTTGGTGGAGTCGATCCGATCCAAGATGAGCCGATCTCTGACTATGGAGGTGGCTAGCCCTATTTATAGAGGCCCTGGTCCTCTTCCCAAATGTTTAGGCAGGAAGGGATCCCACCACGGACAATTTCGAAGGGGGACAACTAGTACAAGTTATCCTAACAAAAGGTGGTCTTCGCCTACCAAAGGCTCTTGTGGTGACGCCGTCATGGGCTCCGCGGTGACCTCCGTCCTGCTGGTCTTGGTCTTGTTGCACTGATATGGAAACCTTTACCTGATGCCTCAGGACTGCTCGCCTGTTCTTGCCCCTTTAGCACCAAAGAGGAAATTGGCACCCTACGCCTGCTGGCGCCCGCCTGGCCTTGGTCATCATGGCTCATGTCATGCGGACCTCGCGAGGTGCACCTTGCATAGATATCTCCGCTCCTCATGAGCCAGCCTAGGGGGGCTGCCCCGTAGGAGGTCTTGGTGTCGTCCGCCTCGTGACGCTTGGCCCCTCGCGAGGGTCTTGAGCGGTTGTTGATGAAGGTGGGCCATACCAGGATGCTAGATGAGCCATGCCCTTGGCCACAGATAGGCAAGTCTGGGTACCCCCGTTCCCAGGACGTCGACAAACTCCTTCACCACCATGGGCGTCGTCACCCTGAGCTTCTTCAACCTGGCCAGCCGGCGCTAGACGTGGGCAAACCGATGGTCGACAAGCTTCGCGTGCCCCTAGCCGGAGCTGGGTATGGCCGGCATCCATGGGAGCGTGAGCAGGGAGTTGAGCACGCCAACATCCATGAACACCCACCGCTTCCAAAATCCACTTATAGCTGGCGAGAGCTCGAAGTCGATGGCCGAGCCGGCTGTCGCCGCCACGGCCTGAAAGGCCACACACCCCGAGCGCTGGCGGGCGTCGACCGGGTGAAGCGAGAAGAAATGACGAAACAAGGCCACAGAAGGGGCAATGCCCACCATGGCCTCGCAGACGAAGGCCAAGACGACAAGGAGAATGATGGATTGATGATCTAGATGCAGCGTGTGGACTTGGTAGTGCGAGAGTATGGCGTTGAAGAAATCAGAGAAGGGGGGATCAAGCCAGCCAAGAGAGCGTGAAGATGGATGGGGATTTTGGTGGCTGCCATGTCGACCATGGCCCGGGAAGTAGGACAAACCACTGTCGCCTTCCACTCATTGGAACTGGAGGTGAGCGTCGGTCGGATCTTATCCAACCCTTCTTGATTGACCACCGTCGACCGCTCGAGGGCGGGCTCGAAGGCTGGCAGAGGTTCAACCGAAGCGCGGCTTTTCCCCTTCTTCTTCAACTGCGGCGCCATAGAGACAGGGGAGGACCAGTGCAAGCGTCAGATCCGGGAAAGGAGCCGCTGTTTCTCGGGAAGGTGAAGAAGCCAAGGGAGCGCATGGCAAGTGATGAAGGCCGAGCTGTGTGGGCAACGTGGCCGCCCAGCCGGGCGAATATCAAGGCTGCATGGGGAAGTGGGGGCGCCTGCGTCCCATCAATCACTACGCTCGACCAAGGCCACAGGCGGCTAGGGCCCGTGACGCTCCGCACTTGCCCTTTGGCTTTGCCTCGAAGCCAAGTTCGAGCGCGCCTTGGGCCCGGGGGCTACTGTCGGCATTCTGGGAATGGGGGTACCCAGAGTTTCCTACCTGCGGCCCACGGCGTGGCTCCATCGATGGCCCAGTAAGGCCCAACTTCAACATCGACAACTAAAGACCCTCGCGAGGAGGACGACGCCAAGACCTCCCTGTGGAGCGGCTGCTACCTCTTGAGCACTGCGTTGGTTTTCCCTTGAAGAGGAAAGGGTGTTGCAGCAAAGTAGCGTAAGTATTTCCCTCAGTTTTTGAGAACCAAGGTATCAATCCAGTAGGAGGCTACACGTGAGTCCCTCGCACCTACACAAAACAAATAAATCCTTATGACCAATGCGATAAGTTGTTGTCAATCCCTACACGGTCACTTACGAGAGTGAGATCTGATACATATAATAAGATAATATTTTTGGTATTTTTATGATAAAGATGCAAAGTAAAATAAAAGGCAAATAAAATAACTAAGTGTTGGAAGATTAATATGATGGAAGATAGACCCGGGGGCCATAGGTTTCACTAGTGGCTTCTCTCAAGAGCATAAGTATTTTACAGTGGGTGAACAAATTATTGTTGAGCAATTGACAGAATTGAGCATAGTTATGAGAATATCTAGGTATGATCATGTATATAGGCATCATGTCCGAGACAAGTAGACCGACTCCTGCCTGCATCTACTACTATTACTCCACACATCGACCACTATCTAGCATGCATCTAGAGTATTAAGTTCATAAGAACAGAGTAACACTTTAAGCAAGATGACATGATGTAGAGGGATAAATTCATGCAATATGATAAAAACCCCATCTTGTTATCCTCGATGGCAACAATACAATACGTGCCTTGCTACCCCTACTGTCACTGGGAAAGGACAACGCAAGATTGAACCCAAAGCTAAGCACTTCTCCCGTTGCAAGAAAGATCAATCGAGTAGGCCAAACCAAACTGATAATTCGAAGAGACTTGCAAAGATAACAAATCATACATAAAAGAATTCAGAGAAGATTCAAATATTATTCATAGATAAACTTGATCATAAACCCACAATTCATCGGTCTCAACAAACACACCGCAAAAGAAGATTACATCGAAATGATCTCCACGAGAGAGGGGGAGAACATTGTATTGAGATCCAAAAAGTGAGAAGAAGCCATCTAGCTAATAACTATGGACCCGAAGGTCTGAGGTAAACTACTCACACGTCATCGGAGAGGCTATGGTGTTGATGTAGAAGCCCTCCGTGATTGATGCCCCCTCAGGCGGAGCTCCGGAACAGACCCCAAGATGGGATCTCGTCAATACAGAAAGTTACGGCGGTGGAATTTGGGTTTTGGCTCCGTTTTGATCGTTTGGGGGTACGTAGGTATATATAGGAGGAATGAGTACGTTGGTGGAGCAATAGGCGGCCCACGAGGGTGGAGGGCACGCCTGGGGGGGAGGGTAGGCGCGCACTATACCTTGTGGCCTCCTGGTTGATTTCTTGACGTAGGGTCCAAGTCCTCTGGATCATGTTCGTTCCGAAAATCACGTTCCCGAAGGTTTCATTCCGTTTGGACTCCGTTTGATATTCCTTTTCTTTGAAACCCTAAAATAGGCAAAAAAAACAGCAATTCTGGGCTGGGCCTCCGGTTAGTAGGTTAGTCCCAAAAATAATATAAAAGTGTATAATAAAGCCCAATAATGTCCAAAACAGAATATAATATAGCATGGAACAATAAAAAATTATAGATACATTGGAGACGTATCAGCGGCATCCCCAGGCTACCTCCTGTGGAGCGGAGATATCAATGCAAGGCGCACCTCCTGAGATTCATATGACATGAGCCATGACGACCAAGGCCAGTGGGCGCCAACAAGCACAGTGTACCAGTTTCCTCTTTGGCGTTAAGGAGGCAAGCATAGGTGCGGAGTCCCGAGGCATCCAGAAATGGTTTCCATTTTGGTGCAACAAGACCAAGACCGCCAGGACGGCGGGACAGAGGTCACCGCGAAGCCCACCGTAGCGTCACGACCAGGAGCTTTTGCAGGCGAAGACTACTTTTATCGGGTTAGCATGTACTAGTTGTCTCCCTTTGAATTTGGCCATTGTGGGATCCCTTCCCGCCTACATTTGGGAAGAGGACCAAGGACACTATAAATAGGACTTAGCCACCACCATAGAGGGGGACGGATCATTCAGATCATCCTCACACCCACCAGCTCATTGAGCGCAAGAACACCTCTCCTCCTAAGGTTGTTCTCCACTATACTACTTCATCCTCATCCCCTCGAGGCCAATCCACCACAAAGCAAAAGTAGGGTTTTACAACACAAGGTGGCCTGAACCTGGGTAAACTGTTGTGTCTCTTGTTTGATGGGTTCGTCGAGCTAGGCCGTGGGATCACTGAGCAGGCAGGTTGGGGAGGACGAGTTCTTTGCATGCACCCTAGTGTTCGAACCTCTCAAGGGTCTGCGGAACCCTGAATCCGACAGGGCGCAACGCCTTCGTCTCCCTTGAGCAGAGGCTCGCGCAGCCCTGCGGTCCCTTTATGGGGAAGAGTATGAGAAGCTGCTGGCGACACCTGAGGAGGGCCCTGCCGGACTGCTCCCCAAGCTTGCCACGATGCTCGAGGGCGTCGTCGTTGGAGTGGGCCCCATGGTGGAGGGAGAGGCTCGCGCGCGTTTTTCCTCAACTGTGATGCGCATCTTCAGCCACCTCCATCTTCGGGCCTCCAACTTCGACCTTGGTGCGCTGCTCGAGCATGTGGACCATGAACTCCATGACGCTGTCGCCAAGGCCATGAAGGAACAGGTGGAGGCCTTGCTGCAGAAGTTCCTCTGTGTCGACCTGGCGGCCGAGGCTGACAAGGACGGCGGCGACGTCGTCGACGACAGGCCTCCCCAGGCGGGCGACGGTGGTGTCCAAGGCTAAGGAAGAGGCTCGAAGGCGGCGCTCCTGCTTAGTTTATCCTGCAGCATTTATCGTGCCTCGTGGAGGCATAAGAAATCATGCTTTTGAACTTCTAAGAAACAGTATGTTTTGTAATAATTTGCTCGGGTTCCGCAATTTCCTTTCCGTTTGCTTTAGTGTTCTGCGTCTGCAGGGCCCGGCCCCGCGCATACCTCAGCCGCCATTGGGTCATCCGGATGATCAGAATGAGACCAAGCGGTGAGGGGCTACATGACCAGTGAGGCTCCTGAGTTACGATGCTTAGGAGTCCCCCTTGACGTACGAACAACCCTCAGGAAGGAGGTGCTAGTGTAGGTTTTAGCATTCTGCGTCAGCAGGGCCTGGTCCCGCGCATACCTTAGCCATCATTGGGTCGCCTGGATCACCAGGACGAGACCAAGGGGTGAGGGGCTATGTGACCAGTGAGGCTCCTGAGTCACGATGATCAGGAGTCCCCCTTGACGTACGAACATACCTCCATACCTTTCCTCGTCGAGCTCTTGCTTGGGAGGGACGCGTGAAGACCAGGTCCGAGGGACCTGGTGAGGTGGCGTACACCGGGTGTGACCTGAGCGTAGCCCCCATCCCCAGTCCCCTTGCGCAACCCTCCCAAGAGAAAATCGGCGCGGTGAGGCTGAGCACCAAGCCTAGTGGCTCTCCTGAGGGTACCACAGCCATCAGGCTACCCTCAATTGGTAATTCACCAGTGCAGAGCATGGTGCTTCCGCTCTTGCACGGGCAAAGCTGCTCCTCGATAGTGTTGTTCGCCAGCATGGAGTGTGGGGCTTCCACTGGTACATGGGTGGGAGATCCCTCTGGGGGCGGCTCCGGGGCATGTATAGCCCCGCCCTGACACATGGCTTGCACAGCAGGGCTGGAGGAGGTGTGTATGGGCACTCGCGAGTCAGCGCGGGACTCATGAGGCCCTACCTCAAGGCGGGTTGCACCTGAATTTGATTCGGAACACTTGTGATGGTCATGCAAGATGGTTTGGTGACCTGCACCGAGTCAATCTCCTGAGGTTATCGCATGGGGAGGCCAAACGCCAATGACCCCAGGAGGTGACGTGAATGGGGCCGGCCCGCCATACAGAGCTCATTCGTTGGGTTTGTCGACGCTGCAGGAACGGACCCGAGCACAGACGTCGTGCCCGGTCTTCTCATGCGAAGGTCCTGAAGAAAGACAACCAGCGCGTGGCTCCTGCGGCGGCGAGGCACCGGGTCGCGCACCCTAACTTATCCGCCCCCGATTAGCTCATGCAAGAACAAGGCACCAAGGTCCATGGAAGCTGACGTGCACGGGGGCTACCCCGCGAGCCAGAGCTCAGTCACTTGGGTTTAGCGACACTGCAGGGACGGACCCGAGCACAGACGTCGTGCTAGTCCTTAATCATGAGGCGGTCGTGGGTGGGTTTGCAAGGGCGTTCGACGTTCATGGTGATGAAGCACCAGACTGGCAGGTGACAATCATAAAGCAACTCATGGAAGAGGGTAAAGCTAGTTCCGATAGATGCGAAGAACGATATACGTCGCAGGGACGGACCCACACGGCTTAGAGATGATGTAGCCCGAGGGGCGCCCCCAACTGAACAAACCAAAAAATGTCACCTGGCACCGTTGCTGAAGAAGTGTTGAGGTAGCTGAAGATGCGTGCTGCACAAGTCACTCCTCATGAGTCACCCAGATCTTGAACCTCGCGAGGCTCTGGAGGTCCGGGGAGCTCGCGAGGATCCATTGCCATCTCTGACAGGATCGCCTGGTGCCTGGCCTAATGAGCCGCCAGGACATTCTGCATGTGGTGCTAGTGCAAGACAGCCCTGTTCAACAAACCTAAAGGCATGCGAACGTAGCTGTGTGGGGGGCCCTCGCACAGGCCAACATGATATGGTTAGAAGAGCTCCTGAGACGCGGCTCTGTTGATCCCTGGGATGTTGACGCAGGCGCGCAACTTGCTGCCCTCGCCGGGGGAGGGAGCTGCGCTGGATGGTGCGGGGCGACGCTCGCCTCGCATGGATCTTGCCTCCTGAAGCTCCTCAATCGCCTTGGTGATGAACACCTGGGCGCCTGGCGCCTCGACCCTGCGCTCTCATCACGGAAGCACGTGTTGAAGCACGCCTCCACATGGTGCCCGTATGCCTCCCTGATGATCCTGGCCAGGTCAGAGGCCCTCCAGAGGAAAGCCCCCAGGCCCAGCCTGAGAGGGGCGTCGGGCGTGCCTTCCTATGCGAGAGGGGAAGGCGCCCTGTCGGTGGGCGCAGGTCCTAAGGCAGGGCCACCAGATAACCCTCCCTCCTGAGGTCCTTGGCGGAGCAGCGCTGCTTCTTCTTCTTGGGGACAGCCTCAGGAGGGTAGACTGCACCCTCATCATCTGGGTCCTTGGCAGACGCAGTCTGGTAGGCGCGCTCGAGAGAGCATGCTGCATCCTTCTCATCACAGGCGACCGTGATGATGCCGCAGCTCACTGGCATCTTGATGACGTTGTAGCCATGGTGAGTCGCGGCCATGAACTTGGCAGGGCCGGATACCCAAGGATGGCATTGTACGGGAGGCGAATGTGAGCAACGTCGAAGTTGATGAGCTCAGTGCAGTAGTTGTCATGCTTGCCAAAGGTGACAGGGAGGCGGATCTGCCCTATTGGGGTGGTGGAGCCGTCGGTCACTCCTAAGAAAGGCTTGGTAGGCTGAAGCTGGTCATAGGGCACCTAGAGCCTGTTGAACGTCTGGACCGAGAGAACATTGAGCCCCGTGCCGCCATCGATGAGTGTCTTGGTGACGAGGACGTTGCTGATGGTAGGCGAACAGAGCATCGGGAGGGCGTCGGCAGTTACCACACACTTGAGCTGGTATGTAGAATTGAAGTTGGTGGCGTACTTGGACCACGTGAGTGGACGCGTCGCCTCGAGCTTGGGGAGGGCCTCGTTCACCTCACGAGCAAACTGCTTGAAGATGCGATGAGAGGCAGGGGCCTGAGCACCGCCTACGATGCAAGCGATGGCACGAGGCTCTTGGAAGCCCCCAGCCCCATTGCCTTGGTGGTGGTCATCATTCCTTCTTGGCGGTGGCAGCAACGGTGGGAGGCGAGCGTTGCCCTGGGGGCGATCCTCGCGAGGCTGATCCCTCCAGGCACCCTCACGAGGTTGGCCCTGCCAGCGGTCCTCACGAGGTTGATCGCGCCAGTCCTGGCGGGGTTCGTGGTTGTCCCAGCGTCCTCTGCCTCGGCCTCCTCCATGGCCATAGCCTCGGTCCTTGTGCTCGGAGCGATGATCAAGGTGCCCGTCGCGGATGGCCCTGAGCTCCTGGTAGTCATTCGTATTGTGGATGTGCATGTCGTGGAAGACGCAGAACGGGCGGTTGCCCATGGATGACTTCGGGTGGCCGCAGCCACGCTTCATCTCTGGCTCGGCCGCAAGAACAGCTGGCCCCTTGTGCTTCACATCTTTGGCATTGGTCTTCTTGTCTTCTAGGTCGACCTCTGGAAGCTCCAGGAGGGAGAGGCGACCTTCTTCACCTCTCGCACACTTGGTTTTCATGTTAACATCTCCAGAGCCGTGCACATGTCCTCATGTCTAGAGAGCTCCTCCTTCATCTTGACGTCGTAGACGCCATCGATGAATGCGGAGATGATGGCCTCGTCCGACACCTTGGGGATCTTGAGGCGAACATTGTTGAAGTGCTAGATGTATTTGTGCTAGGTCTCCCCTGGCTGCTGCTTTATGCGTCGCAGGTCACCCGCAGTCGGTGGGCGGTCGCGGGTGCCCTGGAAGTTGGCAACGAAGCTTTCTTGCATCTCATCCTAGGAGGAGATCAATCCCGCAGGGAGGTTCAGGAGCCATGAGCGTGCGCCATCCTTGAGGGCCATGGGAAACTAGTTCGCCATCACTTTCTTGTTGCCGCTCGCCGCCTTGATGCTCAGCTCATAGAGCTGCAGGGAGGCAGGACTGGCTTGAACTTCCCTGGCCAGATGACGCGGCACAGCTCCGGAGTGAACGCGTGCCCTTCACCGCATGCCTAAGAAGGCAAGGGGGTGCAGCTAGGGCAAGGCCCAAGGTGGCCACCGGCCCCTTCGTGGAGCCCTAGGCTGCCTCCCCTCCTCCCACACCTATATATATGAGAGGGATGGGGCGCCACACAACCCACGAGAATCTCTTAGCCGTGTGCGGTGCCCCTCTCCACAGCTTCATCCTCCGTCTAGTTTCCCGCAGTGCATATTTTTCTAATTCAAATAAAATAGCAATAAAATCCAAATAAAATTATTTATTTGATTTTAACATTTTTCCTCCAATATTCCTTTTATTTTGGAGAATTCATATTATCTCCTCTCATGTATTTTAATATTGGAAATATTATTTGGAGAGAAAAATAATTAAAACCAAAGTGATCCACCTTTCAATATTTGAGAAAAATTCAAATATGAAAATAATAAAATCCCCAACTCTCTCTATGGGTCCTTGAGTTGCTTAGGATTTTTAGAATCACAAAACCAAAATGCAAATAAAATATGATATGCATATGATGACCTATGTATAACATTCCAAATTGAAAATTTGGGATGTTACACTCAGAGAAGAAGTTGAGAAGTTCATCCGTTCAGATCTTCCATGCCCTAACTTGGCGGTGGAAGACAGCTACGACGGCGGCGGAGTGAAGATTTCCGCGGCCGACGCGAGTACGATGTCGACGAGGTCGAGGTAGTGAAGCTCTTCCTCACCGGCGATGATGGAAGGTAGAGGTGGCGCTAGGTCAGAGAGCTTGAGCGAGGGAAGTGAGATCAAGCGGAGTAAATAAGGTTTGAGGATCGTGAGGGGTATTTATAGCGAAGGTGAAAAACCGCTCGTCCGAGGAAAATGGACGAACGTGCCCCTGACCCTTCTCATCCTAGCGACATGTGTCACCCACGTACTATAAAGTGGACATCGTGTGAGATCGTGGGTGAACAGAATAATCTCATCGTGGGATGCGGAACGGTTTGAGCGGAAAAAGCCAAAAAATGAGATATAAAAATTTAAATGTTTTGTTCGCAAATTCTTCAGCTGACAAGGACACAGTGAAGATTTTGAATGGGTTTCAAATAGAACGCACATGAAGAATTTGTGAACAGATTGGGTTGAGTTTAGCATAGAGGGGGAAGGGTCCACCACATTCACTTAGCAGAAAAGTTAACTTGAAGAATTAGCAATAAGTGAATGAAGAACATAGTCGGAAAGAGTGAAGAGTTTGCAAAGTTGAAGAATTTTAACAACTGAGGAATTTCAAAAAACTGAAGAAAAACTCAAATTGAAGATTTTCAACTTCTGTTGGTGGCGTGACCCACCGTAAAAGAATGATGAT
The DNA here is from genome assembly GCF_002162155.2 of Triticum dicoccoides. Taxonomy (NCBI): domain Eukaryota; kingdom Viridiplantae; phylum Streptophyta; class Magnoliopsida; order Poales; family Poaceae; genus Triticum; species Triticum dicoccoides. The sequence continues at coordinate 338,062,195 of NC_041392.1, forward strand.
TTCAGACACCACGTACAATTGTCATAGGGCTCTGAGAATCAAATTCTTCATTAATTTCTTCACACTTAGAGGGTTAGTATTCATTGATTGAAGAAAAACGTTACTTGATGTGTTGCACATCTAAGTCATCAATTTTGCATAAGTGTTAGGATGTGTGTCCTTTTCAAAGAACATTCGAAGATTCTAAGATATTTAGCTCACACCGCAACTTGCTAAATCTCTTCTCATCCATGGGCTTTGTGAAGATATCGACTAGCTGTTCTTCAGTCTTCACATGCTCAATAGAGATGTCGCCCTTCAACACATGATCTCGAAGAAAATGATGACGAATCTGGATGTGCTTGTCTTCGAGTGCTGAACTGGGTTATGAGCAATCTTGATGGCACTCTCATTGTCATAGAAGAGTGGCACATCCTTCACATTGATGCCGTAGTCCTTGAGGGTTTGCTTCATCTGTAGCAATTGAGCACAACACGAACCAGCAGCAATGTACTCAGCTTCAGCAGTAGAGAGTGATACACAATTATGCTTCTTCGAGGACCAACATACTAAGAATTGTCTGAGGAAATGACATGTGCCTGGTGTTGACTTCGATCCACTCGATCACCATCATAGTCAGAGTCAGAATATCCAATGAGATCAAAAGCCAAGCCCTTGGGATACCATAATCCAAGTGTTGGAGTGTGAGCTAGATATCGAAGAACATACTTCACAGCCTTATGGTGTGATTCCTTCGGTGTAGCTTGAAAACGGGCACACATGCAAACACTAAGCATAATATCTGGCCTAGATGCACATAGATACAATAAAGAGCCAATCATGGAACAATATACCTTTTGATCGAAGTCTATACAATTTTCATCAGTGCATAGATGGCCATTTGTGGGCATAGGGATTTTGACGCCTTTGCAATCTTGCATGCCAAATTTCCTCAACACATCCTTGAGGTATTTCTCTTGATATATGAAGATGCCATTGCGCTGTTGAAAAATTTCAAGACCTAAGAAGAATTTCAATTCTCCCATCATAGACATTTGATATTCCTCACTCATCATATAGGAAAATTCGTCACTGTAACATTGGTTAGTATAGCCAAAGATAATATCATCAACATATATTTGGCACATGAATAATTCATCATCATAGGTTTTGGTGAAAAGAGTTGGGTCAAGGGAACCAGGTTTGAAGCCTTTCTTCATGAGGAATTCCTTCAAAGTATCATACCACGCCCAAGGGGCCTGCTTAAGGCCATAGAGGGCCTTATTGAGTCTAAAGACTTTGTCAGGATGCTTAGGATCTTCAAAACCTAGGTGTTGAGCAACATATACTTCTTCCTCAAGCTTACCATTGAGGAATGCACTTTTCACATCCATTTGGTATAAGATGATATTATGATGGTTAGCATAAGCAAGCAATATGCGAATAGCCTCAAGTCTAGCAACATGTGCAAATGTTTCATCGAAATCAATTCCTTCAACCTGTGTGTAGCCTTGAGCTACAAGACGAGCCTTATTACTTACCACAAGGCCATTTTCATCTTGCTTGTTGCGGTAGATCCATTTGGTACTGATAATATTGTGCTTGCACGGGTCTGGTTGCTTGACAAGTTCCCAGACATTGTTGAGCTCGAATTGATATAGTTCCTCTTGCATCGCTTGAATCCACTTAGACTCCAGCAATGCCTCATCAACTTTGCTGGGCTCTGTGATAGAGACAAAAGCAAAGTGCCCACAAAAGTTAGACAAATGTGAAGCCCTTGAGCGTGTGAGAGGACCTGGTGCGTTGATGTCGTCGATGATTTTCTCGATCTACACTTCATTTGCGATGCGAGGATGAGCAGGTTGACGACGTTGATTGGGCTCAACATTTTATTCAGAGCCATTTTCCTCAGGTGCACCAACATGATGTTCTTCACGTTCTGGAATGACTTCTTCAGCAGATTCTTCGGTAGGAATGACATCCTCAGTAGCCTTGAACTAGATGGATTCCTCAGGTGAATTTCATATTGGGTTTCTTGTCAGTGAGGAGTTCATATGAGGTCTGTTTGAAGAGTTTGTGTAGATATACCCTACTGATGATGTGGCACGCAGTATCAATTGCCTCTGGCCAGAAGCGAGGCAGCATCTTGTATTCATCAAGCATAGTGCAAGCTATTTCAACAAGAGTCCTGTTCTTGCGCTCCATGATGCCGTTCTACTGAGGAGTATAAGGGGCAGATAACCTGTGAGTAATACCAAGTTCATCAAGATAGTCATCCAGACCAGTATTCTTGAACTCGGTCCCATTGTCACTCCTAACGTGCTTGATCTTCACACCGAAGTTTGTTGAAGCCCTCGAGAAAATCATTTGAAGACTTCCTGCACTTCAGTTTTGTAAGTGATGATATGCACCCATGTGTAACGAGAATAGTCATCAACAATAACAAAGCCATATAAAGATGCAGCATTAGTGAATGTGGCATAGTGTGTAGGGCCGAAGAGATCCATGTGATGCAATTTAAATGGACGAGTGGTAGTCATGATAGTCTTTGAGGGATGCTTGGACTTGGTCATCTTTCCAGCCTCACAAGCTCCACACAGATGGTCCTTGAGGAATTTGACACCCTCGATGCCAATCACGTGCTTCTTCTTCATGAGTGTGTGCAAGTTCCTCATGCCAGCCAGCATGACATAGTCATCGATGCCATAACCAACCTTCTAAAGCTTTTGCAAGTAGACAAGTGGCAGGCTATGGTCCTATAGAGAAATCAACAATATACAAGTCTCCTATCCTAAAGCCTTCGAAGACTTTGGAGTTGTCAGCTTCCATGACCACAACACAATGGTACTTGCCAAAGACAACTGACGGAGTCCTGGACTAGGGGGTACTAACCACGTCGGCTCTCGACCAACTGGTTCGGGTCGAGGACCGCCATGGTGGTTCACTCATGGGCCACTTCGGTTAGCCCATGCCGCACACAAGGATGATTTCACAAGGCTTGGTGATCAAGACAAGGACTCCTCTCCACCAACGTATTCGACTAGGACTCTTGTTTACCTAGGCCTCTGGTACATTATATAAGCCAGGGCCAGGCTAGTCGATAGATTATGACTTTATTCATCATACCCTCAGGTTTTAGATCACAACATATGATCTCGAGGTAGATCAACTCTGTACTTGATACTCCATCAATATAAACAAGAGTAGGAAGTAGGGTTTTACCTCCATCAAGAGGGCTCGAACCTCGGTAAAATATTGTCTCCTTCGTTCCTATTACCATTGATCCGAGAATACATAGCTCGGGACCCCCTACCCCAAGATATGCCAGTTTTGAAACCAACAATGGTGCTTTCATAGAGAGTTCCGCTGTGTGGTCGGCAATGGATCAATGGCTGGTCTATAGATCAAACTGCAATGTCGGCGTCTTCATCGCTGGCTCGACTGGTCACCTCGACTGGTGCAAGGACCAGGCTCCTCTTCGGATCGTCAATATCGGACATATGTACTCGGCATCATCAACTCCGATCTCTATTAAGATCATGGAGGAATCGTTGATTGAGCTTGGGGGCTCAACCTCAACATTGCCCTCGTGCGACCGTGCTGTTTTTCTGGACAACTCCACTGCCACCACCTCCTCGAGCATTGTTTTGATGATTGCTTTGATGGAATTGTAAGAAATTGAATTTACAACAAACCTGTAAAATTTGCTCATGTTCCGATGGAGGAATCTTCGGTGATCTATGATATACTGGAGGTCTGTCGAGTCTGGACGGGAATCTAGATGAGTTTAGGGCGTGGTATCCATAGCCTAGCTTGTAGGTTATCTGGAATATCCAACCGTTCATATTTTCTGGAATTTCCATATCTACCACCCCTCAAAATTTTAGCTCGATCCGACCGTTCAAACTCCGAAAACCTTCCGATTAGTGCATCACTCTTCGGATCTGTTTTCTATGCGAATACGAATCCGACCTGAGTTCATCTTTCTTCATGAATGGGATATTGGACAACCTTTTTTGGAAGATTCTCTTTCTAGGGTATTGTGTTTTGTTTCTGAACACATTCTCGGAAAATTTGCTCCTTTTCGAAGGTAATCTTCATCGTCGCACCTGTGTCAAACCAGCCCGTTCTCCACGTCTGCCGACCTGCGCCAGACAGATCGTCGCTTCATCAAGCCGAGCCCAACCTTATCGGATCATCAGCTCGACAGGCCGAACAAGAGATCGTCGTCGCGAAGACTAAATTATCACCAACACCATCGCTTCTTGGTCACTTCATCAATCCAGCATTGACCGCGTCACAAGTTATGACCAGCGCCGGCATGGCCAAGCCATAGCTTCTTCAAACCGATGGCTGCCACACCGAAGCACTTCAGCACCTCAGCTAGCATGGTGGCTGCAATGTCACCTTACCAATCCAATCCGTCACCTCGTCTGGACCAGGGGCTTCGCCATCTCCTCATCAACCTACTCCGGAGACTTCAACATTACCAGCCGACCAACTTTGTCACGTTAGCTGGACTGGGGGCTTTGCCTCGGCAACCAACCTTTGCCACCATCGCCATGCTGTTGCTTCATCGCCCATTAGGCAATGGGTGTGCAGATCGAGTCACAATTTTGGGAGTAATCTTTCTTCAGATTGCTACAACAGATAAACCAGGTGCTACTAATCCTAGTAATTTTTTTACTTGGGTTTATTTTTCTCGAGGAATTATTACTCTGGTTTATTCCATCATTTGTACACAGGTCTGTCAAATGATGGCCGCATTAACGATGGTTGCATGATGGTTTGGTTAGTTTCCCGTCCGCAGTTCGCCGAATGCCTCAGGACTCGGACCGCCCTGTGAATATAGGCTTTGTCACGCCGGCGCCCCACACCGACAGTGGCTTCGACGCCAGGCCACATCTCTTTAATTTTTTGCGTAAATTAATTATGCAAGGTTTTTTTATTTGGACTGCACTATTTTACATGTGTAGGTAATTGACTTCGACTGCGTCATGCGATCACTTTGGCAGGCCGACGTCATCGTCCCAATAGGCATAAATCGGCTCACGTGATCACCTTGTTGGTCAAATTGCCATACCGACACGTTCGGTTGCCTCAGGGACTTTGCAATTGCTGAAGGAGCTCTACCTCATCGAGTGTTCGGCACATGGGCCATACTTCTGTATTACTCACTTTGCATAAACTATTAATTATGCAATGAATTTTTTAATTTATTATTACTACTATTATCTCTGGATTGCACTATTTTATGTACACAGGTAAATGATTCGGGTTGGGCAATGCTATCACCTCGGTGTACTGATGTACCATGTCACCTCGTCTAGACCGGGGGCTTCGTCCTCACTTTTTAACCCACGTCGGGGACCTCAATGCCATACTATCGGCCTACTCCGTCGCCTCGGCCGGACTGAGGGTTCCACCCTGCCACATTGGCTGCACTATGTCGCCACTTCGGAGTGCCGAGATCTTTGCTTCGCCACCTCGGGACCGGCTTGGGGGCTGGGACCTCGACCCGCTGCAAGCTTGATCCACATCATCAATGTCGAACACATTAATCAGCTAGGTCACTTTCATGCTCGAAGTTTTTAAATTTTAAATTTTGTGTTCAGTTCGACCATGCTCACGTGAGTTGTTTGTTAAAAGAAACTCCCTTTACCCATGTTAACCGGGGGCTCCTAAATTTATATGAGTCATTTTATAACAAGTGTGTTTTCTTCTTGGTCGTTGCAAAGTCTTTTTCTACCACACCATTTTTTACGCGAGCGTATGGTCAATAGCCGGGGAGCCTAGTTTCTCTCTTAAAGCCGCTCGAGTTTAGTTCGCTAAACTAGCCTAATGAGAAGTAATCCGCCTTCGGGATAGGAAGTTGAAGCCGTAGGCTGACCCGCTTGAAGTCTTGAGATCGGGTGTGTCATGTTAAAGCACGATAGTAGCACAATTTTTAAGACCAATTTTCAGATTGGCACCAAAAACTTTATTTAGTTTTTGGGTGTACATTTTTTACTGAGTTTTTTTTGGTTTTTACGCCCGTGACACTTTTAAACTATTTGTGTGTTTCCAGCATAAGTCTCGCACTGCAACGCGGGACACCTTTAGAGATTCGGCAAAACATTATCGGGTATTGCTTTATATGCATTGGTTTTGAATTGTGTCTTCAGTCAATAGTTGGGTTACCCGACTCCTGTGCTTGCCTCCTACGCTCCGCTTTGTTCGGCTAGGTGTGCAAAGGGAGAACCACTATGATTGTGCTTCCAGCTCGCATGGTTAAGCGCCTCAGTGGAGAAAGCCGAAAACTGACTGTCACAACAAGCGTAAACTGGTCAGCGATCCGATGACTGTGTTAAACTATTGGTCATTCATAACATTGGCCGAACTATTAATGGCTAGACTTCAGTCAGTGCCGAACACTAAACGGGGGCTCGTAGCTAGATTCCCCAGTTTAAAGCTCCTATGACTAAGTGAAAGTTATAAAGCCTGCATATCCAATTTCCTTGTTTCCACTAACACAACCGCCTCCGGGCACCGACACGTCGGCTAAGGGTTGTCTTGTTACTACAGAAACACCCTGCATAGTATCTACAAAGGGGTGGAAGCCGATGATGGGCCACTTTCAACTAATAAACGGTCGCAACGGAGTCAAAATAAACATATCATTGGCGTTTGTATTTAATATACGAGGGCTGCCTTTCATAATCATCGTTATAAAGCCATAAATATGCATCAATTTGACTTAAGATTTTGGCCAAGCTGGGTTGCCTGGCTCCTGTGCTTACCCCTACGTTCCCAATTGTTTGGCTAGGCGTTAAAGGGAGCACCTCTATAATTGTTACTACCGGGACATCCGAGTTAGTACCTCAGACTGGGTGAAGCCGGAAGCTAGCGATCTTAAAGGATATAATTGGTTGGCAACGACGGAAGTGAAAATTTTGGTCCATTCGGATCATAGAGTTTGGGAACTTTCCCCGAACTAAATCCTTAGTATTTTCCTCCCGCATTGATCGGAGATGAGGTTTCATGATCATGGTCAGCATGAGAACCCAAAGAAAGGAACCGATGGCTGAACTATTTTCTTTGGAAGATGCTTCTTCATATAACATATCTCTCCGCATACCTTTGTTTATAAAACCGTATGGCTGGATTGCCTCGTTTGCCACAAATCTTCTCATAAAGGCTTTGCAAAGTGGGACAAACACTTCCTGTCTACTGGCCAAGGAGGTTGAAGCCGATGGTCGGTCAACAAAGTTTCGTACAATGCGGATCCAAGCAATAATGATGTAAAGTACTTGGGTACATAGAATCATTACACATAAATTGTGAGCAAAAATCAATTTTTCCGCAATCAATCTTTTAAAGAGTGAATGGCACAGTCTCTTTGAGACAACCGAGTAGATGACATAGCGCTCTCATAGTTCCCTATTGGCATTGATTTCCTACCTATTAAGCCCCTTAAGGCCAAACTCGGAGAGCTCAGCTTTCGATAGCTATAAATCCTTTATGAGATCTTTAATCTCTTTCGAAGAAGTTTGTGTTAAACACAACAAAATTTTCTGTCAAACGGATATCGACCCTTAATTCGGCCACACGTGCCCACATTAAGGCTCAGGGGCTACTGGGCTTCGCGTTTATTATTTACAAATATTAAAGGGGCACATCGATCCCCTAATCTGGTGTTGCCACCCGACCAGTGTCTTAGGGGCTATTGCATTGCCTATTCAATGCAGAAAATTCAGAGTGCTTAGTGTTCGGCTTGACCGAACTATGGACAAACGTGTCTTCGGACAACAATAGGTTCCATCCGGACCTATCCGACATCAAGCTAATATATTACGACAACTTCTCAAGACCCTCTCTCAAGGGACTATTCGCCGATCACTATTTCGTCTAATATATTACACCATGTTTCTATTCCTAAGTATGCTGTCTAGCTAGGAACTGATCCTCAGGCTGATTTTACGAATCGACCTGAGTCTCAGGGGCTAGTAGGGTCAGCAGTTTGATTTTATCCTTCAGGTGCATACCAGATATTAGGCCAACGTGCACCTTGAGGGCTACTGGCTATATATCTCGGCAGAGAATACATTGCACAAATTGGAATTAAATCTGCAAACAGTCAGTCCACGGCCGAGGTAGTGCACCACCTCAGATGTAGTCCGGCATAAAGCTCAGATATAAATGGTTGGCTCCATAAGGGCATTTCCAACATTAAAGCTCGGTTAAACTCATTCGAATCTTTTTGAAGCAAGGTGATCTATGACACCTCGGATATAGTCCAACGTTGGAGCTCGGATACATTTCTGCATTGAAGCTCGGATATAATCCAGCGTTGGAGCTCGGCTGCAAAAACACACCTCAGATATAGTCCGGCGATGGGGCTCGGACGCGAGAGGATACCGCCACATGGGAAACACTTCAAACCCGAGGTGGGCATAAAAATAACAAGGCATTGATAAAGGCTGATAACTTAAAGGGGATCCTAGGATACCCGACGTGTAAACTCTTCGGATTTACTTCGGTGATACTCAAGATCGAAGATAAGAAGATTTGTTGAACCATTCAAGACTGACGACCGAAGATGAAGAACAGTTCAGAAGAATCAAACAGCGTCCCCAACTTGAAGACCGGTTCACGGGGCTACTGACGGTGTCCCGGACTAGGGGGTACTAACCACGTCGGATCCCGACCAGCTGGATCGGGTCGAGGACCCTGTCGGTGTCAAAACCGGCGGATCTCGGGTAGGGGGTCCCGAACTGTGCGTCTAGGCGGATGGTAATAGGAGGCAGGGGACACGATGTTTTACCCAGGTTCGGGCCCTCTTGATGGAGGTAAAACCCTATGTCCTGCTTGATTAATATTGATGATATGGGTAGTACAAGAGTAGATCTACCACGAGATCAAAGAGGCTAAACCCTAGAAGCTAGCCTATGGCATGATTGTTGTTCGTCCTAAGGACTAAAACCCTCCGGTTTATATAGACACCGGAGAGGGCTAGGGTTACACAGAGTCGGTTACAATGGTAGGAGATCTACATATCTGTATCGCCAAGCTTGCCTTCCACGCCAAGGAAAGTCCCTTTCGGACACGGGACGAAGTCTTCAATCTTGTATCTTCATAGTCCAGGAGTCCGGTCGAAGGTATAGCCCGGCTATCCGGACACCCCCTAATCCAGGACTCCCTCAGTAGCCCCTGAATCAGGCTTCAATGACGACGAGTCTAGCGTGCAGATTGTCTTCGGCATTGCAAGGCGGGTTCCTCCTCCAAGTACTTCGTAGAAGATTTTGAACACAAAGGTAGTGTCCGGCTCTGCAAAATAAGTTTCCACATATTGCCATAGAGAGAATAATGTTTACACAAATCTAATCTACTGGCGTATTCCATAGCGTGACATCACACCACGGCCAAGTCTTTATTCGAATCGTTTTACTGTCCCACCTCAGTGCGTTTAGCGAGGCGGTTTCCTTGGCACGTCTTGTCAAAGCAGAGATCGTGTCCCCTTATTCCGGGATCCTCATCAATACGGACGTGGGTAACCCAACCGCGCCATCGATTACAGCGCTCGGGAGATAAGCGAGTTTTACCAAGCTGGTGGGGATGCATAGTCGCGTCCACCCATATAAGGGGATAAGGATCCACCTTTTCATCCACGCATTCTTCCTCCTTTGCCTATCCATTCCGCGCACACGAGCTCCAGCGCCCAAGTCCGCCCACCCCACCTCAACCTTCTCCAGCCATGTCCGGAGCGGGAGGCAAGTGGATGGTCTCCTCCGTCACGGAGGGACACATCAAAAAACTGAGCAAGGCCGGATACTTGTCTAACGACATTGCGCACCGGCTTCCCAAAGAGGGGCAGCTCATCCCCACCCCCGGGCCCCATGAGAGGGTGGTGTTCCTCCCCCATTTCCTCCGCGGACTGGGTTTCCCTTTCCACCCATTTGTCCGGGGGCTCATGTTCTACTATGGCCTGGATTTCCACGATCTGGCCCCGAACTTTGTCCTCAATATCTCGACGTTTATCGTCGTGTGCGAGGCTTTCTTCTGCATCCGCCCCCATTTCGGCCTATGGCTCAAGACTTTCAATTTCAAGCTGAAAGTGGTGCACGGCACCCAGGCGGAGTGTGGAGGCGCCATGGTGGGCAAGATGCCCAACGTCCTATGGCTCGAGGGCTCCTTCGTGGAGTCCCTAAAGGGGTGGCAATCGGGGTGGTTTTACATCACCGAGCCGCGCTACCCTGAATGGGTCACAACCCCCGAGGTCCGATTCGGACCCCCTACATGGCTCACCTCCTGGAAAGAGACGAGCCTGTCATGGGGTAAAGAAGGAGAGCTGACCGGACTCCAAACATGCGTCCAAACCCTGGTGGACAAGAAGCTCAAACTTGTCAATGTAGTCCATGTTATGCTCATCCGCCGGATCCTCCAGTGTCAACTACAGGCTTTCAACCTGTGGGAGTTCGACCCGGCGCAGCACCGAACTCTAAGTAGGCTCTTCAACACGACGTACGAAGATGTCTGGAAGGTGCTTTTCAAGGGCGCCGAGGCCCCCGCATCCGCTACCGAGGATCGCGGATTCAGCACGCAGCGTCACGCTCGTGCGGTGAGCTATTTTTACCTTTTACAGGGTATTAGTTTTTCATAGTTTGATTCCATGCAGGATCTAAGCTCCCTTACCTTTGACAGGATTGGCAGGAGACGTCCGGACAGATCAACTATCCGGCTCCTTCGCCCGAAGGCCCAGCGGACGCTCACTTGGCGAAGCTGCTGGTTCCGGCACCCTATGTGGTGCCGGAGAAGAAGGCCAAGAAGAAGGCCACGGGGACTCGAAAGAGTGCCCGGCGCCTGGTGGTGTCAGTTTCATCATCCGACGACTCCAAGATGCACTCCTCCTGTGAAGACGAGGAGGAGGAAGAAGAGACCTCCCCCCTTCCAGTGGGGGAAGGGAAGAAAAGGAAGGCCGTCCCAACTGGTGAGGCCGAAGGGTCCAAGAAGGGGAAAACCCTTCCTGCAGACTACTCCACCAACGCCGACGACGGCGAAGAGGAGTGGCCACTCAGGTCCAAGCCCCTGGCGAAATCGTAAGTAACCGGATACCAGAGTGATTCATAGTATTCCTCCATTGCATAGCTTTTCCTTACGTCGAACATGTTTATGCAGTCCACCCAAAGACCGGCTCGACGTGTCATCGAGCGGTTCCCTGGATTCGTCGGATGTGAATTTGCTTCCAACGGCTACCTCCCCCCACCTTACGGACGATGCCGAGGTGGCGTCCCAACAGGTTCCAAGCCAGGAGGAGGTGGTCCTGGAGGCGCCGCAAGGCGACCTCCCGGACTCCAGGCGTAAAGGGGATAGAACCCCCAAGGGCTCCAAGTCCGGCCTTGAGCCGGACACCGCGCCGGAACCTTCAACGGTTCCGGACTCCAGTAGGCAGCCTCCTTCCAAGAGGAGCAAGCCTACCGAGCCGGCGACCTCCGTCCAACCAGAGGCACCAGACGATTTGCTGGAGGTGCTTGACGGCGCCTCCATCGACGAGGAGCACCGCACTATTATGAGTGCGGTGATCCAGAAGGTTCAATCCGCCAAGAGCGGACTGACTGAAGCCTGTGCCAGCCTTCTAACAGGCTTTGAGGTAAGTGAAAAATATGTAAAAATGTTACCGCATAGACAGTAGCCCCTGATGCTCTGTTTGGCGTTCGGAAAGAAAAGCCGAATAGAGGATCTAATAACATTCGCAGGAGTCTAACATAATCAAGTCAATATGCGTATGCAGGCTTCGCTGCTGGCCTCCACCGCACTGACTGCGGAGGTGGATACACTGAAGCAAAACCTCGCGCGGTCCGAGAACGAGCTCGGCCATGCCAAGAGGCAACTCGAGGAGAAGGAAGGTAAGTAATACCTAGCGCAAGTATATAGAGAAGATGTGGTTGCAAAAAATGACAGGATCAACATGCTGTTATAGGGGCCACGACCGAGGTGGCAACCCTTAAGAAAGCGTTGTCCGAGGCCAAAAACAGAGCGGCCAAGGAGCGCACAGAGAGAGGGAAGCAGGAGGCGCGGGTGGAGGAGGTGAAGAAAGAGCTCCAGGCTCTCGTGAAAAAACACAAGAGTTTGGAGCTTGACTCAAAGACGCAAGCGTCCGAGCTTGCGGCAGCCCTCGAAAGCACGAAGTCTGCCAAGGCCGAAGCCCAGAAAGCCCTCCAGAAAATTGAAGCGATGAAGAAGATAGCGGCAGGTAAGGCATTCATTATGCAAATCAAGCACGTGAAAGTGAATTACTTGTTACTTACCCGAGTCCGGAGCTCTCCAGGAGCATTCGCAGATTTGCCCCGCAGTGCGTCTGATGCCGCCGCCTACTATCGAGCCGAGGAGGGGAGCTCGACGGAGAAGGTGTTCTGGTCTCAGTATGCTGAGGCCGGACACCTGGTGCCTTTGAGCGACCAGCTGAAGCAAATGGTCGAGCTCCACAAGGTGGCCGAATAGGCCATAAAGGGCCTCATAGATCGGCTTTCGCCTGGAGAGGCTCTGCCTGGGAGCTACTTCGGGCTGGTGAGGCGGCTGGTGGATGCCTGTCCACGGCTTGAAGTAATCAAGCGCTCTGTCTGCATCGAAGGTGCCCGTAGGGCGCTTGCCCGTGCTAAAGTGCACTGGGGCAAGATGGATGCGGAGAAGCTAGTGAAGGACGGGCCGCCGCCGGGCAAGGAGCATCGCGTCCCGGAAGCGTATTATGAGGGTGTCCTGAAGGGTGCCCGCCTTATAGCGGATGAATGCTCCAAAGATGTAATTTTTGAGTAAACTCGCATTTGTGATCCTGTACACTGAAAACTTGTTCATATGCGCTAAGGAACACTTTTGAATTTAAAATATTACCTTCTGTGCGGCCGTTTATCAAATTTGAGAGATGGCGAGTCGTCGGCTTCTGCCCCCATGCCACGAGTGCTGGGGTGTTCGGGATAAACATGAGCGCTCGTTTTCCCATTCTTGGGTCCTTCGAGGGAGGCGCTCAACACAACGAACAAGGCAATCGGACTATAAGTTTTTAGGGACTCGAAAACCTCTCGAACAGCGACCAACTCTCACCTCATCATGACGGTCAGTTTTAGCTTTCTCTACTGAGGTGCTTAGCCTAGCTCAACTGGGGCACAATTGCAGTAGTTCTCCTAGTGCTACCTTAGCCGATATAATGGAACGTAAGGTACCAAAACATAGGAGCCGGGCAAACCCAACTATTGACCCAAGACATGATTCGGAGCCGATGCATATTATGCTATAAGTTCGGGGTGCCGCACTTGTGAAAGTGTTTGGACTTCTCACACCGTACTATGGGGTACTTAAGCCCCTGGCGTATTGGCCGTACCAAAGTGTACGGGTGCAACATGTCATTAATGAACATATATTCGTAAAAAGAGTAATACAATAATAGACGGAAGCTATGCATTGTTTATTTAAAAAAGGCTGCGATCAAAGCAGAACGATAAAAATAGTGCGATAAGCAAAAGATGGGACTATCTAACATGTCCTTTCCAGGGGCGAGCTGCGGAATTGTATGTGAAAACAGGTATACTTCTCGTTATAGAGACCACCTTAGAGTTCTGTAGTGCGGCGTAACTTTCTGCTCCCCTGGTTGTTGTATCGTTTGTGCGGCAATTGTACTGCCGGACAGTCCTCCCGAAGAGTGGAATCCTAAAAATAATAGAAAATTAAGAAATCGGTAGCCCCTAGTGCGGTTTAAGCCGCGTTTTAGGCGTGTCATGATGGTGCCCCTCCCCCCTGCCCATGGTATCTCCAGAGCGTAGTTATGTACGCGCAACACTGGTTTCGCAAGTTCGCGAGGGCTGGGGTTGGGTCCGCATTGCTACGCTTGCTCAGAACGTGCCAGATGGTCTTGTTGTAGGTTACTCCGGGCGCGCTTGACGGCGTCCAGACGTTTAATGGCCGGACTAGAGAATTGCCTTGAGAGGCTGCTTTGTACTTTTGTTGTGATAGCCGCCGTATGCTCCTCCGTTCGGAGAGAGCGTTCGGTGTTTCCATTGACCGTGATGACTCCTCGAGGTCCTGGCATCTTGAGCTTGAGGTATGCATAGTGCGGCACCGCATTGAACTTGGCAAATGCGGTTCACCCGAGCAGTGCGTGATAGCCACTGCGGGACGGGACTATGTCGAAGATTAACTCCTCGCTTCAGAAATTATCCGGAGATCCGAAGACCACTTCAAGTGTAACTGAGCCTGTATAGTTGGCCTCTACACCTGGTATGATGCCTTTAAAGGTCGTTTTAGTGGGTTTAATCCTCGAGGGATCGATGCCCATTTTCCGCACTGTATCCTGGTAAAGCAGGTTCAGGCTGCTGCTGCCGTCCATAAGGACTCTAGTGAGGTGAAATCCATCAATAATTGGGTCTAGAACCAATGCGGCGAATCCGCCATGACGGATGCTAGTGGGGTGGTCCCTTCGATCAAAAGTGATCGGGCAGGAAGACCATGGGTTGAACTTTGGGGCGACTGGCTCCATCTCGTATACGTCCCTTAGCGCACGCTTCCGCTCCCTCTTGGGAACGTGGGTTGCGTATATCATGTTCACCGTCCGCACTTGTGGGGGAAAACCTTTCTATCCACTGTTTTTCGGCGGCCGGGGCTCCTCCTCGTCATCGCTATGCAGCCCCTTGTCTCTGCTTTCGGCATTTAACTTGCCTGCCTGCTTGAACACCCAACAATCCCTGTTGGTGTGATTAGCTGGTTTTTCGGGGGTACCATGTATCTGGCATGAGCGGTCGAGTATTCGGTCCAAACTGGACGGGCCTAGAGTATTTCTTTTGAATGGCTTTTTCCGCTGACCGGGTTTAGAGCCTCTGAATCCGGCATTAACTGCCATATCCTCAGCATTGTCGCCGCTAATGCGGTGCTTTTGCTTATTGCGACACGACCTGCCACTGCTGTCCTTGGTATCCGAATTACCAGGGCTCTTGGTCATGTTATTGCTGCGAGCTAGCCATCTGTCTTCTCCCGTGCAAAAGAGGGTCATAAGTGTCATGAGGGCTGCCATAGATTTCGGCTTTTCCTGTCCTAGGTGCCGTGCAAGCCACTCATCGCGGATGTTATGCTTGAAGGCTGCTAGGGCCTCTGCGTCCGGACAGTCGATGATTTGATTTTTCTTGGTTAGGAACCGTGTCCAGAATTGTCTGGCCGACTCCTCTGGCTGCTGAATTATGTGGCTAAGGTCATCGGCGTCTGGTGGTCGCACATAAGTGTCCTGGAAATTGTCGAGGAATGCCGTTTCCAGGTCCTCCCAACAACTAATTGATTCTGCTGGCAAGCTGTTAAGCCAATGCCGAGCTGGTCCTTTAAGCTTGAGCGGGAGGTATTTGATGGCGTGTTGGTCATCACCGCGGGCCATGTGGATATGAAGGAGATAGTCCTCGATCCATACCGCAGGATCTGTTGTGCCATCGTATGATTCGATGTTCATGGGTTTGAAACCCTCGGGGATTTGATGATCCAATACTTCATCTGTGAAGCATAGTGGGTGTGCGGCGCCTCTGTATTGGGCTATATCACGACGAAGCTCAAACGAGCTTTGTCTACTGTGTTCGGCCCTGCCGGATTTACTGTATCTGGCGTGACGAGTACCGTCTCGTGCCGTGGGGCGCCCACGTGATCCGTAGATCGATCTTGTTTGCCTTGCCTTGTCTTCCAATATATCTCATAGGTCTGGCGCGTTTTCCCGTTCCTTGGTATTTTTTAAGTGGCGCCGGGATGCGGCTTGAGTGGAGGGCCGAGAGGCCTCTCTGTCGCAGCCACGGGGTGGCCGGCCGGCCGCATCATGCGCTGGTGATGTAGGTTTAGGTGCTTCCTCCTCTAATTGGGGTAGCAACCTGCACTTTGGGTAGCTCTTGGAGGGGCGTTCGAGTTCATACTCTTCGGCCGCAAGGACTTTAGTCCATCTGTCGGCTAGCAAATCTTGACCAGCTCTAAGCTGTTGCTATTTTTTCTTGGGGACAATTCCATTCTTGCCCCTAGTTGGTTCCCACCCCCGGGTTTTGCCCTTACTTTTCGGGCATGCTTAGTTTTGCCCTTAGTTTTTCCCCTCCGTCAGCTCGAATGCCCTTCTGTCACAGCTCCGCTTGGTCAGCACCGTTTGACCGTGACGGCTCGACGTTTTGGACACATTTGCCCCTGGGTTTGATACCCCCCACCTGTTTAGTCGTCTTCTAGCTCCCGCTTCACAAGAAAACAGAGAAGCGGCTGGGAAGAGAGGTGTGACATCGTGGTGTGGGGAGAGGTGGGAAGGACCATGTCGACGTCGGCCATCTCGTCGGAGAACTCGCCGCCGGCAGCCGAACAGGTTTGATAGCTCATCTGGTCCCCTGCTTTTCTAGGGTTTGCTAGATTTGGGGGTTAATTTCTGGATCTTGGCCTGATTTAGGTGGATGGGGTAGGCATTGTTTAGCACAGCTCCGAGTTCTACTTGGCAGACTCGACATACTGTGGCTTGGAGCCGCGCTCGAAGCATTGTTGCCCGAGGCACCAGCTAATCCCGGCTTGTCGTGTCGCCTGGGGAGGCGCAAGCACTGGACGTCGTTTTTTGGGTTGCCCTCTGGATGTATGATTTCATTTGCACTGCATTTTCGTTTCCATTTTCTTATTTAACTTTCAAGGAGAATTTTAATCAAATTTATTGATTCAGTTGCCAGATGAATGTGAATGGGCAGTTTGGGTTGACCCACCACCTCCAGAACGTGTTGGTCTTGCCTTTGAAGAACTGCACGAAGTGATCGAACATAGCTGGATCAGAAGTCACCACCTGGAGAAGAGATCAATTTATCTTGCGAAGAAGAATCGTGCATTGAACAAGGAGTTGAAGAAAATTAAAGAAATTATGTGCATAGGGACAATGTTGTTTGCTAGCATTTTCATTTGTTTTCTAGCAATCTCAATGGCTGTCTGTGCACATAATGCACATTAGTTTATGATCTATGTAGCTCAAATGCACTTGTTATGTTATGAAGCTGTAATGAACATATGAAGTTGTATGAACCTAGCAGTTGTTATGTTATGTTATGAAGCTTTATGGACGCAACAATTTGCCAAATGCATGTATTGTGAAAAGAAAGATCAAACAGAACATAATTCACAACCAATCTTGCTGCAACTAGACATAGTTCACAAGTAGCATTTGATATTCTTCAACAACCAAAAGAACATAGTTCACAACCAATCTTGTTGCAACCAAAAGAACACATTACAACAAATCTAACAGTTTCAAACTTGCACATCACATTAGTACTCATTTTCCATATTTTGCCTTCTTGCTCCTTGTGTTGCTAGCTGGGATTGTCATCTCCCTTGCCCTGCTCCTAGTCAGTTTCACAGGGATTTGGGGAACAACTGGAGGGAGAACTTGCTCTTCACATGCAGCAACTCTTGCATCTACATTGCTGCCAGTAACTGAGCAAGGTTCTTCTTCTGGACTTGTAGAAGTGTTAAGCTTCCTCTTCTTGCTGATAGCCATTGGAGATGCTCCTCTCTCTGCTGCCTTCTTACAGTTCTTCCTTGCTGTGCTAACAAATAGGGAAGAAATAGTTGGTTAGTAACAGTACAAGAGATATTTGCAGTTAAAAGCACATAAATAAGGCACATAAATAAATCAAAGAGGAATATTACCTTTGAACTGTGGAAGCTTGTGTTGCTGTCTCATTTGTTTCACTGTGGGGCTCTACTGGAGCATCCTGTGCACCTGCAGGCTGCACTGGAGCATCATCTGCACCTGCAGGCCGCACTGGAGCTTCATCTTCACCTGCAGGCTGCACTGGAGCTTCATCTTCACTGTATGGCTCCTCTTCTTCTTGTTGTTTATCATGTAGGTCTGCATTTTGGTTAGGAGGGTCTTCTTCAGCATTGTCAGCTCCCTAGTGTGCATCTTCTTCACCAAATGCTGGATCAATGGCTTTTTTGCAGGTTTTCAGTAAGTGACCCAAGCCACCACACCTCTTGCATTTTCTCTTCCTAGGACCAAGTCCTTTTCCTTCACTTGCTGGCTTAATTCTTGTCTTCCTTGGCCTGCCAGGTGCAGCTTTGTTCTGTACAGGTGGACTTAGTTTGAAACCAGGGTCTACAATATCCCACTGCTGTTTTCCTTCAAGTGCAGGCAGGTTCTCAGCATATGTTTTTTTAAACATTTCAACTGAGAAGTACTTGTGCACATACTGGTCTATTTCTTTAGCTTCCCCTCTTAATGATGTTATGAAGAATAGACCATGTATGCATGGCTGGCCTGTAACTTGCCACTTTCTGCAACTGCATGTTCTTTTCTCTACATCCACAGGGTATCTCCACTCCCTCTTCTCCTTGTCTATGGCAGTCACCTCTGCTTCAGTTGGACTTCTCCTAACTAAAGTCATGTCCAAGCCTTTGGATTTTGCCATCAAAATCTTCATAACTCTAGGAAGTATGATATGCCCATTGAATTTTTGTAGTTCTATGCTATTCCTAAGGCCAAATTTTTGCATTAAGTACTGCCTGATCTTATCCAACAAGTCCACAATGTGGAGACCCTTGAACTTTTTAATTTTGGAATTGAATGATTCTGCAAGGTTGTTATTGACATAGTCAACCTTGCAGATATCATTGAATTGTGCCCTGGCCCAGATTTTTGTGTGGTGCTCTTCCAGATAAGCCTGCACCTTGGGTTTTGTGCACAACTGTCTCAGGTGATAGTTGTGCTTCTTAATGCTATAAGTCAATGAACAAGGCCACAAATGCTGGTCATAGAACTTCCCCCTGAATTTCTTAGAAAAATTCTGAGCCAGATGTCTCATGCACTCTCTGTGCTCTACCCCAGGGTAAATTTTATCTACAGCTGTCTCAAGACCCTTGCATGCATCAGTATGAATTACTAGTCCTTCAGGATGACCTATCACCTTCTTTAAATTTTGGAAAAACCAACCCCAACTCTCAGTGTGGCTGAATGAAACTGAATATGCAAACTAAATATGCAAGATACTGTCAATGAGATTAGTTAGTTAGTACTGTTACTACCTGAAACAAAGTACTGTTTCTCATTAAAGAGGCATGTAGCCTCCATCTACACCTTGAAAATGCACAGTAAACAGTGAACCTTGATGGATCACTCTTCTCTATTTTGAACTCTACTTCATGCTGAATTGAGAATGTGGCAACTGCATTCCTGCAGTCAACAGCAGAAGGAAAAACAACTCCTTCAGCTAAACTAGGATTTTCCCTGTCATACATCATCTCAGGCCTGTCCTCATCATCATTCTCAAAATGTCCCATGTCAATGTTCTCTTGTTCCTCCTCTGAATCTGTATCTGAAAACTAAGCAGGAATAAAATCCTCATCTATCTCTTCATTTGTCTTCTGCACAAGATCTGGAAACATCCTCTCATCCTCCTCATCGGAGCCTAGCACATCATCAGGCTCAGCCTCCTCAATCATAGGCTCTAAAGGAATTTTAGTGTCTTTGCAGCCAGGTTGCCTTGGTACATTTGCAGTAGGAGTTGCAGGTGGATTGCAAGTACTACTAGGGGGTATTGACCTGCTCCTAGAAGTACTTCCTGCAACATATGTTTTAGATGTTGCTTTAGAGGCAGGGGGCTTTGCTGCTGTAGTTGCTGCTTCTGCTCTACATCTCTGAATTACAGTAGTTTCAACATTTGCAGTTTTCGAATCAGCATATGTAGCAAACATTACACCTAACTCATCATCACACTGTAGAGGATTCCAAGTAGCTTTCTCTACATTCCAGAATCTGAACTCAGCTGCATCATGCATACCCCAAGGATATTTCCTATAGATTGTAGACCTAAAATCATTGAAAGAACTTGTGCAGTCCACCACTAGAGGGAAACTGAAGCTTGCATCATGTCCCTTAGTACCACCCTTTGCTAAAAGAGTGGTCTCCATTCTAATTGTCAGAAAGAACGCACGCGATGGATCCATCCTACGATTGTGAACACAACCGAAGTCATGGAATGCACCTTTCTAATCATGGAAACAGATGAGTAAGTACTGGATCTAGAAACTTACCCTACTGGGATCTCCTGCCTTGAATCTGTCGTGCAGTCACTCCTCATGGCATTGTCACCGCCACCACCACCGCTGTGCGAAGAGCGTGTCTCCACCATCACCGCCGCGTGATGTAGATCCGGCGATGTGGACTTCACGACATCGAGGCCATGGTTTCTGTGGGAGCCCGCGTCGCCGCCGAGTGCTAGGGTTTGGGTCGCCTTTGTCGTTGCCGATCTAGGGTTCGGGGCTGGGATAAGACAGAGGGAGGGGAAATGGCAACTACACTGTCTAATCTATGTGGACCCACTTGTAAGGAAGGCCCAGGGGCAACCAGTGTCCAAAACGTCTAGCCGTCACGGTCAAACGGCGCTGACCAAGCGGAGCTGTGACAAAAGGGCATTCGAGCTGACGGAGGGGAAAAACTAAGGGCAAAACTGAGCATGCCAGAAAAGTAAGGGCAAAACCCGGGGGTGTGAACCAACTAGGGGCAAAGATGCAATTATCCCTTTTTCTTGAGGCTGCTCGCCGTGGCCATAAGCCTGCGTTTGAAACGTTCTTGTTCGACGGGATCCTCCGGCACGACAAATTCGTCATCGTCGAGGCTTTCCTCATCTTCGGAGGGAGGCATATAATTATCGTCCTCGACCTCTCTGTCTGCCGCTCTCTCATGAGGGCTGGCTTCTCCATCCTCCTGTGCTGAATCTTGCTGGAGGTGGTTGTCTTCGGCACTGTCTGGGGTGTTATTATCTCCCGTGCCAGAATCACCGTTTTTCCTTTGGCAGGATTTAGAGCGGCGCCGCTGACACCGACGCTTAGGCTGCTTCTTGGAGGGGTCATCCTCCGCTGTTCCATCGCCATTGACTTCTTTTGGGGTGTCCACCATGTATATATCACACGACGAGGTGGCTTTCCAGTGTCCTATAGGCGCTGGTTCTTGATCGTCTCCTGCATCGGCGTCCATACCGTCGATGTCTTCGGAGTCGAAGTCGAGCATGTCGGTTAAATCATCGACAGTGGCTACGAAGTGGGTGGTGGGTGGGCTTTGAATTTCTTCATTATTCGCATCCCAACCTTGCTGACCATAGTTCGGCCAGGGCTCTCCTGATAAAGAGAGAGACTTTAGTGAATTCAGAATATCGCCGAAGGGCGAGTGCTGAAAGATGTCCGCGGCGGTGAACTCCATGATCGGCGCCCAATCGGTTTCGATCGGTAGGGGCGCGGAGGGCTCAGAGTCAGGAGAGGAGTCCGGCTCCTTGGAGTCACGGGCTTCGCAGAGAATAGGGCTGGTGTTCGGCTCAATCGCCGTAGAGATTGCAGCCCCCGAGGCGGTGTCCAACCACCCATCCTCGATTGGCGCAGTTGGCTCCGAATTAAGGGTCGGAGCTGATGCGGGTGCGGCCTCCAGGGCACTGTTCGGTGGCAGAGCTAGATCATGCCCATCGTGACAGTGTGGCGTGCTCGGCTGTGGCTCGAATCCGTCGAAGATCAAGTCTCCCCGGAGGTCGGCCGTGTAGCTCAAACTTCCAAATCTGACCTGATGGCCAGGGGCATAGCTTTCGATCTGCTCCAGATGACCAAGCGAATTGGCCCGCAGTGCAAAGCCGCCGAATATGAAGATCTGTCCGGGGAGAAAAGTCTCACCCTGGATCGCATCGCTGTTGATGATCGGAGAAGCCATCGGGCCTAAACGTGACGACACAGAGGAACCCTCAATGAAAGCACCAATGTCGGTGTCAAAACCGGCGGATCTCGGGTAGGGGGTCCCGAACTGTGCGTCTAGGCGGATGGTAATAGGAGGCAGGGGACACGATGTTTTACCCAGGTTCGGGCCCTCTTGATGGAGGTAAAACCCTATGTCCTGCTTGATTAATATTGATGATATGGGTAGTACAAGAGTAGATCTACCACGAGATCAAAGAGGCTAAACCCTAGAAGCTAGCCTATGGCATGATTGTTGTTCGTCCTACGGACTAAAACCCTCCAGTTTATATAGACACCGGAGAGGGCTAGGGTTACACAGAGTCGGTTACAATGGTAAGAGATCTACATATCTGTATCGCCAAGCTTGCCTTCCACGCCAAGGAAAGTCCCTTCCGGACACGGGACGAAGTCTTCAATCTTGTATCTTCATAGTCCAGGAGTCCGACCGAAGGTATAGTCCGACTATCCGGACACCCCCTAATCCAGGACTCCCTCAGACCCCCATGACAGTTCACTCATGGACCACTTCGGGCAGCCCATGCCGCACATAAGGAAGATTTCACAAGGCTTGGTGATTAAGACAAGGACTCCTCTCCACCAACGTATTCGACTAGTACTCTTGTTAACCTAGGCCTCTGGTACATTATATAAGCCAGGGCCAGGCTAGTCAATAGATTATGACTTTATTCATCACACACTCAGGTTTTAGACCATAACATATGATCTCGAGGTAGATCAACTCTATACTGAATACTCCATCAATATAAACAAGAGCAGGATGTAGGGTTTTGCCTCCATCAAGAGGGCGCGAACCTGGGTAAAACATTATCTCCTTCATTCCTGTTACCAAAGATCCGAGAATCCACAGCTCATGACCCCCTACCCCGAGATCTGCTAGTTTTGACACCGACAACAACAACCATATCAAGATCACAAAGCATTGAGACAGACATGAGGTTGAATCCTATGGACTCGACAAGCATGACTTTGTCCATGTGTGGATCCTTTGAGATCGCAACCCTACCTAGACCCAATACCTTGCTTTTGCCTTTGTCTAGATAGGCGATATGCTTCAGATGTGATGGAGATAAAGCAGTGTCCATCAATAGATTCTTGTCACCGGTCATGTGATTTATACATCCACTGTCGAGGACCCACTCAGTAGCTTTGGGTTGATTGACACATCTCCGTCGTATCAACTTTTCCAAACACTTTTGCCCTTGTTTTGGACTCTAACTTGCATGATTTGAATGGAACTAACCCGGAGTGATGCTGTTTTCAGCAGAATTGCCATGGTGTTATTTATGTGCAGAAACAAAAGTTCTCGGAATGACCTGAAACTTCACGGAACGTCTATTTGGAAATAATAAAAAATCCTTGCAAAAGATGAAGACCCGGGGGCCCACACCCTAGCCACGAGGGTGGGGGGCGCGCCTGCCCCCCAGGGCACGCCCCCTACCTCGTGGCCCCCTAGAGCTCCTCTGACCTCAACTCCAACTCTATATATTTGCTTTCGGGGAGAAAAAAATCAAAGAGAAGGATTCATCGTGTTTTACGATATGAAGCCACCGCCAAGCCCTAAAACTTCTCAGGAGGGTTGATCTGGAGTCCGTTCGGGGCTCCGAAGAGGGTAATCCATCGCCATCATCATCATCAACCTTGCTCCATCACCAATTTCATGATGCTCACCGCCGTGCGTGAGTAATTCCATCGTAGGCTTGCTGGACCATGATGGGTTGGATGAGATTTATCATGTAATCGACTTAGTTTTGTTAGGGTTTGATCCCTAGTATCCACTATGTTCTGAGATTGATGTTGCTATGACTTTGCTATGCTTAATGCTTTTCACTAGGGCCCGAGTGCCATGATTTCAGATTTGAACCTATTATGTTTTCATCAATATATGAGAGTTCTTGATCCTATCTTGCAAGTATATAGTCACCTATTATGTGTTATGATCCGTTAACCCCAAAGTGACAATAATCGGGATACTTACTAGTGATGACCATAGTTTGAGGAGTTCATGTATTCACTATGTGTTAATGCTTTGGTTTGGTACTCTATTAAAAGGAGGCCTTAATATCCCTTAGTTTCCATTAGGACCCCGCTGCCATGGGAGGGTAGGACAAAAGATGTCATGCAAGTTCTTTTCCATAAGCACGTATGACTATATTCAGAATACATGCCTACATTACATTGATGAATTGGAGCTAGTTCTGTGTCACCCTAGGTTATGACTATTACATGATGAACCGCATCTGGCATAATTCTCTATCACCGATCCATTGCCTACGAGCTTTCCATATATTGTTCTTCACTTATTTACTTTTCCGTTGCTATTGTTACAATCACTACAAAATACCAAAAACATTACTTTTGCTATCATTACCTTTTGCTACCATTACCACTACTATCATATTACTTTGCTACTAAACACTTTGCTGTAGATATTATGTTTCCAAGTGTGGTTCAATTGACAACTCAGCTGCTAATACTTGAGAATATTCTTTGGCTCCCCTTGTGTCGAATCAATAAATTTGGGTTGAATACTCTACCCTCGAAAACTGTTGTGATCCCCTATACTTGTGGGTTATCAAGACTATTTTCTGGCGCCGTTGCCGGGGAGCATAGCTCTATTCTTTGAGTCACTTGGAATTTATATCTGCTTATCATTATGAAGAACTTGAGATATCCAAAAAGCAAGATTTATCCCTCAACTACGAGGGGAGGTAAGGAACTGCCATCTAGCTCTGGACTTGATTCACCTTCTGATTTGAGTAAGCTTGCGACACCTAAACCTGCTTCTGCTATTCATTCTGATATGTCTCATGTTATTGTTGATGCCACTTCTGCTATGCATGATACTTATGGTGAAACTACTTCTATGCTTGATACTACTGTGCCACTTGGTGAATTTCTTGATGAACAACTTGCTAGGGTTAGAGAGAATGAAATTATTGAAACTGGTAATATTGATGAAAGTGATGATGAAGCATCTCCCCCTAATAAATATGAATCGCCTGTTATTCCTGAGGGTTATGTTTTTGAAAAAGAAGCCGCTCTAGCTATTTTAGCTTGCAAAGATAGATACGAGCTCAAGAGGTTATTCGCTAAATGGAAGCAGCAATCTCTTAATGCTAGAATGAAACCTGACCCTGCTTTTGCTACTTCACCTATCTGTGTTACTGATAAGGATTATGAATTCTTTGTTGATCCTGATATGATTACTTTGGTTGAATCTGATCCTTTTCATGGCTATGAATCTGAAACTGTTGTGGCACATCTTACTAAATTAAATGATATAGCCACCCTGTTCACTAATGATGAGAGAACTCGCTACTTTTATATCCTTAAAAATTTTCTGTTCTCATTAAAGGGTGATGCTAAGATATGGTTTAATTCTCTTGATCCTGGTTGTGTGCGTAGTCCCCAGGATACGATTTATTACTTCTCTGCTCATAAGAAACGAGCTGCTTTGAGATATATATATAATTTTGTGCAAATTGAAGAAGAGAGTCTCCCACAAGCTTGGGGGAGGCTTCTCAAGTTACTTAATGCTTTGCCTGATCATCCTCTTAAGAAAAATGAAATACTTGATACCTTTTATAATGGACTAACCGACGCTTCCAGAGATTACCTGGATAGTTGTGCTGGTTCTGTTTTTAGGGAAAGAACACTGGATGAAGCTAAAATTCTATTGAATAATATGTTGACAAATGAAAATAATTGGACACTTCTTGAGCCTATTCCTAAACCAACTCCGAAGAAAAGAGGTATTCTATTTCTCAGTCCTGAAGATATGCAAGAGGCAAAGAAATCTATGAAAGAAAAAGATATTAAAGCTGAAGATGTTAAGAATTTAGCTCCTATTGAAGAAATACATGGTCTTAATTTACTGCCCGTTGAAGAAACATATGATGTTAATCCATTACCTATTGAAGAAAAACATGGTCCCGATAACCCGACACAGGTAGTAAAGGTAAATTCTCTTTATAGATATGATAAAGCTGAAATCACATTTACTAAGTTTGCTAGCCCATTCTTAGATGAGTTTGATAAATTTATGGTTATGCAAGAAGACTTTAATGCTTATTTTGGTAGACAATTGAAATACAATTCAAACATGCTTGAATACTTGGGTGATTATATGGCTAATATCAAAGGTGAACTTAAACTTATTAGTAAACATGCTTCTATGGTTACCACTCAAGTAGAACAAGTACTTAAGGCTCAAAATGATTTGCTCAATGAATTGAATAGTAAGAATAATGATTATGCTGTTAGAGTGGCTACTAGAATTGGTAGAATGACTCAGGAACCTCTGTATCCTGAAGGCCACCCTAAGAGAATTGAGCAAGATTCTTAGAGAAATAATATAGATGCACCTAGTCCTTCTAAAAGGAAGAAAAAGAAAAATGATAGGACTTTGCATGCTCCTAGTGAACCTGTTATTGATACACCTGAGAATCCAAATTATATTTCTATTTCTGATGCTGAAACACAATCTGGTAATGAACCTGAAACTAGTGATAATGCTAATGATAATGTTCATGATGATGCTCAACCTAGTAATGATAATGATATAGAAATTGAACCTGCTGTTGATCTTGATAACCCACAATCAAAGGATCGACATTATGATAAGAAAGACTTTGTTGCTAGGAAACATGGTAAGGAAAGAGAGCCATGGGTTCAGAAACCCATGCCTTTTCCTCCCAAACCATCTAAGAAAAAGGATGATGAGGATTTTGAGCACTTTGTTGAAATGATTAGACCTATCTTTTTGCGTATGCGATTAACTGATATGCTTAAAATGAATCCTTATGCTAAGTACATGAAAGATATTGTTACTAATAAAAGAAAGATACCGAAAGCTGAAATTTCCGCCATGCTTGATAATTATACTTTTAAGGGTGGAATACCCAAGAAACTTGGAGATCCAGGAGTACCCACTATACCATGCTCCATTAAAATAAACTATGTTTAAACTGCTTTATGTGATATTGGAGCCAGTGTTAGTGTTATGCCTCTATCTTTATATTGTAGACTTGATTTGAATAGGTTGACACCTACTGAAATATCTTTGCAAATGGCTGATAAATCAACTGCTATACCTGTCGGTATTTGTGAGGATGTGCCTGTTGTAGTTGCAAACGTTACTATTTTAACGGACTTTGTTATTCTTGATATTCCCGAGGATGATAGTATGTCTATTATTCTTGGAAGACCCTTTTTGAATACTGCAGGAGCTGTTATTGATTGCACTAAAGGCAATGTCACTTTTCATGTTAATGGTAATGGGCATACGGTACACTTTCCGAGGAAACAACCTCAAGTTCATAGTATCAATTCTATTGGAAAAATTCCATCGATTATTCTTGGAGGTTTTAAATTTCCTCTTCCTACTGTCAAAAAGAAATATGATATTCTTATTATTGGGGTGTGCATATCCCCGTTGAGGTAACATAGTGTTATTTGAAATTTCTCCGGTTCCATGTTATTCAGAATGAGTTCGTTAACAAGACTTGATCAACCTTGTTAGTGGATTCCTTTTGATGAGCATGAGATGGATGAAACTAGAAGGCACAACCTTCTGTACCCTCCTTTTACTTTCTGTTATTTATATTAAATAAAATAAAAATAAGTATTTTCCGCCTGTTATCTGAATTATCCGTGCAATATAAAAATACCCCGAAAATAAAAGTTCTCCAAATGCCCTGAAATTTAAATACGATTTTCGCTGGAATATTTGAGAATATCAGGCACCGAGAACACAACAGGAGGGGCATCCACCTGGCCATGAGGGTGGAGGGCGCGCCCTACCCCCTGGGCGCGCCCCCTGCCTCGTGGGCCCACGGTGGCCCTCCTTCACTTATTCCTGCACCCACACACTTCTTCTTCCTCCCACAAACACCAATATCCAGCTCAAGCACGAGTTCTAGCTCATTTTGCTGCGATTTTCAATTTCCTTGCTCAAAGCACCTCTCACAAAACTGCTTGCGGAGATTGTTCCTTGATATGTGACTCCTACATTGGTCCAATTAGTTTTTGTTCTAGTGCTTTATTCATTGCAAATTTGTGTTGCCTAGGTGACCCTGTTCTTGAGCTTGCACGTCAAATTTATATGGTCCCAAGTAGTTCTAATGCATGATATAGGCTCTAGGAACCTGTAGGAGTAGTTGCTATCAATATTATTGAGATTGGTTCACTTTTACTTGAAGTTACTAAAAATTTCAGAAATTTTTCAAAGGAAGAAATATGTTTTGGAAAATGTACCAAGGTGGCTCTTCAAGGAAACAAGAGCCCAGGCTTGCAATGCGTGATGCTGATGATGAGCCACCAAGGGACGCTCCAGTGCGGCCCTGTGAATGGCCTTCAGAGGACTTCATGGATCGAGCGGGGATTAAGGAAGAATTCAACACATATTTGCGTAACGCTGATCTTATGAGCTTCGAGGAAGAAAAATGCCATCAATACCACTATCTCACTAGTTACTTTGTGAGGAGGTTTGAATTTTCATCTTCACATAATTCTCAAACTATCCTGTTTGACCTTTATGAAAATTCTTACACTATGGACTTAGAGGACTTTACCACTGCTCGCAAACTTCCACAATGGGGTAGTGCCAGGGAACCTCGCAAATCTGAATTCAGAGATTTTCTTGCTAGTATAACTGTGGGGGAATCTAGAGATATAACACAAGCTACCATAGGGAGCATTCACTTTCCTGCTATACATTATTTTGCTCTCTTCATAGGTAGATGCATTAATGGTAAAGATGAGGCATGTCACATGTGTGTCCCTGACCTCAGTATTCTTAGGAGTGCTGTGTTAGGAGATAAATCTTATAATTTGGGAGCCATTGTTGCACGTAGGTTGCATCTTAATAGATTTAATGGAGATTTATTTGGTGGAATTATGCAACCCGTATAGCTGATTTTCTTGGTGTAACCATACGTAATGATGATATTGAATTGCCTCCTGCTTACCTAGACTTTAATGCTATAGTTCACCACCAGTTTGTTGAGAGGAATGAATCACCTCTCCAGTATCGCTTAATCTTTGACAGACGTCGTGTTGTCCGTATTAATCTCCCTGCTCCTGCCTTCTTTGATTATCAAGCAAAAGGAAGACATTTTATTACCAGAGAGGAGGCAGATGAGTACGAGAGGAGGGCGGAGGCAGCTCGCCGCCATGCTGCAGCTCAGGAGGCAATAGCTGCTGCATCGTAGTATGACCCCAACTATTACTATGGATATCCGCCAGGCCAACCGTGGCCATAGACCAACTTAGGCCAAAAGCCTAAGCTTGGGGGAGTACATATTTCCCACCAACATTACATTCATGTTCACACACTCATTGCTAGATATCGGTGCTCATACTTTTTCATTGTGTCATCCATGCTAGTTTATTTCCCTTTTTATTCTTTCTTCTTGTGTGTTTAATAAACTTTAAGAAAAAAAATAGCTGTAGCTTTTAGCTATTTTTTAATTTCTATGCTTGTAGTAGTAATTAAAAAGAAAACCCAAAAATATTTCCTGTTCTTCTTTTGCTTGTTGGGTGCTTTCCCGTGTAAATAGTTTTATTTCTTTTCTTTTCTTTGGGGGTCGATAGGAGAAGACCATGATTAAATTGTTGAAGTGGCTCTTATATGCATTATTGTTGATCTGACAAAAGAGCCCATATTGCCTTGTCTTCTCCTGTTTATTGAGTGCTTGCAGATTCCAACTTAGTCCAATGCATGTGCACTCTTATTATTATTCACATCATTCGGTCATGCAAGTGAAAGGCAATTATGACGATATATGATGGATTGATTGAGATGAGAAAAGCTGGTCTGAACTCGACCTCTCTTGTTTTTGTAAATATGATTAGTTCATCATTCCTGATTTATCCTATTATGAATAAACATGTTTGCAATGACAACTAGAGATCATAGTTTCTTATGCCATGCTTAATTAGCTAGGAGCTTATAATGGTTTACCTTGTGTGCCAACATGCTATTAAAATGGTTGTGATGTGGTATGATAGGGTAGTATCCTCCTCTGAATGATTTAAGTGACTTGACTTGGCGCATGTTCACGCATGTAGTTGAAACAAAATCAACATAGCCTTCACGATATTTATGTTCATGGTGGATTATATCCTACTCATGCTTGCATTCGGTGTTGATTAATTTTAATGCATGTTCATGACTGTTGTCGCTGTCTAGCTGGTCACTTCCCAGTCTTTTTCTAGCCTTCACCTGTACTAAGCGGGAATACTGCTTGTGCATCCAACTCCATAAACCCCAAAGTTATTCCATATGAGTCCACCATACCTACCTATATACCGTATCTACCTGTTGTTCCAAGTAAATTTGTATGTGCCAAACTCTAAACCTTCAAATAAATATCCTATTTTGTATGCTTGAATAGCTCATGTATCAACTAGGGCTGTCCGTATCTTCCATGTTAGGCGGGTTATTCTCAAGAGGAGTGGACTCCGCTCCTCACTCACGAGAAAATGGCTGGTCACCGGGATGCCCAGTCCCATGCTTTATGCAAACTAAATCAAAATAATTGCAAACAAAACTCCCCCTGGGACTCTTGTTAGTTGGAGGCACTCGTTGTTTCGAGCAAGCCATGGATTGATGCTTGTTGGTGGAGGGGTAGTATAAACTTTACCATTCTATTTGGGAACCGCCTATATTGTGTGTAGCATGGAAGATATCGCCATCTCTTGGTTGTTATGTTGACAATGAAAGTATACCGCTCAAAATATTATTCACCTGTATTCCAAAACCGAGCTCTGGCACCTCTACAAATCCCTGCTTCCCTCTGCGAAGGGCCTATCTATTTACTTATATGTTGAGTCATCATCCTCTTATCAAAAAGCACCAGTTGGAGAGCACCGCTGTCATTTGCATTCATTACTGTTAGTTTACATTGAGTATGACTTGACTGGATCTCTTTTACCATGAATTACAATGTCTAGTCAGCCCTTGATCTTTACAGGTGCTCTGCATTTATGTTTTGCGGTCTCAGAAAGGGCTAGCGAGATACCATCTTGTTATATCATATTATGATTGTTTTGAGAAAGTGTTGTCATCCGAGATTTATTACTATTGCTCGCTAGTTGATTATGCCATTGATATGAGTAAACATGAGACCTATGTGTTATTGTGAATATGGTTAGTTCATAATCTTTTCTGAAAACTTGAATGCTGGCTTTACATATTTACAACAACAAGAGCAAACAGAGTTTGTAAAAGTTTTTCTTTATCACTTTCAGTTTGTCAACTGAATTGCTTGAGGACAAGCAAAGGTTTAAGATTGGGGGAGTTGATATGTCTCCATTGTATCTACTTTTCCAAACACTTTTGCCCTTGTTTTCGACTCTAAATTGCATGATTTGAATGGAACTAACCCGGTCTGACGCTGTTTTCAGCAGAATTGCCATGGTGTTATTTATGTGCAGAAACAAAATTTCTCGGAATGACCTGAAACTTCACGGAACATCTATTTGGAAATAATAAAAAATCCTTGCATAAGATGAAGACCAGGGGGCCCACACCCTAGCCACGAGGGTGGGGGGCGTGCCTGCCCCGCCAGGGCACGCCCCTACCCCGTGGGTCCCTTGGAGCTCCTCCGACCTCAACTCCAACTCTATATATTTGCTTTTGGGGAGAAAAAAAATCAGAGAGAAGGATTCATTGCGTTTTATGATACGGAGCTGCCGCCAAGCCCTAAAACCTCTCAGGAGGGTTGATCTGGAGCCCGTTCGGGGCTCCGGAGAGGGGAATCCGTCGCCATCATCATCATCATCAACCTTCCTCCATCACCAATTTCATGATGCTCACCGCCGTGCATGAGTAATTCCATCGTAGGCTTGCTGGACGGTGATGGGTTGGATGAGATTTCTCATGTAATCGAGTCAGTTTTGTTAGGGTTTGGTCCCTAGTATCCACTATGTTCTGAGATTGATGTTGCTATGCTTTGCTATGCTTAATGCTTGTCACTAGGTGTTAATTCTTTGGTCCGGTACTCTATTAAAAGGATTCCTTAATATCCCTTAGTTTCCATTAGGACCCCGCTGCCACGGGAGGGTAGGACAAAAGATGTCATGCAAGTTCTTTTCCATAAGCATGTATGACTATATTCGGAATACATTCCTACATTACATTGATGAATTGGAGCTAGTTCTGTGTCACCCTAGGTTATGACTGTTACATGATGAACCGCATCCGGCATAATTCTCTATCACCAATCCATTGCCTACGAGCTTTCCATATATTGTTCTTCATTTATTTACTTTTCCGTTGCTATTGTTACAATCACTACAAAATACCAAAAACATTACTTTTGCTATCATTACCTTTTGCAATCGTTACCACTACTATCATATTACTTTGCTACTAAACACTTTGCTGCAGATATTAAGTTTCCAGGTGTGGTTGAATTGACAACTCAGCTGCTAATTCTTGAAAATATTCTTTGGCTCCCCTTGTGTTCAATCAATAAATTTGGGTTGAATACTCTACCCTCGAAAACTGTTGCGATCCCCTATACTTGTGGGTTATCATTGATCATCCTTGGCACTTTTTGCCATGAAACAATAGGTGGGAGTGTAGTCATCATTGCCATCGTCAGTAGTGTTGGGGAAGTCATTTTCCTTAGAGTTAAAGATGGACTTGCTGACGAAAGCAGTAGCGAGAGTTAGGCTCGCCACACCAGAGTCTGACTCCTCAGATGCCTCCTCTTCTTCATTTTCCTCGGATTCAGCTTCAGAGTCCATTTCCTTGCCAATGAATGCCCGAGCCTTTTTGGAGCTGCTCTTCTTGTGAGATGAAGACTTTGAAGATTTTGATGATGAGGACTTTGAAGATTTCTTCTTCTTCTTCTTTGAGTCATCGAAACTGTCATCCTTGTATTTCTTCTTCTTTGATTTCTTTTCCCATTGAGGACAATCAGTAATGTAGTGACCAGGTTTCTTGCATTTGTGGCAAGTTCTCTTTTTGTAGTCACGGTATGAGGAATCTGATCTCATGTCATCACCCCTTGAAGATTTTCCAAAGCGACCATGCCTTGAGAACTTCTAGAATTTCCTCACGAGCATTGCTAGCTCCTAGCTCAGTTCTTCAGGATCACCAAGGTTGCTACCATAATCCTCTTCTTCAGATTCAGATAATGCCTTGGCCTTTAGTGCGCGTGATCTACCATTGCTCGGTCCATAGAGATCTCTCTTCTCAGCAAGTTGAAATTCATGAGTATTTAGGCTCTCGAGGATATCGGCAGGATCAAGTGACTTGTAGTCTCCACGTTCTTGAACCATCAGTGCAAGAGTGTCAAATAAGGAATCAAGCAATCTTAGCAATTTCTTCACCACCTCATGGTCGGTGATGTCAGTGGCACCAAGTGCTTGAGGCTCATTCGATATGTTAGTAAGGGGATCGAAGATTTGCTGAACATCTTCATTGTCGAGTCTTTAAAGTGGTTGAAGAGATTGCTAAGAACATCAACTCGAGAGTCATGTAGTGTTGAGACTCCTTGGTTGACCTTGGATAGCCTATCGCAGATAAGCTTAGTTGTCTCCAAAGCACTCACTCTGCCATACAACCCTTTGCTCAGATGGCCACAAATGATGTTCTTCTCTTGAGAGTCCAGTTGCTTGAATCTCTTCACATCAGCAGCATTCACAGAAGGAGTGATGGAGGGAATGCCATTTTCCACAACATACCAGAGATCGTTGCCAATTGCCTCAAGATGCATGCACATCTTGTTCTTCCAGTAGGGGTAGTCCGTCCCATCAAAGGTAGGACACCCAGCCAATACCTTGATCATGCCTGCAATCGACATAACTAAAACTCCAGGCGGTTAAACCAAAATCACACAGAATGAGGGAGTACCTTGCTCTGATACAAATTGAAAGTGCATTATATCGACTAGAGGGGGGGTGAATAGGCGATTTTTACAAATTCGTCACCGAGGAATTTCTTTGTGAGGAAACTCCTAAGTCACGAACAACTAGCAGCGGTATAAGTACTCAGATGCAAGCATAACAGAGTAGTAGCATAGTCATCATGATGAAATGAAAACAAGCACAGAGTACAAGAAGCGTATAAACAGGATAAGCAGGTTGAAGACAAAGTGACTGAAGAATTAGGATTGAGGAAATTGAGGAAGTCTTCAGTCAAAGTCATCAAACAGTAATGATCAAGTTCATCAACACATGAATGAAGAAATGAAAGGGTTGAGGAAATAGAACCAGTAGCTTGGTGAAGACAATGATTTGGTAGACCAGTTCCAACTGCTGTGACAGTCGTATGTCTAGTTGGAGTGGCTAGGTATTTAAACCCGAGGACACATAGTCCCGGACACACAGTCCTCACCGTATTCTCCTTGAGCTAAGGTCACACAAACCTCGCCCAATCACTCGTGGTAAGTCTTCAGGTGACTTCCAAACCTTCACAGACTCGGTCACTCGACGATCCACACAATTTCCTCTTGGACGCTCTAGACCATGACGCCTAACCGTCTGGAGGATGCACAGTCCTCAAAGGTAACAAGCGTCAGTTCCACACAGGAACAATCTCTTCAGTGATGCTCAATCACTTTGGGTTTGTAGGTGTTTTGGGTTTTTCCTCACTTGATGATTTATGCTCGAAGTCCTCGGAGGATGGGATGCTCTCAATGAAAAGTGTCAGTTTCTCTTGAAGCAACCAACCAACTAGTGGTTGTAGGGGGTGGCTATTTATAGCCTAGGGAGCAACCCGACATGATAAGAATAAATGACCTTCAATGATATGACCGTTAGGTGGGTAGATATTTTGGGACTGCTAGCGCATAGCACAGCAACGGTCGGATATTTGAGTATCAAATTCCTCACGGCTATCATGTTCCTCACTTGTAGGCAATCCACACTGGCGAATTCCTAACTCCTCAGCCAGAAAAAATTCCTCAGAGACCAGAAGATCTTTATCTCTTTTACTGAAGAAATTGACTGAACTGTATACGATTTCCAATGGCTTCACCCGAAAGGATTGGGTAGGTGTAGGATTTTGAGATGAGCATCACTTGGAAACTTTTCCTTAGTTTTACCTCGACCCCCTTTAATAGTACGGTGTTTCCTATGACTGAAGAAAGATAAAATGAAACTACGAAAACAAAAGTCTTCACGCTTCATAATCCTCGCATGAATATCAAGTCTTCACGGTCACACCAATTTCTTCACTTTCAAAGTCTTCAAGAAAACCAAAGTCTCCAGCTGAAGACATTCATTTTTAGGGGTCGACTATCATCGTAAATATCAAACTCCTCATAGACTTATAGACATGTGTACATTCACAAACACATTAGTCCCTTAACCTATAAGTCTTCAATACACCAAAATCACTAAGGGGCACTAGATGCACTTACACAAACAAATGAAACACACGGCAACAATGAAATAACTGGCAAACTAAGGTATAGCCTAGTGGTGGGAAGGGGCTGATGCCTTCCCACCGACCCAGGTTCAAGGCATGGTACTTGCAATTTGGGTTTGTTGCACAAATTATACTGTAGGGGGTTCCCTTACAGTCTTTCTGTCAAAAAAAGAACAACAAAATAACTGGAAGGCGTCTGCAGCGTCGGTCTCGGGTCATTACAGTCGTTGACCTGTATGCACTAACCACCACGCGGGAATAATTATGGCACTACAAAAAAAATACACTTCCGTGATGATACGTGTTTGTCACAGTAGGTCACGTTTTCTGTCATGCATGCACATCAATGACAAATTTATGACAGAATCAAGATAGTCATACCTGTGCTGTCGTAGAAGTGTTCCATGACATTGCCAAAATTATCATCACGGAAGTGTCCACTTCCATGACGATAAATCGCGCATTACAGAAGTGCTTTCGTCAAGGGTGACCGACACGTGGAATCCACCATAATGGAATGCCGTTAAGCTATCGGGTCCGGTTTTGGATCCGATAACCCGCTAACAGCCCCGACCAATGGGGATTTTCCACATGTAAAATCATCATTGGCTGCAGGAAACACGTGGCGGCTCACCATTGGGACAGATGGCATCCACTCATTGGACCCAAAGCGCCTATGATACGTCGACATGTGGCACGACCCAACAGAGGTCCATTCCTGTGAAAAGGCCGGCCCATTTGACTTGGTCAAAAGGTGGCGGGCCGGCCCATGGCAAGCCTGTTAACGGCCTATTCGCATATAGCCCATCTACAGCGCGCTAACCCAGGGCCCATTTACGGCCTATCCAAATTAGGCCCAGTAGCGTCATCTGGGCCGTCCAATATAATTCCAGCCTGTTTTAACTTCTGGGCCATGTATGGCCCATGACGTCTTTTGGCCCATATGAGGCCCTTAGTAACCCTCGGCCCATTAACGGCCCGTGGTAAAATTGGCCTGTAGTGAACAGTGTATCACTTTATACCCATTAACGACCCATTATTCTGTTGGGCCGTTTCCAGCCCATGTTATCTTTCGGCCTTCTTAGGGCCCATTTATTCTTGGGCTCATTTCCAGCATTCGTTTACTTTTGGCCCGTTACTGTCATTTTCTGCTTGTGGGCCAAATACAGCCCGTGGTTACAATCGGCCCGTTTGTGGCCCATTAATACGTTGGGCCGATTTCATAGCATCATAAAATACAACCTATTAACGACGACCCTTTATGGTCGGCCCATGAACAGACGATTTCAACTCTAGCCCATTTACGACCATAATGTGGTATGTTATTGGCCCATGTTTGGCCAACCAATCATACGACTCGTAGAAGGCCCATTGATGATACGGCCCATAGAAGGCCCATTGTGTCTACGCCCCATAGAAGGCCCATTGTTTCTACGACCATTAGAAGGCCCATTGTTTCTACGGCCCGTAGGAGGCCCATGTTAACTACAGTAAATATGTAGCCCATTGTTAATGTGGCCTAGTTTTGAAAAATAGGTTATTGCAGCCACTAGCAAACCATGGAAAAAGAACTGCACTGACTACAAGAAAACAAATAAACAAGAGAACGGAAATAAATAAGCAAGCAACTTACGCTAGGCTATCACGGCTATTACACATATTACATCCACTCAGCATCAAGGTTCGCCACAAGTGCAAATATAGGGAACAAAGAAGCATATAAACGCCGCAGCAAAACAAGTCCAGAAATGAAACCACTTCAGAAGAGCTCAAGAAACAATATCTTGGGTACCCATAATGCTGGCAAGATGCTTATCAAGCTTATTAACTTTCTCTTATTTGGCGCTTAAATCCTCCAGCACTTCCTGTTGCACCAGAAAGTATGCATCTGAATTCTGCAGGGACTTCCTCAGTCCTTCAGCTTCCTGTCGCATAACATCTGATCAATGTCTTTCAACTTGAAGTTGAGACTCAAGAAGCTGAACTGATTCAGGCAGCGAGTTCGAAGAGCTGGTGCTAGTAGTAGTAGCCAGTAACTCGAACACTACATCAAGACAGGACTTTGGGGTTTTCTCAGTGTCTTTAATATAGTTTTTATCAGCTTTCTTAGAGAACAACAGGGATGTTTCACTATCTTGAACATGATCTGCATTACTTCCTTTACCATTGCATAACGAGGTACTCTTCTCCAATATTTTATCCGCGTTCTAAAGGAGAAACAAACAAACACATCACAGGCTTACAATGTAGTATATGAAACTCATTTTGGTAAACCAGTTCAGTAGTAAGGTGGACAGGATAACAGCATGAAACAAACATATATCTATGTAGTATGGTCACTGTATGGTCTATATCATTCTAGTTTATGTTGCCAAATCAAGATAAATACAGTTCGAATCATATCTATTTAAGACAAAGCAGCATAGACATAATATAAGTGTGGGAAACTACACAGCAATAACAACACTTGTAATGTGCATGGCATGAGAACATAACTGTTTATTCAATTGAAACTGAAATCAACATAGAGCAAGTTACAACAGCAAACACGTTAAAGAAACAGGTTTAAAACATACCTGTTGCGCCATTGGAGTTTCAATTGCATCCTTCAGATTTGAAATTAGTTGGTATGAGTAAATACAGTGATGCAAGAGCAAAGTAGTATGAACTATAGCTATGGAACCTGACCCGAGAACAATTCTTCTTCTGCTCTAAGCGTTGACTTGGGGTTCGGAGTGGTGGTCCTCGTGCTTTGGGCACTGCAGTTGCCTTACTGCTCGTATTTGGGTGCTTTGTGGTGGAGACGGTGCTGTGTCAATGAGAATTGGGTTACTATCTGTCGGGGTTGGGGTTAGAAGGGGTGTTGTCGGTGTCTAAACTAGCGGATCTCGGGTAGGGGGTCCCGAACTGTGCGTCTAGGCCGGATGGTAACAGGAGACAAGGGACACAATGTTTTACCCAGGTTCGGGCCCTCTTGATGGAGGTAAAACCCTACACCCTGCTTGATTAATATTGATGATATGGGTAGTACAAGAGTAGATCTACCACGAGATCAAGGAGGCTAAACCCTAAAAGCTAGCCTATGGTATGATTGTTGTATGATGAAGTTGTCCTACGGACTAAAACCCTCCGGTTTATATAGACACCGGAGAGGGCTAGGGTTACACAAAGTCGGTTACAATGGTAGGAGATCTTGAATATCCGCATCGTCAAGCTTGCCTTCCACGCCAAGGAAAGTCCCATCCGGACACCGGACGGAGTCTTCAATCTTGTATCTTCATAGTCCTGGAGTCCGGCTGAAGGTATAGTCCGGCTACCCGAACACCCCCTAATCCAGGACTCCCTCAGTAGCCCCTGAACCAGGCTTCAATGACAACGAGTCTGGCGTGCAGATTGTCTTCAGCATTGCAAGGCGGTTTCCTCCTCCAAATTCTTCATAAAAGTTTGTAAACACCAAGAGTAGTGTCCGGCTCTGCAAAATAAGCTTCCACATATTGCCATAGAGAGAATAATATTACACAAATCTAATCTGCTGACGTATTCCGCAGCATGACATCACACTACGGCCAAGCCTTTATTCAAATTGTTTTCACTTCTCCACCTCAGCGTGTTTTACGAGGCGGTTTCCTTGGCACGTCTTGTCAAAGCAGAGATTGTGTCCCCTTTATTTACGGGATTCTCATCAATACGGATGTGGGTAACCCAATCGTGCCCGTTAGCATGTTTTCTCGATTAAAGGCGAGTCCCAAACGGTTACGGGGAGGGCTCCTGGTATTCAACCTCTTATAAAGAGACCAAGGCCTTGCTCCTTTTCTCCAATCTCAAAACGAGTTCACCTGTCGCCTCGAGTTCCAACACCCTAGGCTCCAGATTCCAGGCGCTTCGGACCTTCGACAATGTCCGGTTCTGACCTTCAAGGCCGATGGATGCCCTCCTCCGTCACGGAGGAGGACATGCTAAGGTTGAGAAAGGCTAAGTTTTTGACCGCCGAAATTTCGCATAGGTTGCCTGCTCAAAGGCAGGCTATTCCCAGTCCCCAGCCTGGTGAGAGCATAGTGTTCATGTCTCACTTCCTTCAGGGTTTAGGCTTCCCGATGGATCCCTTCGTGAGGGGGCTGATGTTCTATTATGGGCTAGAATTTCATGACCTAGCTCCGGAGTCCATCCTCCACATTTCCTCATTCATCGTTGTGTGCGAAGCGTTCCTCCGTGTTACTCCTCACTTCGGATTATGGCTCAAGACTTTTGGAGTGGAGCCGAAGATGATCGAGGGACGACACGCAGAGTGCGGAGGTGCTGTCATAAGTAAGAATGCCGATGCTCCATGGCCCGAGGGCTCCTTTCGAGAGGAGCTCGGCTTGTGGCAACGAGAGTGGTTCTATATCACCACTCCCAGGAGCGCCAAGTGGGTGGCGCCTCCTGCCTTTTGCTCGGGTCCCCCACCACGGCTAGCGTCATGGGTCAACAAAGGATTAGATTGGGGGTTATCCAAAGACATGCCCCTGTTGCAGGGCCGCATTAGGGATCTCTTAGAAGGAGACCTCAACCTGGTCAAGGTGACGCAGGTCATGCTGATTCGCCGAACATTGCCCGGCAAATGTCGCTCCCTTCGTTTGTGGGAGTTTAATCCGGAGGGACCACGAGCTCTCCAGCATTTTATGGGTGCAACGCCCGTGGAGATGTATAAAATGTTCTTCGGATCACAAGCAATGTGTCCGGATTTGACCGAGGACGCAAGTTTAAGCTGCAATCGCCCGGATACTCAAGTAAGTAACCTTGTGCCCGAACTCTCTATCCGTAAAATTGTCATAGACTCACCCTTAAAAGAGCTGTCCTTTTAAACAGGAGTGGGTAGCAAAGGCGAAGCTAATAAGGTGTCCGGCTCCCCTTCCTGAGACCAGGCCGGATCCCGTGCTAGTCAGGATGTTGAAGATCGTGCCTTTGGAGGGAAGTGAGGGGGGGGACAAGGAAACTGTGGCCTCCTCGAAGGAGGCTGCTCCGAAGGGAGGAACCGACAATTCCTCTCCTAGGGAGAAGAAGAGGGCCGCCTCTGACGACCCAGAGACCATGGCCTCAAAGCGGGGGAAGAAGTCCTCGTCAGAGGGTCCGGCGCCGGGGAGATCCTCGGCCGAACTACGCCCCCAAAGGGATCAGCCCTCCAGCGAGCCGTAAGTAGAGAAAGATTTTCCTTTAGAGGGATGAGAGAATTCCTTACTTTTTATCTGAGAAGATTAACCGAAATTTTACCTTGTAGCTCGGACCTCAGCCCTTCTCAGCAAAGCTCGTCTTCGGGGGATCTTCTTCCAGAGATGATGGAGAATGGAACGCCTCACCCTGCCGTACCGCCTAGCGAGGCGGGCGACCCTAAGGTGTCGTCACGGAGGGTTTCTCCGAATCCGGCAGGCGTGGAAGGTAGCCATATGGCCCCCCAAGGTTCTCCGCGCCCTGCCTTCGATGGAGGTCGTAGGACAAGTCCGGCACCGTCTAGTGCGCGGTCGGAGGAGCTGATGATT
The DNA here is from genome assembly GCF_002162155.2 of Triticum dicoccoides. Taxonomy (NCBI): domain Eukaryota; kingdom Viridiplantae; phylum Streptophyta; class Magnoliopsida; order Poales; family Poaceae; genus Triticum; species Triticum dicoccoides. The sequence goes on from NC_041392.1 coordinate 338,102,809, forward strand.
CTGCTGGGGCAAGCTTCTATCTCAGAGGAGCACCGTGCATTGATGGGTACGATTATTAGAAGGATTTCGTCCACAGAAAGCGGATTGCACGAGGCCGTCAGAAGTTTGCTGACGGGTTTTGAGGTACGTTTGATAATGTACTTCTTTGTCAGTTGCGCATAAACAAGATGCGCCCTGTGTAGATAGTAGCCCATGAGACTCTGTGCGTTGTCAAAATTGACGGCGCGCAGAGGATCATAATCCCAGGTCTAATTTTCGCCTTTGTATATAGGTGGCGAAGTGTCCGGAATCGAGCCGAACTGATGATTTTGCCGAACTAAAGCGGCAACTTGATGTGGCAGATGCTGACATCGCGCTCGTCAACGAGCGACTTGATGCTCCTCAAGGTATGCAATTCCTCGAGCGGCATCTGGTAAGAGGAGCTTTTATGCCAGTATCTTACAATGTGTGTGCTTGACGCAGATGGTGCGGCCGCCGTGGAGAGTCTCCGGGCGGAACTTGCCCGAGCTAAGGAACAAGCCAGGACAAGTGATGCGGCTGCCGAGAAGGCACTTGAAGAGCTGAGAGCCGAACAAGCTTCTCACTGCCGAAGCAAGAAGGAGATGGCCGAGATGGCCGTGAAGTTAAAAAGCGCTGCTGACCGTTGCAATTCTCTTGAGAAAGAAGACCGGGCGAGACAAACGGACTTTGAGAAGGCTGTTGTTGATGCCAAGGACGCTCGCTCTGCGATGAGAGCTGCGGAGGAGGAGCTGCGTCAGGTCGGAAAAATTGCGACTGGAAAGCCCTTTATGCTGCGGAGGAAGTTTGGCGATCCGAAGTTTGCTCCGTTGGACCGGATGTGGAGTGCGAAGGACACCTATCTGGATTTGGCAGCGAGTGCTGCTGATGCGACCAAACACTTTCGAGATCAAGAAGATCGCGAGGTGGAAAGGCTTTTCTGGTCGTAGTTCCACAATCCAGAGCGTCCACTGGCAGTGGACGATCGTCTGGCTCAATGGGCCGAACTGAATAGATTGTCCGGACTCGCCATGAAGTACGTCATGGGTAATCTGTGGCTGGGGAGATCAGAGCCGAAGAGTTATTTCGGCTTGGTGAAGCAATTCCTTGGCGCGGTGCCACGTATAGGTGCGATGAAGAGGTCACCATGCATAGAGGGCGCACGGATGGCTCTTGCCCGTGTCAAGACATACTGGGCAGAGATGGAGACCACGGTTGTTGCATCTCGAGATTCGGACCAAAGCCGAGTACCCTCCGAGCACTATTTTCAGGAAGTCCTTGAAGGCGCTCGTATAATAGAGACGCAGTGCTCGAAGGATGCTATGTTCTGATAGCATATGTAATTATGAAGCAATATTTTGATGAATTTGTAGTAGCCTTTTATACTTGTGCCTGCAAGTATGTGGAACACCTCCTGTGCGGCCGTTTTAAGATATACATACAAAATCTGAAAGATGGCAGTCGTTGGCTTCAGCCCCCACGCACATAGTGCGGGGGTGCTCGCAGAAGGCGCATTTTCACACTTAATCCAACGTCTTTTTCCTACAAAGGAGGTGATAGCGCAGCTAGCTAGGCAACCGGACTATAATGCTTTAACACTTTCACTTAGCCATAGGAGCTTGACAATGGGACTATTTAGGTAGCCCCTAGTGGCGACTGCGCTTGCCCGAATTCAGGGCGCGTATGTGCCTGGCCAGGAAACGGCCCTTCATTAATGCAGGGGAATCCTATAGATTCCGGAGAGTCATCGAGTGGTTGACCAGTCTCACGCCATATCATGACAGTCGGTTTTCGGCTTTCTCTACTGAGGTGCTCGCCTGGCCGAACCAGGGCACAATCGCAGTAGTTCTCCTGGTGCCGCCTTAGCCGATAGAGCGGAACGTAAGGCGGCCGAACACAGGAGCCGGGCAACCCAACATTTGACCAAAATCATGACTCAGAGCTGATGCATATAAGGCCAAACTCGCGGCGCCGAACACTCCCTAAGGTATTCGGTCTATATGAGAGCGGGCTAAGTAATGCTCTAAGGTATAAGCCCCTAGTGTCCAGGTACGCGCAAGAATTCTGACGTGGCCACATGCCAAGACGCCAGCCTCCTCCTTGGTCATAGAACCAGGGGATGTGTATCAACAAGAGACAGTAAAAAAGGTTTACGCAGGGTCTTAATCTGAAAAGAATCCTTGGAACGGGTCCCTACTGCACGTCTGCGCCTGTGTCTCCGTTGTGCCGTATCCTGGACGGGCGCATCACGACGTTCATCTGTAAAAAAGAGAGCAACTATGTTGAAAAAAGGGCGTGCCGAAAAAAAGTTATATGAAATAAACAAAGTGTAAAGTAAAATATAGAAAATTGAGCTTTATTGTCTCTTATTTTATACGTGTGAAGCCCCTAGGGGTATATGGCCACTAAGCCTTTATCAACGATACTTTTGTGCCGGACTCGTCTATCCGTGTCCGTGGTCTTAATGACCTGTTCTGATGTTCTGGCTAGTGAAGCCATTGTATTGTGGGGCTGTTAAAGCGGCCGCACAATCCTCCGCTTGGGGGAGGCGCCCTTACTGCTTCCCTGTTAAGGAGATGATGCCGCGTGGACCGGGCATCTTAAGCGTAAGAGATGCATAATGCGGTATCGCGTTAAAGCGGGCGAAAGCTTCGCGTCCCAGCAGTTATTGATAGCGACTTGAGAATGGGCGATGTGGAAAGTCAGATTTTCGTGATGGAAGTTATCGGCAAAGCCAAAAATAACCTCGAGCCGGAGAAAACCCATGCAATGGGTGTCCGGACCTGGCGTTACTCCTTGAAAGGAGGTTTTGCTGTGGCGAATTCTTTTTGGGTCGATCCCCATGTGGCGAATTGAGTCCTGATATATCAGGTTGAGTCCGCTGCCCCCGTCCATAAGGACATTTGAAAACTGGAGTCCGCCAATTATTGGATCGAGTACCAGGGCAGTCCAGCCTGGGTTCCTGATACTTCTAGAATAATCCAGATGATCGAAGATGATTGGTTTTGACAACCAGTGGCGGGATTCCTTTGGGATAGACTGTGGGGCGCGTACCTTTATGGGCGCCGCACGTTTTGTTATGTGGAGTAAGTTTACTGTTTTTACTTCTTGTGGGAAATTCTTTTGTTTCCCGGTACTCTGCTTTTGCGGTTCGTCCTCGTCTTCGCTTGGTGTATCGAGCCCCTTGTGTTCGGCGTTGAGTCTGCCGGATTGTTTGAAAACCCAACAATCTCTGTGGGTATGGTTAGCAGGCTTTCCGGGAGTACTGTGTATTTGACATATCCTATCCAGGATTTTGTTTAGGTTGGATAGGTCGTCCCTGTTATCTTGGAGGGGCGGCTTTTTCTGATTCTGTTGTGAGCTTTTGAATCCGGCGTTAACTGCCATGCTCTTCGGACTTTTTTCCTTAGTCCGGTGACAGTCCTTATTGCGTTGCGGTTTTCCGTTTCCATCCCTAGTTTCGGATGTACTTGGGTTGCTGGTGCTGCATCTTGCCAACCAGCTATCTTCTCCTGCGCAAAAGCGGGTCATGATGCTTGTTAGTGCGGCCATTGTTCTTGGCTTTTCTTGGCCGAGGTGTCTGGCGAGCCATTCGTCTTGGACATTATGCCTGAAAGCTGCTAAGACTTCAGCGTCCGGACAGTTGACTATCTGATTCTTTTTAGTAAGAAATCTATTCCAGAATTGCCGAGCTGACTCTCCCGGCTGTTGAGTTATGTGACTAAGATCGTCTGCATCCGGAGGGCGGACATAGGTCCCGTGAAAATTTGCTCGGAAAGCGTCCTCGAGCTCTTCCCAGCTTCCGATTGTGTTTTCAGGAAGGCTTTTAAGCCAATGCCGGGCTGGCCCTTTAAGCTTGAGGGGTAAGTATTTTATGGCGTGGAGGTCATCTCCTCGAGCCATATGTATGTGTAGGATATAATCCTCGATCCAGACTCCAGGGTCTATTGTTCCATCATATGCCTCTATGTTTATGGGTTTGAATCCCGCTGGAAATTCATAATCCAGGACCTCATCGGTGAAACATAGGGGGTGTGCGGCACCCCTGTATTTGGGTGTGCCGTATTCTGATAATGGATTTATTGCATTGCTTACGAGAGCTTGCTTTCTTGGCCCGTAAATGGACCTGGCTGGGCCATGATGTGAATCCTTAAGTGGGTTGCATACCGGCTTAAGTGCGGCGCTGCTTGCCGCTTTAAGCTGGCCCTGGGGTCGTCTATCCGACCGTGTGGCTTTCTTACTTTTTGAATGCGAGGGCTCTAAGGCCTCCTCGTCGAATTCAGGCAGTAGTTTTCTCCTCGGATAGCTTTTAGTGCGGCGACTGCCGCCGTATTTGTCTGCGGTATTGATTACTTTACTCCATCTGATCCCGAGTGCATCTTCCGCAGTCTTTAGCTTCCGCTTCTGCTTTTTTAGGCTGCATGCGGTTGCAACGAGCCGTTTGTGGAGGTTCTTCTGCTTCGTGGGCTTGTCAGGCGTAGGGTCGTCCGGAATGCCATTTTCGCCGGGGGAGGAATGTTCGGTTTCTCTATCCGGGTTGTCTTGTTGGGACGGTTGCTCTAAGGCGTGCTCGTTGTCTACCAGCTCATCCTGCTCTATGGCTGGGTCTTTGTCGAGGCGGGGCTTAGGTCGGCGTTTACGCCGACACTTTGATTGTTTTTCGAGATATCGATCCCCCTCCCCGTTTTCCTCGTTGTTACTTCCTTTAGGGGTATCCACCATGTACACATTATGAGATGAGGTGGCTGTCCAATGCCCTATAGGCGTTGGTTCTTGGTTGTCTCCTGCATCGTCGTCCATACCGTCGATGTCTTCAGAGTCGAAGTCGAGCATGTCGGTTAAGTCATCGAGAGTGGCTACGAGGTGGGTGGTGGTTGGGTTTTGAATTTCTTCATTGTCCGTATCCCAACCTTGCTAACCGTAGTCCGGCCAGGGCTCTCCTGATAAAGAGAGAGACTTTAGAGAATTCAGGATGTCGCCGAAGGGCGAGTGCTGAAAGATGTCCGCGGCGGTGAACTCCATTATCGGCGCCCAATCGAATTCGATCGGCGGGGGGCATGGAGTTCAAAGAGGAATCCAGCTCTTCAGAGTCACAGGCCATGCGGAGTGCGGGGCTAGAGTTCGGCTCGATCGCCTCTGAGATCGTAGCCCCTGAGGCAGTGTCTAACCGCTGATCCTCCATCGGCGCAATAGGCTCCGAATCAATGGTCAGAACCGGTGCGTTTGCGGCCTCCAAAACGCCGCTCGGCGGCAGAGCTATATCATGCCCATCGAGACAGTTCGGCGCGCTTGGCTGTGGCTCGAATCCGTCGAAGATCAAGTCCCCGCGGATGTCAGCCGTGTAGTTTAGGCTTCTAAACCTAACCTGATGGCCAGGGGCGTAGCTTTCGATCTGCTCAAGGTGGCCAAGCGAGTTGGCCTGCAGTGCGAAGCCGCCGAAGACAAAGATATGTCCGGGGAGAAAAGTCTCACCCTGGACTGCATCATTGTTGATGATCGAAGGAACCATCGGGTCTGAAAGCGATGACACAGAGGAACTCTCAATGAAAGCTCCAATGTCGGTGTCAAAACTGGCGGATCTCGGGTAGGGGGTCCCGAACTGTGCGTCTAGGTCGGATGGTAACAGGAGAAAAGGGACACCATGTTTTACCCAGGTTTGGGACCTCTTCATGGAGGTAAAACCCTACGTCCTGCTTGATTAATATTGATGATATGGGTAGTACAAGAGTAGATCTACCATGAGATCAAGGAGGATAAACCCTAAAAGCTAGCCTATGGTATGATTGTTGTATGATGAAGTTGTCCTACAGACTAAAACCCTCCGGTTTATATAGACATCGGAGAGGGCTAGGGTTACACAAAGTCGGTTACAATGGTAGGAGATCTTGAATATCCGCATCGCCAAGCTTGCCTTCCACGCCAAGGAAAGTCCCATCCGGACACGGGACGGAGTCTTCAATCTTGTGTATTCATAGTCCTCGAGTCCGGCTGAAGGTATAGTCCGGCTACCCGAACACCCCCTAATCCAGGACTCCCTCAGGTGTAGCTGGTTCTCTGTCCAACTGGGCAGGGGCACAATCTGCGTGAGTCTAAGTTATGTGTGGTGGGGCTGGTTCTTGGGCAAGTACAACCGTGGTTCTATCTCCATCGACAAGTAGCATGATATTTTCTGAAGATCGTGTTTTTACTCTCACAGATACTGCCATCACCCCCTCCAATTGAAATGGCTGATAAACAAGAAAAGTAATTGAATTTACATACATTGTAAGATAGACATGTGCAATGGATAGTAGCGAAGAAAACAGGGCATGAAATAATTCACATTTATGTTGTCTAACCAAACAGAATAGCATGACATAATTTCAAATATATGATGGCTAATTAAACAGGATATCATGACACAATTTCACATGTATGATGGCTAACTAAACAGGATAGAATGACATACTTCAAAATATGATGACTGTGTAAACAGGATGACATGATATAACTATACTATGTGTCTGTTAAAGTGGTTGTCATGCCATAAATCACAAACATGTTGTCGATGGAAACATGATGGCATGATATAATTCACGGATAGAATGACATAATTCAAAATATGATGACTATGTGAACATGATGAGATGATATAACTATATTATGTCTTTAGAAAATGGGTTGGCATGCCATAATTCAGATACATGCTGTCTATGTAAACATCATGGCATGATATAATTCAAATATATGATTTATATACTAAGGAAGTGAGCAGAGGGCAATCACATATATGATGTGTCAACTAAGGAGATGGAATTCAGTATCGTGTATATGATGTAAAAACTAAGCATTGCAATACAACATATGCATGATATGATTAATATAACCCTGCCAAGTTTGAGCATACACCTCAGGGGGATAATAGGATTGGTCATCTGCCTCTGAATCCTCCTCTGAAGAGCTATCTATAACCAGGAACATATCTGCTTCACCAGGTAGTATTGTCTGCTCTGAAGACCTTGTTTTCACTCAGAATTTCTCCATCACCAATTCAAATGGTCGATGCACAGGAAGAGTAGTTGAATATACAAACATTGTCGACAAAAGAAATGAGAAATACAAAAAAAGGACGGCATGATATAATTCACATATATGACGCTTTGCTAAACAGCATGGCATTGCATAATTCACATATATAATGCCTTGCAACAAGATAACATTGCATAATTCACATATATAATGGCCCTATTTGTTTCGGATTCTGGGACCAGATTCAGTTTGCCAGTGAAGCTGAATCTCAAATCTGAAACAAACAACTATTTGAAATCAGCTTTGCGAGTGAAGATGAATCTAGATTTGAGCCATTTTAGTGCAATTTCCTGAAGCACCTCAAAGTGTACTTCAGTGGCGAAGCTGATTCCCAGAATCAACATCGGCACTGAAGCGAATCCACGGGTGATTAAAATCCAAACGAAGCTGAAACAAACAGGGCCAATGTCTTGAAAAAAGATGCCATTGCATAATTCACGTATATGGTAATTAGACACTAAACAGGTGGCATTCACACAAATCATGTCTAAACTAAGAAAATGACATAGCAATGCAAGATACCATACGCACGATATGAGCAACATAACCTGCCAAGTTAGAGCAAGCACTTCGGGGGTGGGGAATAGGATTGGTCATCTGTCTCTGAATCCTCCTCTAAGGAGCTATCTGTAACCAGCAAGACGCGCGCTTCGTCAGATAGCATTTTCTGCTCTGAAGACCTTGTTTCCACTCCAGATTTTTCCATGACCATGCCGAATGGCTGATGCACAGGAAGAGTAATTGAATGTACTAAAATTGTTGACAAATTTAACACGTTATATAAAAATGATGTCATGATATAATTCACATATAAGATGACTGGCTAACCATGGTGGCATTGCAAAATTCACATATATGATACCTGGCTAAACAAGATGGCATTGCATGATTCACATATACGATAAAGAAACTAAACAGATGGCATTGACACAAAGCATGTCTAAACTAAGCAGATGTCATCTTTGATGTATACAGTAAGCAATGCAAGGCCACATATGCATGATATTACCAACATCAGCATGCCAAGTTAGAGCGAAGACCTCATGGGGTAAATAGGAGTGGTCTTCTGCTTCTGAATCCCCCTCAAAACAGTTATCTTCCTCTTGATTATGATCCGAAATGGGTGGAGGGGGGCTGCCTTTGCGCCCACCATGGAGTGACATCTGCATGAAATTTTATTGCCACGCAAGGCTCGTCTCCTTTGCTCTACATGTTCAGTTCCATTGTGTACAATAACTGACATGCATAGGAATAAAACATAGTGAGATTATGTAAGGAGTGCATGCACAAATCCAGAGTGAAGGTAGCAAACTGTGGATAGACACAAAACCAATGATAGCAGGAAGATAATAGCTTTAGTTAAAAATACAGATAAAGGCTCCTTTAATGTTTGTTTGCACCCAACATGAAACTCATAGTAGACACCCGAGATTAACCAGATAGTAGACAACTAGTATTGATTGTTGCCCCAATATGTACCCCACAACCATTTAAAAACTCAAGTTTCAGCATAAGTTTGGACCCGAGTCAGAGTCTAATAGGTGAACAGGACGATAACGTAGCATGTCATCATATTAAGCGATGCATAACGTAAGCAGACACAGAAGAGTGCAACCTCTCTTGCGGACCCGTGTAGTCCTCAAGGTCATCTGCTTAGTTGATGATGGTAATGTAGTTGTCATGGCTGCCGGCGGCAGGGAAGAAGATCTGAGGCGGCGAAAGACAGTCTCGAGAGCAGATCCCTGCTGTGGTGAACCCTTCCGTCATTGGAGTAGCTGAGCTAGGGTGGAACACAACACCGTAGGAGCAGGACAAACCACACAAGGTTTTCTTTGACACATATCTGTAACAGAAGTAATTGTGTAAGGGCTTGTTTGAATTTGAGGATTCTAACAATGCAGGGATAGGAAATAGATAGGAATTGGATAGGAGTGCACGTGCAAAACAGAGAATTTAAAAACACAAGATTTCTGTCAATCTGCGTGTTTGGTTCACAAGAATTGGAAGATCGCAGGATGCAAAGAAGCATGGTAAGATTAAGTTAAACCACAAGAAGTGTACAACCTCTTTGGCAAAGCCATGACGATCTCAGCATGATTGGGTTGGCCGGTGAGGATGCTCTGGCTGACTTGGTTGTCGAAGGAGGGTAAGAATATCTTAGGCGTCTGGAGATGGAGCCCAAGGTACTACTCTGCTGTGATGGAGGGTTTCATCGTTGGAGCAGCTCCAGTGAGTTGTATGACGCCGAGGCTGAAGCAGGACAACGTTAACCTGAGTGGAATTCTAATAGCATCTCCAATAGATGACGTAAAATACATAACCACAAAGTGCTAGATGTATACATCAACTGCTCATCTATGAACTTAACTGTTGAAACTGAATTTAACTGTCGGAACTGAACTTAACTGTCAAAACTGAATTTTGCTACCGAAACTGAATTTTACTGTTGAAACTGAACGCACTAGAGGTGAGGCTACAAGTCAGTCGACTGACTTCTTCATCTCTGGTCAGTCGATTTTGCAGCCGTTGGATACGAAATCAAGGGCCTGCAGTTCATCTTCAACCTCCACCCCCCTGAGCCGCCAGCCACCACCGGCCAAATAGTCGTGCCCCGCCGCCCGCGGCCGGCGGTGCGCCACCCCGCCCGCCCTGAAAACACTCTCCACCACCGGTCCGCCGCCGCCCCGGCCATCCCTATAGGCCCACCCGTGCCGAGCTTTTTCTTCAGCGATCCCCACGCCACCACCCGACCACCGCCGGCGACCACCGCCCCCACCCTGAACCCTAAGATAGATGGTGGGGTAACTCTCCGGTGAGCCCCCACCCCGCTGCGGCTGGTTCTTCCTTAACTCCGGCAAGCCCCCACCCCCTGAAAATCGACTGATCCAAAAGTCGATTTAGTCGACTGAAGTGTAGCTAAATCGGAGCAGCATCGCAAGCAAGAGCAAGAGCAAGAGTAGCAGCACGAACAAGAGTAGACCAGGTAGGGGACCGAGAGCAAGAGCAGAGCAGCAGCGAGAGCGAGAGCTAAAGCAGCAGCAGCAACAGCTCCTACTGATGTGGACGTCGCCGCCGAGGGAGCGACACCGTGGAGGAAGTGGCCGGCGCCGCTGCCGTGGATGGAGCTGCGCCGTGTCGCCTCGGGACGGAGCGCCGGCAGCACCGTGAGATCGAATCAAGAAGAAAATGCGGCGATTAGTGTACAACCTCTTTGGTGGCGCCGATTAGGCCACAACTTCATCCGAGGAAACGGTGATGATGATGCTCTTCCGGTGGTGCACGTGAAGATGGCGGTGTGGGAATGGAGGTGGCGCAAAAGATGAGGGGAACGTCGGGGAAGCTCCTTGGAGGTGGAGGACGGGATGGATGAACCGGTGGGACGACCAGATCGATGAGAGATCCTCATCTGGTACGGTGGATGAGGGACGCCGAGGTATTGCTGTGGACGACGTCGTTGGGGAAGAGGCTCCGGCTGGGTGGCGGACGGAGGAGGGTGTGGGGCTTCGCGGGTTTTGCCGGCCTCGGTGTACGAATGGGTGGGCGGATGGGATGGGAGTGGGGAACCATGGCTTAGGGACGCTCTTGTCCGAAATGTGGGGTAAGTTATGAAAGTACCCCCACCGATTTGAGGCGGTTCTTTCGGTTCAGGGGTATCACGGGCATTTCGCGTGCCGGGATTTCAGGAGGTGGGAGTTTTCACGCGTGTTGTAATTTTGGAATAGCAAGGCACGGGTTGAGATGGAGGGAGTTGTCGGAGCACAACGAGACAAAGATATATCTTAAATATTTTGGGCTAACAAGGCGCAAGTTGAAATTTCCGACAAGCCTAACATGTACTGTACGAAATCAATTCACCTACAAATGTCATTCAAAACTTTGAATTCATGTTATGTTCAATCAAAATATTTTGCTACGTGTATAATGCATGCAACCTAGTACTCAAATGAACGTTTTAGTGCGTTCCAAACGTATATACTACCGCTTGAATATGAACTAAATTTGAATTTGTTTCTCTATTTGAATAAGATGTACAATAATGATTGTTGTGAAGCCAAAGCATTTGAATTCGTTTCTTTGTTTTAATAAGATCTTCAATCGTCATTATTGTCAAGTTAAACCATCGTTTGTGTATTATCTTCACAGCACACCACATGATTAGTCTCGAGTTACATATGAGCTATGTGTACTATATGAACTCGAACTCGATTTTTTGAATCCACTTTATGTTGATTTCAAATCATAGTACATTTCAAGCTCTAGCTAGATCTTCACAAACTAAACCATGTCTCATATGTATAATGTGTTTATCATATTATGTATGGTGCCCAGCCCCCTACCCCTACAAGTATTTAGATGTGAGTTGCAAACGCCACACATTACCACAAATTCAAATAAATGTGAGAATGTTCGATATATAGTATTCTTTAGATTGTTCGATATTTAGTTGTAAGCTACAAACGCCACACATTATCACAACTTCAAATAAAATGTGAGATTGTTCGATGTATAGTATGGTTTAGATTGTTTGACATTTAGCTGTGAGTTGCAAACGCCATGCATTATCACATTATGGTATAACATGTGCAAAACCACAACACGTGTATCACCGCTATATTCATGCATGCATATGTTTAAAACACTATGATCTCCTATTCAAATATATGAATCCACTTTCATATAAAATTATGATCTTTGTTAGTCTCTTACACCCACACAATCCTCTATCCTTTGTAGCTACCACTAACTTTCTCTCGTGCATGCACACGCCTTCCTCGCCCTCCCCCTCCCTCAGCATTCTATCCATCGCGCACATTCATTTTTTTTCTTTAGGTCGTTCTCCCACAATCTCCACAACTCCTTTCCGACACACACCGATCGATAAACCTCTCCAGTGATATCTGCCTACAACATACACACGCACCTTCAATCTCCTCCTTTATATGTCCTTGCCTCGTGTCTCTCATACGGTCCCACACACGTGTAAACTCTCGCCCCTCTTTTCATCGATCTCACAACCGCACACTCCTCCCCCTATCTAGCTAGTAGCTGGGCCTCTCGCACCACCTCCTAGCTCCATTCTCTCTATCTATCCGTCTCGTCGAGCCTTATTTGCCTCTAAGAAATGGACGTACACCGACCGATCTCTCGCTATACATATAGCTATCTAGGTCCTTATAACTCCTTTTCCCCACACGTCGATCGATCTACCTCATTAGTTATGTCTCTCCCTCCCTCCGACAAACAACAATTGATCTACCGATCTAGTTAGGTTTGCTTACCAAACACATGGTTCCCCTTCATCATCCATGGATGTGTCCCGAAATATCTATCACACACAGGCACACACAGAAACACATCCCCACTCTTATTGATAATATTGCAGTTCCACCCTCAGTTTGTCTAGTAGGCCTCTCCCACCATCTTTGAGAAGCAAATCCATCACCCATCCAGCACTCTACCCCTCTCCCTCCCTCTCTCTCTCCTCTCTCTCCGTGTCCCATCCTATTTCCTGTCCTTTAGTTATGTATGGATGTCGACCTATCTCCCTCAGGACATAGCTGGGTCTCTCCTTCTCAACACATATACGAGTCATCCTACCTCTATAGTTAGGCCTCTGCCTACCCCTCCCCCACCCGCTCCCACACACACACACCGATACATCGAGCGCTCTAGTCATGTCTCCCCACCACACACAAACTTGACATGTGCCCTCTGACGTTCCGGTAGCTAGGTCAGTCGCCCTATATCTTTGACTTGCACACGCACACACACACACACACAATTTCAATGGCTCTCTTCATCGATCTCGCACCCACCCACTTGATCCTCTCTTCGACTCTATCGATATCTATGACCGCTCCCTCTCTTCTCATGGATCACCCAACCCTCTATATATGATATCGATAGGCCTCCATTTCACACACACTGCATGCAAAATTTTGTTTGAGATGTCATCGACACATATTCCCACAAATACATTCATGAAATCAACCTCCCCCCAAAACAAAAAACACTCACAAATGCACAAGCCATTTGTCTAGGTTTGTATCTCTCACACACACCCACGTAGGTGGGGGACGTGCACGAAGAGAAGAGGTGCATGCACGGTGCATGTACTCCCGTCTCTTTCCCAACCACATCCGCGCGGGTACATGGTGGAGCTCATTTCTGTACGAAAAGGCAGCCCACATGGTAATTTGACACGTGTACTGGTTGTCCACTAGATGGAGGGAGGATCGTCTACCACGGGTGAACAAACAAATTGCGACTTGACGCATTATGTTAAAAAAGAGGCAAACCATGTGGGCCTACCTTAGAGGCAAGGCTCTATACACTGGAGTACTTTTGATGTGTCCCGTCAACTCGTAGAACAAGGAGAAGCTTGCTAAGTACGCTGTCTCCCCCGCCCACGGCTCGGTGGCTCGCAGGATGAGGTGAATCTTGCTTATTATGCCTTACGCCCACTCCCTCGCCCACGCGCGCGGTGGCTCGCAGGACGAGGAGAAAATTTTAATAGTACTCCCTCCGTTTACTCCTCGTCCCTACCTTGGTTAGAGAGATTATCATATTGTTTGGAATATATGTCCTTCAGTAGATTTCAATATGAACTACTAGTACATACTCCAAACACTGATGTATATAGACATATTTTAGGGTGTAGATTCACTCATTTTGCTCCGTATGTAGTCCATATTGAAACAGACGTAATAGTACGCACTCTCCCTCGCCCCTCGACCCTCGCCACGTGGTGGACGTGCAGCAATTCATTCGGTCTCATATAGCCAGAACGATATATACTGTAGTACCATTATTGCTCGACATCCCGAAGAGGCGAAGAGCCAATCGCAAGGTTAATCGTTTGGAGATGCCAAGCGCAAGGTTTATAGGAGAACGAGTAGTAGGTGCCGCGTCATTTATAAATATAGTCTTTTTTCTTCAGTGGCACGTACGCAATATAAATAGGTTCATATGGTGAGAAAAGGAAACCGCTCCACTATATACATAGGCAGGACGAGCCTACACGGTTGCTTGCTGGCGTTGCTCTCTTCAGTTTTCACACTCTCTCGCACAAAACCACTGTGGCCACATCTCTAAAATCCCGGCGGATCACGTCTGCCGGGGGAAGGGGTGCATGCTTAGTGTAGATTCGTTCACCGTCGCCGAGGGCGAAAACCCACTGTCGGCACGTCCCGATCAGGGGTCCCCGCCATTCTCTCTCACAAAGACGGTGAGGTTGCCTTCGTCCATTGCTCACTGCCGGGACGTGGGTAGTTGCCTCCTCCCGCCGCCCTCCTCTAGGTTGAGCTACGTCCCGACATCCCTCAGGTACAAGTCCCTTTACAGCCGGCTTGCACCACTGCTCCAGCTGCCCACATCACCCCATGTGGATATTTCTATACTTCTTTGCCCCGCACATACCTCTACTAGCTTCTACGTACTGTATTTGTGATGAGTTTATGTCTCATCAACTAGTCCTAGTAATCTTATTGTAATCATGCTTCTTCAATTTCTTTGCCACAGGGATGCTCATCTCAATTTTGGTGAAACTGCACAAAATGATCCGATGGTCAAAGGGTTGCAAACTTCATTTCTTAGGAAGCACCGACGTTGCCAGCAAATTAAAGCTTGGTTAGGGTTTACGGTTCAAGGGCTAGGGACTGCATGGATCGTTTTTTTCTTTAGCTGCCTCTGTTTCAATGGCTAGGGACTGCATGAGTAGTAGTAGTGTTGTACGCCTTACGCCCGCTCCCTCGCCCACGCGCGTGGTGGCTCGCAGGACGAGGAGAAAATTTTACTACTCCCTCCGTTTACTCCTCATCCATACTACCTTGGTTAGAGAGATTATCATATTGTTTGTAATATATATGTCCTTTAGTAGATTTCAATATGAACTACTAGTACATACTCCAAACACTGATGTATATAGACGTATTTTAGAGTGTAGATTCACTCATTTTGCTCCGTATGTACCATAAAGTTGAGACACTTATTTTGGAATGGAGGGAGTACATATTTGCTATGATTTGTCAATCATTGAGATGCAATAGCATGCATGTTAGTATCCTTTGTATTTGATGAAATGTTGCAATGGGCAACCTTGGACGCAAGATACATGTAACAGAAGCTGGAAGCTTCATAGCATTGTACTATCTCGCTGATAAATTACAGTACGTACTATACAAGTACTTCCTCCGTTCCTAAATATAAGTCTTTGTAGAGATTTCACCATGAACCACATATGGATGTATATATATATATATATATATATATATGCATTTTAAGTGTAGATTCATTCATTTTGTTCTGTATGTAGTCCACCTAGTGGAATATCTACAAAGACTTATATTTAGGAAAGGAGGGAGTACTATGTAAAGAGTTAGGTGTCGCACAGTGTCCAGAAAATATGGTGATAGTGTGAGGTGGGCCATGTAATCACTGAGCCTGCGTGTTTTCACTGCTCTTGCACTCCTCTGCCGTAAGAATGGAGAAAATTGTAATCTAGTAGTACCTCCTTTCGCCGAAAGCATGGGACATCCAGCAGTCCTACCACCTCAGTAATAATGACCAATGAGCCATCAAATCACATAGACCCAGCAGTAAGTTGGACGGACGAAGCAACCATCACTCTTGAATCCGCTTCTCCCTTCAACGCAGGCGCCAGTGAGAGGTCGCGTCCGCTCTTCCCGGACATGAACGCGGCACCGATTCTTTGGAGCAGCGCTGACCGTTTTGGGTGGGAAGCACGCGCGGGCGATGGAGGGGCTTTGGGTGGGCCAGGCTGGTCAGGAGCGGGCGTGGGAGTAGGTCGATCTGTCACTCTCTCTAACACACACATGCTGTTAAACACACACACACACACACACACAGAGAGGTTCATAGAATAGGAAAATCGTGCGAGTGTGAAGCCACAGGAAGTGAGATACAAATGGAGTACGTACAAGAAGAGAAGAGGTGACGAATATTCCATCAAACCTGGACTGAGGAGTAGTAATCCCTCTGTCTAGGTGTTAAGTCATCCTACGGAAATCAGATATTCCCAAAATGTTTAGGCGTCGTCCATAACTTCGCATCTCAATCCCCTCCTGGCCTCATTGCTAGCGAGCGTTGTTACTTAGGGAGCATTTGGATCCTTAGCTAGAACAGCTTATAGCATAGCCGGGCAAGGTTAGGCGTTCAGAACTGTTAAAATATGTTAGCTTTTGTGGGCCAGCTAGCTTGGGTGGGCTAGAAAAACCTTGCTAGCTCAGGAGAGCGAGATCGGCTCGCTTCCGATAGCAAACTTCGTGTAGTAGTAACGTAGACTAGTAACGTATGCATCTTGTACTAGTCCAAGTTACTCACCACTATGACCAGCCTAAGCAATGTAACCAAACGCTCCTTACTCTGCCTTGTTATCTCCCCCAGAAACCCAATGCATGGAGCACAACTATGCGTTGATCGGTCAAGAAATCAAAGTCGGCTTGCATGCGAGTTAATATGTGGCCCTGCATGGTAGCTAAAACATCATCTCTTAGTTGTTTGGATTAATTGTTGCGTTTAGAGACACAAATCAGGGCTTTGATTGGAGGAATGACCGGTCAAGTTTCTCCTTCTCCTCCAATCTGCTTGCACCTTGGTCCTGCTGCACCTTCTAACGTGACTTATTACACCTAGACGGAGGGAGTCGTATGAGATACGGTGGCACACTGACTTAGGTCGAATACAAGTGCCCAAAATTGTGTGCATGTTATAATAAGGATTCACTTAAAATAGTACATGAGTGAACAGAGGGATCAATTGGACAGTGTTCCCGAGCTGTAGCGAGATGTGTGAGGTAAGATACACCGGTGGCGCTTTTATTTTTTCTTATTAATTTGTTTGTTTCACCCTCTGACTGGTGGGACCCAACGTACTACATGGAGAGTGGTAAGGTGACTAAGGCTGCATTATTTCTGCACCACTATGGATAGTCTTACCACCAAAGCCACATGACACGATTATGATTTAAATCCCAATGACCCCCACAGACAAAAAAACACGGCATGCTTGTCACACGAATGCAAGAATGTATAAAAGGTTATTTTCCTCTCGTTGAACATAACGGGAGGGTTGTGTAGCTGGTTAGCCTGTTCGCTCATCAAACTTGAGGTCTCGGGTTCGATAACTACACTTGAGCATAATTCGTGCTAGGAGGATTCTTTGACTGGTCAAAATGGATGGATACAGAGCTATACGATCTCGTAGAGACCGTATAATCACCTCATCATGTATAAGCTGCAGCCTCGGCGCTTGTTTTATAGGGTTTGCACTCTTCACACTCTCTCCAGTATGTATACACACTGGAGTCTCAACGCTTGTAGTTGCTCTCTTCACACTCTCACCCTCTCCAGATCTAAACAAGACTTCGTTGGCCTCTCTCTCTCCCCTCACTGCTGGTCTGCTTATAGTTGCTCTCTTCACACTCTCTCACCCTCTCCATATCTAAACAAGACTTCGTTGGCCTCTCTCTCTCTCTCTCTCTCCTCACTGCTGGTCAAAGAGCCGACAGGGTCCGTCCACCGGGAAGGGAAGGAGGCTTAACGCTGTCGCCGTCGGTGAGGGAGGGAATCCACTACCGGCGCAACTGTTCACTTTCACCCAGCGGCGGCGCGGGAGGGCCTCAGACCCCTTCTTCTTCGTCGCCGTACATAGTGTGGGTCGAACGGCCTCCGGTCGCCCACTGAACCACACCCCAAGAACCTTAAGGTATAATTTACTTATTCCACATGCATTGCTCTAGCTGCATGCGGGCTTTTTCCGCTTCTGCACTCGAATCTAGGTGTTGGATAAACAGGAAAGTAGCGGGGAAAGTTGTATACCATGAATCTAGGATGTGGTTCAACGAGGAAAGGAATGGGGGAAAGTAGTGGGAAAAGTTGTATAGCATGAATCTAGGACGTGGTTCAAAAAGGAAAGGAAGGGGGAAAGTAGTGGGGAAAGTCGTATCGGATGAATCTAAGACGTGGTTCAAAGAGGACATGAATGGGGGAAAGTAGTGGGGAAAGTTGTATAGCATAAATCTAGGACGTGGTTCACAGAGGAAAGGAAGTGGGGAAAGTACTAGTACATACTGGCTATCCAGCACCTACGTTGGTCGAAAAGGGAAAACAATGACAAACATAGTACGCACATCTGTAACAAACTGATCTTTTGTTTTGGGGGACAAGGCTGTAGAGTTTGAGCAGGACTAGATTTGCTGTGCTCACATAGGGAAAGGGGTCTAAAGATAACATAACTGGGACCAACACAAATATGCTCATTGGTTGTTTGTTCTTTGTTGCAACAGACTGTGCTTCACCCCAGTACATCGGTAGATGCACTTGGTGATGCTGCGTCCACTGTCCCGTGCAACTCTTTAGCTGTTGTTAATCTAAGGCCATGTTTGGTTAAAAACTCCCTAGTCCCTACCTTCTTGGTTCCAGGGACTAAACATGGACTAGAGGTTATTAAATGCCATGCTAAAAGACCATGTTACCCCTAGTAATGAACTAATAGAGAAAAGGTGCGATGCGTGGCAGGGGCAATAGTTGGAAAAAGTCCCAAAAAGACTCTTCCTCGGGTTCTTCTTTCTTTAGTCCCAAATGCCCACTTTTTTTGACAGAAAGACTGTAAGGGAACCCCCTACAGTATAATTGGTGCAACAAACCCAAATTGCAAGTACCATGCCTTGAACCTGGGTGGGTGGGAAGGCATCAGCCCCTTCCCACCACTAGGCCATGCCTTAGTCTGCCAACTTTTAGTCCCTAAAAGATCCTCCTGTTTGGTTTAGATGGGACTGACACGGAGTTTTTTTAGTCCCTCCACCAAAATATCCCTGTAAACAAGCACCCTCTAATAACGCCACTAGAAAATTGATGCAATGCCACAGTTAAAAGCAAATTACATGTTTAACGAATTTTATTGTTAATATAATCTCTCTGTTAATATTAATCAATGCCACCGTTTGAGAAATGCTACTGTCTTGCTTTCTTTCCCATTTAGACAAGGTAGATGCTTCTTTTTGTTGGCTTCTGTCAGCCACCGTTATTGACCACTAGTTGTTTCCTTTGCACCTCTGTGTAAACGGGGTTATCTACTTCACCTCGTTGCCACCTTTTGTTGCACTACACAGAACACTTTTGTTTTAAGAGTGTTTTGTGCAGTTCAACCAAAATGTCACACCGATAACGTTGCTTGATTGCTTGATCTTAGTGGAACTGCACAAGAGGAGATCTTAGTTCCTATCCGCGTTGGAAAATTTGGTTCAGATCTTCTTCTTGTGAGTTGTTGGAATTCCATGTCATGAGAGGTCAGTACTAGCCTTCTTTCACATGATTCTGTAGTGTGCTTTCATATGTTGTGCTACTTGTACGGTAATGTTGCTTGATTTTAGTGAGCTGCATAAATGGAGACAAGACTTCCAATCTATATGTGCACCGCAATATCCCGTTGAGGTAAGATAAGGATATTTCACAAGTGTTGGCCTATATTTTGCCACTCTCATCAGAAAATTAATGTCAGTGTTTAGTGCTATACTTGTGCAACCTAATTGACATGCCAAATCTTACATTGAAGGCGAAGCTTGTCTGTTATTGAACCAAGTGATGAAGGGGAAGAACAAGAGGAAGAAAAACAGAAATCAACTCCTGGTGCTGTAATGAAGCACTGGAACTGTGATGACACAAGTAATGATATAATTTTGCATCTTTACTTATTGCTATGGCTGGAACGAGCAATTGTTTTGCCATTGATTTGATGCCACTCTTAATGTAATACGTAATTATCTCTACTTGTGCGAACTGGGATCTTCTTTGAAGATACCATATATTTTAGTGGAACTGCACAAGAAGATGTTGGAAACATTAATCTAATCAAGGAGTATATAGTAAGCATGGCCACCACAGTAGATAGCAACAGATGGTTCCGAAGAAGTGCTTCATCCGTATGCTCTACACAATAAGCCTCCTGACAAAGGTTGGTACTCGCCGACTGATTTCATCCATATGATTGAGCTTTGTCATCTCTATTGGTGTTGTGCTACTGTTTAGATACTGTCATCAAAAAGTGGTATTGTCCTTGAGAAGTGCTTCATCTGTGTTGTTTTAAATATTTCCTTTCCTTTTTTTTGAGCAAACAGGGATGCTAGCATTTAGTTATCCTCTTGTCTTTGCACAATAGGATAATCCTCCTCTGAAGAAGAATATGGAGTACATGAAGTGACTAGTTCCGATTATGCCAGGATGAAGAAGCCCTGTCTGTCTTCTCATCAGAAGGAGCAGTTGAAGGATGGTTACATTACCCCCACAAGACCAAACTAACTTCAACTCAGAAGGACTGACAAATCTCCATTTTCTTGCTGTGATGCGCGAGTACAATGTTGTTCTAGGATTCTTTACGGTGAGTTCCATTTTTCTAAAAGTGTGCTCTACATGGACCATGTAGGTGCATGTTTAAACTGTCAATTCATAGTACAGTTTGCTTTATACTAATCACCTTTTTTGTATTTGTGCAAACAGGGGTGCTCAGCTTGATTTCAATGGGAACTGCACAAAATGTTCATGAATACATCGAATCATTTATTTCCACCACAAGAAAGGAGGTGTCGATAAGTTCAAGGCGTTGCAACATATAAGGGCGAAATCATACAAGCTACGCGCGAATTTGGTTGATTTTGGTGGAACTGCACAAAAAGAATAGCTGGTTTATTTAGCACGAGGTGACATGTCAATGTTCGAACTGATGGCAAACCCTGCCTATTCCACAATCATAGGCATTTGATATTTTGGAATGGGAAAACCTTTTCAAATTTTGCTCATTGATTTTAGAAAGAAGACATGCGTTTTCTATTTTTGAATGGGACGCCCTGTGCTCTCAGCAGTGTCGATCCATTTTTTCTTTATTCTTTAGTTGTGAAGTAAATATTGGCTCTGACATGTGAATCGCTGAGATGCATAATCATCGATTGTTTTGAATGTTCTCTATGAATTGCCAGGCCTGTGTGTTTGATTGCAATTTACAGGAACGCTAAAAAGCTGCTCAAACTCTTTGTACTCCTTCTGTTCCTTTTTACTTTGCACATTGTGAAAGTGCATACTTTTTTCTATAAGATTGGTCAAAGTAGAGATACTTTGACTGCAGACAAAACTTATATGCAGACTAGAAAGGACCGAAGGGAGTACATGTGAAACTGCTGCAAACGAGGTGATCACCCTGGGAATAATGCTAGTACGTATTGTATTGCATTTTCATCCAATGCTAGTGATACAAGAATTCGAACTAATCAAAATAAATTCATTCATACATGGTCGGATTTCATATAAACATGCCGGATTTCATTACATTTCATACATTCTTCAACTAAAAAGGGGTGCGCTGACCGAAGCTACCCACCTATGTCCGGCTGAGCCGAACAGAAGCTTCTGTGACTTAACTGCAGGTGCAGTTGCATAACTGACATGTGGCCCAGATGCCTGTTGGGACCACGTGTTAGTCAACCAACTGCACCAACAGTTAAGTAGAAGCAGCGTCCTTCTCCAACATAGCTCTCCAACTCCACGTCGCCGCCAAGAAGCTAACCGGCCGTCAGTGGTCAACCCGCCTAGCTTGTCATAGCGATTAGGGCAACTAGGAGCCCAATGATCAGGATCCCCACATGACAAATACCTTTCTTCTTGTCATTCTTCTTCTTGAAGTTGGTTTGTTGCAAAATCTTGTTCTTCCCATCAAACTTTGCTTTACCATCAAACTTGCCCTTGTTCTTGAACTTGTGGGGCTGGAAGTTCTTCTTCTGTACCAGATTGGCACTAGATCCTCCCTCAATTCCTTGAGCACGTGTGTCCTTTGCTCTCGCCTTTTCTTCCACATCAAGAGTGCCAATGAGATCCACGAAGGAGGAAGCTTAGTGATGATACCTCCGGCAACAAACTTGTCCGGTAGCATACAACTGAAGTGCTCAATTTCTCTAGCAAATGACTATATCTCATGAGCTTGCTCAACCACAGAGCGCTCTTCAATCATCCTGTAATCATAGAATTGCTTCATAATGTACAGCTCAGTGCCAGCAACCGGAGGGTAGCAGCGGTGGCCTTACCTGGACCCGAGCAGCGGCGACCTACCGTGTTCTACCCTTCCTCGTTTTCTGTGTGGCGCGGCCTCGTTAGCAGTGGGGCGGGGCCTCGGTGGAGCCGGCGATGTGCTCTGTCTCATTGCCGGTGGGCGGTGCCCCGGTGGAGCGGGGGAAATCCTCCCCCTTGTTGCTGGCAGGGTGGATGTCGGTGGGAATGAAACCTATGGGATCACTGAGATCCCTTCTACGGTCGGCGGGCGCGGGGTTGTGAGAAGAGCAGGTTTAGGAGCTAGCACACGGATTGTTTACCCAGGTTCGGACCACGAGGATGCGTAAAACCCTAGTCCTGCTTTCGTGGATGTATTGAGTGTTCTTGAGCTTTTTGAACTAGCTACGGTGGCCGTGCCATTCCAAAAAGCCCAAATCCCTCTCCTGGTCGCCTCGGGCCTCCTTTTATAGGAAAAGGGGTTGCCATAGTGGCACACATGAGGTGGAAAGGCCTACAGTGCGCGAGCTTATCACACGACATTAATGGACAAAGTGGATTAAATGTGCTACGTAGGTGTCCATTAGCTTTATTGGGGACGGGAACAAAGCCCGTCCCATCCGTCGCCGCTCCGCCTCGCTTCGACACGCGCCCAGGCTAGCGATGCATGCAGCACCATGTAGGCAGGCAAGCAGCTAAGGTGGCGCGGTGGTAGGGCCTTCATGAAGATCTGCATGCCGCCACGTGGGTGCTTGCTGATTTGGCGTGGAAGCTGCATGTTGCCACGCAATTGCCTGCCCAGCTGTTTGGGCTGGCAGCTGCATGCGAAAGGCGACGAAGTCTTGGTTGGTGCGGGCCTGGCAGTGGCCCTGCTGGCGTCCTCGGCAAGGGCCTTGCCGGGGACCCGACAAGGGTCTTGCCGTGGTGTCATAGTCGTCCCCTGCAAGACGCTTGCCGGGGGTCTTGTGGATTTCTCTGGCGAGGATCTCGCCGAGGGTCGTCGTCTTCTAATCCTCATATGATCTTGTGTGTTAATGATCTTGACAAAGATCTGCATGCCACCACAGAGGTGCCTTTCGAGGCCTGGTCCCAATGTAGTTGATTGGGTCGGAGCCAGTGGGCTCAAGGGTGGCTTGCTCTGCTGGTGTTGGGCAAGCTGCCCCGGCAAGGCTCTTGCCGGGGCTGTGGGGGGCCGCCTCGGCAAGGATCTTGCCGAGGGAGTCCACCTTTCCCTCTTGCCCTCCAGCGCTTCTGGTCTTGGCATCGCCTTGGTTGTCTTGTGCTTCGGCTTCTCTCTAGCTTCCCTCCTCTGCCCTGCTAAGTGTGGCCGCGGTGCGTGGCTCTGACTGCCTGTGCACAAGTAAAGGGGTCAAAAGGAAAGTCCCTACTTTTGCACACCGACAGGAGCCCCCGGGCCTGGGCCACACATAAGCGCGACGCGTTGTTGGGCTAGGCCTAGAACGGTGCATGGGCAAGTGGGGCGGATTTTACCGCAGTAACTTCTCGTCCGTTGCGCTTCCCCATGACCTGCGTTGAACGCGTGACATGGAGGGTCATGCATGACGTGAGGGTCATGCGTGGGGTGGTTCCCGCACGCATGTGTCACATCGTGGTTAATGGAAGAGGAGGCAGCCCGCGCCTTCCCCATAAAAGTGGAATAACCGTGGGCGCGCTGCTCACTTTACCCCCCTACGCCTTTTCCAATCTCGGAACCACCGTCCCTTTCTCCTTCCTTCTCAAGCTTCTGCCCCTTTTTGCCGCCACTGCGTCTTCACTGTTCTCCGCCCCTCGCCTCTCGTAGCCGCCATGGCCCCCAAAACCAACAAGGGGAAAGGGATGGCCAAGGACACCAGAGCGACGGAGCCACCGGAGAGTGAGATGGCGGCGCGGCGGACGCAGCTCGCCTACTTCCCCTCGACGGTCAATGTGTTCGAGCTCCGGGAAATTTTCAGGCCCCCTGTGGGGGTGCAAGACGGGGGTGGGGGGGAGGCAATGGGCCATCCAGCCATGAACGTTGTCCCCGCCAACTGCGTTGAGGCCGCCCCGAATTGGTACCCGTTTTTCGTTGATTACTTCTCTTGCGGCCTCTGCCCCCTTTCTCCGATTTCTTGAATGATGTCATGCACACATTTGGCTTCCACCTCCTAGACTTTAATCCAAATGCCGTGTCGTGCATGGCTCTTTTTGCTCACCTCTGTGAGGGCTTCGCCTGAGTCGTCCCCAACACGGCGCTCTTCCGCCATTACTTCTACCCTCGCATCCCCCCAGATCTTTGGTTGCTTCGCCTGGATTCGAGGTCCAAAGGGGCATACCCAGAGGGCGCCCAGAGGGAGAGCTGGGAAGAATGGCGGGGCCGGTGCTGCTGGATCGAGGAGGACGACGCACATGAGTTTTGCTAGGTTCGCCAGGCACCGCCGGTTCATAGGCCTGACTGGGGCGACGTCGATTCCCAGGACGACAAGATCAAGATCGCCATCACCCGGATTCTTCGCCTCACCGAGGCCAAGCTCACCCTTGATATGATCGGGGAGGATTTCATCCGCCGCCGAATCGCTCCGCTGCATAACAAGGGGAGGCCGGCCTGGCTCTTCACGAATGCGGCCGATATCATGAGGCTTCGCCCCGGCCTCGACCACAACTTCACGGTGCTGCCGCACGCTCACTTCTGCCAGCGGCTCTTCCAGCTTGACGTGGGCCGCGACGGCAAGGCAGAGAGGTCCCGCAAGGCCGCGAAGGCCGGCAAGGTCTCCAAGGGGCCCTTGTTTGGGTTGCCGGCGGGGGTGGTCCCACTGAGCAATAACTCGCGCCGGAACGACATCATCGCCATGATGCCGGACTGCAATGCGCATGGCCCCGTCCCCAATTGGGCCGAGCTGCCGGAGGAGCAGGTGCAGGAGTTCTTCGACAGTCTGGAGGAGAAGTACGTCCGCAACGAGCCACGGCTCGTCCAGGACATCACCGAGGAGGAACTGGACTACATCGCCGCCAGGGCTGCGGAGGCGGAGCTCGCCAAGGAAGCCGACAGCACTGGCGGCGTGGAGGACAAGGCCGCGGCGGCCGTAGAGGAGAAGGAACTCGCCCAGTGGGCGGAGTCTGCTGGGGAGGCCAGTAGCTCCCGCACCGGGGCAACTCTCGTCGAGGATGACAACGACGAGTCGTCCGAGGAGGAAGCTGAAGATGTCGAGCCCCCAGCCGGGGGAAAGGGCGAGTCCTGCGGCGAGCCAGCTCCGGCTAGCCGGTTTGGCCTGGCAGGGCCACGCAACCCCGGCATGCCCAGGAGATGTCCGCGCGCCAAATGAGGGCCGCGGTGGCGAAGAAGTTGGTGAAGGCCGCAATGGCGAAGGAGAAAGCATCTGCCTCTTCTTCGTCCAAGCGTTCCCCAATTCCTCCTGCTTCCCCTCCTCCACCTGCTTCCCCTCCTCCCGCAGGCGACGACACGGAGGTGTTCTTTGACATCGGATCTCTCAGCCCGAGGAGGAAAAGGAAGGCAGCAGAAGAGGAGGTGGAGGACGAGTAAGTGTCGTTTCCTTTCGTCATCTCTGACTCCTCTAACTGTGCTTCTTATCTTGACTTATTTTCGTCTCGGTAGGGATGCGGAGATGCTGGCCCAGAGGGTGAAGAGGGCCAGGTCTTCGGCGGGCGGCCAGCCCCCGGTGGGCACCTCTAAGGCGCCACTGGTGGTGGTGAGTAGCCCGGACAGCAGCCCCCGGAGCAGCCCCCAGCATAAGTTCGCCACTCGCCCCTCGTGGACGTGTGCCAAGGGCATGATCCTTGGTGCTGACCTTGCCGTGACCACAGGAGGAGGACAGTAGCAGGAGGAGCCACTAAGGGCTACCCCCAACACGCCGCCTTCATCAACCACTCCGCCCCGAGGGGCGTCCCCGGCAAGGGCGCCAAGCACCGAGCCCATGCACACAGAGGAGGAGGAGGCAAGCTTGGGCACTGGCGGCCGCACCTTGGCGCCTGATGTTGGTGGGGAGGGGGCCTCGTCTTCCTAGCCTGGCATGGGTAAGCCATTCGCCTTCCATCCCTTTTCTTTTTCTTGAATCTTGGTCTTGGCTTCACTTCACGATATCCAGATCCTCTCCTGGGGGACCGGGAGGACCTGGACACCGTCATCGAGGATGTTGCCAAGGACGCCGCGGCGGAGGAGGAGAAGATCGCCACCGAGGAGGCCGTCAAGGGCGCTACCGAGGACGTCACCAAGGGGCCTGCCGGGGAGCCCGGCAAGGCTACTGCCGAGGAGGCTGGCAAGGGACCTGCCGGGGAGGCCGGCGAGCCCGTTGCCGAGGAGGAGGTGGCTGATGACCAACCTTCCTCCTCCACTGCCTCTGGCTCCGGCAGGTACTTGAGGGTGAGCGACGACCTTTTCGTCCACCTCCCAGGGGCGTCATGCTCCAGGGTGCCCATCGAGGGAGAGGTGTTCGACGAGGAGGTGCTCGCCGCCGCCGGGCTCGAGGTCGTCCATGAACCAAGCACCGGCGGTGACGGTTCTCAGGAGGAGCAGCTTCTCCAGGCCATGGGCACTAGCTTTCGGAAGCTCCAGGCGCTCCACCGCGCCCGCTTGGACAAGGCCAAGTCGTGGATGGCAACGATGGACAAGGTAGAGGCGGACCTCAAGGGACGCGTCATCGAGGCACAGACTTGGTACCGCCAAGCCTGTGAGGAGCTGAAGGCCGCCCAGGGTGAGCTGTCCAGGCGCGAGGTGGAGCTCATCATGGAGCGGGCCGACATCGTGAAGGCCCACGAGACAACGAAGAACTTGGCCGCCGCCGCCGAGGCCGATCGAGCCCATCATCAGGCCGCGCTGAACTCCTAGGAGGAGGACCTTGCCGCGCGTGAGGATAAGCT
Source organism: Triticum dicoccoides (assembly GCF_002162155.2). Lineage (NCBI taxonomy): Eukaryota > Viridiplantae > Streptophyta > Magnoliopsida > Poales > Poaceae > Triticum > Triticum dicoccoides. The sequence goes on from NC_041392.1 coordinate 338,129,775, forward strand.
AGCCACAACACTTCGCGGCAAGGACGATGAGGTGGAGAAGCTTGTCGTGCAGTGGACCCAAGAGCTGGAGCAGAGGCACAAGGAGGCACCCAATGCCTGGGCTCTGGTTCACGCCGACAAGGTGAAGGAGCTGGAGGTGGAGCGGGATGGGCTCAAGGATCAGGTCCTGAAGCTATCCAAGGAGAAGGACACGCTCAATGGTGCCCTGGTTGAGGCACAGGGCGCAATCCTCGACAAGGCCGGGTAGCTCTCTGAAGCAAACAACTCCATCAAAGACCTCAAGCTGAAGCTGGAGGGTCTCGAGGGGATGATGTAGGAGGGCAAGACCCGGGAGGAGGCCCTGGCCAAGGACTTGGAGACCGAGAAGCAGCTGCGGAAGAATGAAGCCGCCAACCACAAGGACTTTGTGGAAGGCGAGAACCACTGGATCGGGCGTCTCGAAGGCGTCGCCGACAAGATCACCATGCAGCTGGCTACCATGGGGATGCCAAATGTGAGGTATACCCCAGAGCGCAACGCGAGCCCCAACGCTATGCTGACCATCTTCTTCGAGGGCGTCATCGGGGCTCTGGAGCAGCTCCACTCCAACCGGGCGGCCTCCCTGGCCGATGAGTCCTGGAGGCTTTGCCGGGGTGCCATGACCAAGGTTCTCACCAAGGTGGCGCACTGGAACCCCAACCTCGACTTCGTCGTCGTGCTGGAGAGCTTGCTGGAGGATGTAGACCTCGTGATGCTCAAGGAGCGTATCAAGCCCATCATCAGCCTCATCGATATTATCAAGAGGGTGGAGGGCCAACGCCGGGATTAGGCACCCCGTTTCTCATTGCCGCTGTGGGTTCATGGCCAAGACAATTTATATCTTTGGTTAGAACCGTAGCAACAACTGATGTAATATAACTCTATAGTACTTTTGATACAATGCATGCTATTCTCCTGTATGATCTTTCCTTGTATGTCCGCCCTACGTTAACCGGGCAGGCTAATCGGTGCGTAAACCCGGGGCAGCACCTTGGGGACGGATCCGCAATAGCCTGCCGGGTGTGCTTGCTGCCCGGCGAGCCACCTTACCGCTCTCAACGCGGCCGCTCGAACTGTCGAGCTTGACTCGAGTTAGAAAAGAGAGCGTTGCCAATTGCAGAAGGCTACCCTGCCACTCTCGACGCGGCTGCTTGAGTTGTTGAGCGGACTCGAAATAGAACAAGGGTGTTGCCAATTGTTGAAGGGCCGCTTTGCGTGCAGGCTTTCAAACATAGGGCAGCACCTTCGAGGACAATAACCTCATATATAAAAAGGAAATTGCTTAAAGTTTCATATGACTTAGCTATCATGTCGCCGCACCGGCATCCTTCGTGCTTGCAGGCAGCGTCATTCTCTTGGCCGTCTTCTTCTCTGGAAGCCGTGGCCACGAAAAACTGCTAAGCCGACCGCTAAACCAGATTCTCACAACTGCGCTCCCCCCTACCTGGCGCGCCAAAGATGTCGATGGGAACGACACCTATGGGATCACTGAGATCCCTTCTACGGTCGGCGGGCATGGGGTCGTGAGAAGAGCATGTTTAGGAGCTAGCACATGGATCGTTTACCCAGGTTAAGACCGCGAGGATGCGTAAAACCCTAGTCCTGCTTTGGTGGATGTATTGAGTGTTCTTGAGCTTTTTGAACTAGCTACGGTGGCTGTGCCGTTCCAAAAATCCAGAATCCCTCTCTTGGTTGCCTCGGGCCTCCTTTTATAGGAAAAGGGGTTGCCACAATGGCACACATGAGGTCGAAAGGCCTACATTGCGTGAGCTTATCGCACGACATTACGGGACAAAGTGCATTAAATGCGCTACGTAGGTGTCCATTAGATTTATCGGGGACGGGAACGAGGCCCGTCCTATCCATCGCCGCTCTGCCTCGCTTCGACACGCGCCCAGGCTAGCGATGCATGCAGCACCATGTAGGCAGGCAAGCAGCTGAGGTGGCGCGGTGGTAGGGACTTCATGAAGATCTGCATGCCGCCACGCGGGTGCTTGCTGATTTGGCCTGGAAGCTGCAAGTTTCCACACAGGTGCATGCCCAGCTGGTTGGGCAGGCAGCTGCATGCGAAAGGCGACGGAGTCTTGGTTTGTGCGGGCGTGGCAGTGGCTCTGCTGGCATCCTCGGTAAGGGCCTTGCCGGGGGCCCGGCAAGGGTCTTCCCATGGTGTCGTAGTCGTCCCCGGCAAGACGCTTGCCGGGGTCTTGTGGACTTCCCTGGCGAGGATCCCACCGAGGGTCATCGTCTTCTAATCCTCATCTAATCTTGTGTGTTTATGATCTTGACAAAGATCTGCATGCCACCACGGAGGTGCCTCCCGAGCCCTGGTCCAAATGTAGTTGATTGGGTCAGAGCCAGTGGGCTCAAGGGTGGCTTGCTCTGCTGGTGTTGGGAAAGTTGCCCCGGCAAGGCTCTTGCCGGGGCCGCGGGGGGCCGCCTCGGCAAGGATCTTGCCGACGGAGTCCACCTCACCCTCTTGCCCTCCTGCGCTTCTGGTCTTGGCGTCGCCTTGGTTGTCTTGTGCTTCGGCTTCTCTCTGGCTTCTCTGCTCTGCCCTGCTAAGTGTGGCCGCGGCGCGTGGCTCTGACTGCCCGTGGACAAGTAAAGGGGTCAAAAGGAGAGCCCCTACTTTTGTACACCGACAGTGGGGCCTCGGTGGAGCCAGTGGTGTCCTCTGCCTCGTTGTTGGCGCCACGGGGCCTCGACGGAGTAGGGCCTCGTCGACGCCAGCGGAGCGGGGACTCGTCAGAGCCGGCATTGTCCTCTGCCTCGTCCTCTGTCTCGCCAAATAGCGCCTCACCCGCTTCATCGCCCTCTTTGTAGGCGGCCGCAGCCTCTGCTACCCGCATGCGGTACCGCCAGCGCTCGAGGCGGCCCTTGCAGGCAGAGCGGTACGAGTCGAGCAGCGCCTCCTACTCCGCCCGCTCCGCGACGATCTGCTCCTTGATACATCTCCAACGTATCTATAATTTTTGATTGCTCCATGCTATATTATCTACTGTTTCAGACATTATTGGGCTTTATTATCCACTTTTATATTATTTTTGGGACTAACCTATTAACCGGAGGCCCAGCCTAGAATTGCTTTTGCCTGTTTTAGGGTTTCGAAGAAAAGGAATATCAAACGGAGTCCAAACAGAATGAAACCTTCGGAAACGTGATTTTCTCATCAGATAAGATCCATGAGACTTGGACCCTCCGTCAAGAAAGCCACGAGGCGGTCACGAGGGTGGAGGGCGCCCCCCTAGGGCGCGCCCCCCTGCCTCGTGGGTCTCTTGAAGCTCCACCGATGTACTTCTTCATCCTATATATACCTACGTACCCCCAAACGATTAGGGACGGAGCCAAAAACCTAATTCCACCACCGCAACTTTCTTTATCCACGAGATCCCATCTTGGGGCCTGTTCCGGAGCTCCGCCGGAGGGGGCATCGATCACGGAGGGCTTCTACATCATCATTCAAGCCCCTTCGATGAAGTGTGAGTAGTTTACTTCAGACTAACGGGTCCATATTTAGTAGCTAGATGGCTTCTTCTCTCTTTTGGGATCTCAATACAATGTTCTCCCCTCTCTCGTGGAGATCTATTCGATGTAATCTTCTTTTTGCGGTGTGTTTGTTGAGATCGATGAATTGTGGGTTTATGATCAAGTCTATCTATGAATAATATTTGAATCTTCTCTGAATTCTTTTATGTATGATTGGTTATCTTTGCAAGTCTCTTTGAATTATCAGTTTGGTTTGGCCTACTAGATTGGTTTTTCTTGCCATGGGAGAAGTGCTTAGCTTTGGGTTCGATCTTGCGGTGTCCTTTCCCAGTGACAGAAGGGGCAGCAAGGCACATATTGTATCATTGCCATCGAGGATAACAAGATGGGTTTTTTTATCATATTGCATGAAACTATCCCTCTACATCATGTCATCTTGCTTAAGGCATTACTCTATTTTTAACTTAATACTCTGGATGCATGCTGGATAGCAGTCGATGAGTGGAGTAATAGTAGTAGATGCAGGTAGGAGTCGGTCTACTTGTCTAGGACGTGATGCCTATATACATGATCATACCTAGATATTCTCATAATTATGCTCAATTCTGTCAATTGCTCAACAGTAATTTGTTCACCCACCGTAGAATACTTTTGCTCTTGAGAGAAGCCACTAGTGAAACCTATGGCCCCCGGGTCTCTTTCTCATCATATCAATGTCCATCACTTTATTATTGCTTTGCTTTTACTTTCCCTTTTACTTTGCATCTCTACACCAAAAATACCAAAAATATTATTTATCATCTCTATCAGATCTCACTTTCGTAAGTGACCGTGAAGGGATTGACAACCCCTAAGCGTTTTGGTTGCGTTGAGCTATTGTTTTTGTGTAGGTACGAGGGACTCGCGCGTAGCCTCCTATTGGATCGATACCTTGGTTCTCAAAAACCGAGGGAAATACTTACGCTACTTTGCTGTATCATCCTTTCCTCTTCGGGGAAATCCAAGGCAGTGCTCAAGAGGTAGCAAGAAGAAGTTCTGGCGCCGTTGCCGGTGTGGTGAGTGCTTGAAGATATATCTTTAGATCTTTCAATTGAGTCTTTTAGTTTCTTGTTTTATCACTAGTTTAGTCTATAAAAGAAAACTATAAAAAATGTAATTGAGTTTGTCTCATACGCTTCATCTTTTTAATATCTTTCGTGAGTATGATGGAAAGTAAAATTGTGTCAAAGTGTTAGAAGAAGAATGCATTAAAATGTTTGGCACTAAATCTTTGAATGATGAGCATGATTGCAATGTTGTTAGTACGAATTCTTTGAATATCCATGATACTAATGATGAAAATGTCTCCTATAAACATGTCAATTTTTGTGGAGTGCATTGGGTTTGTAAGTACACACCAAATAGGGAAGATAGATATTGCAAGAGGCATAAGTACTTAAAAACTAAATTGTTGCAAGAAGAGCTAGATGAATGTGCTGAAAATTTAATTTTTCTTAGCCCTACTTGTGAACTTTGCAATGAACGTGATCATTTTAGTACCCAATGCAAATTGTTTCATGATCATATCGTGTCCAAAAATTATGATGACTTAATTTCCCTTGCACATCATAATGAACTTAGTTTGCTCTTGGGTTATGAAGAAGTTAAACGTATAACTAAGGATATTCCAAAAATTGCCCTTGATAAAGTTCTTCATTTTGATCTAGAGAAAATGTATATGTATTGTGTGGTGAATTGCATTGAAAATCCTTATATTGCCAACTACATAAAGAAAAGAAAACAAATGGAAGATGAAGAGAATACTGATGAAAGGGAAGAGACTTCCCAATATCATCCTATTATTTCTTATGATGAATCAGGTAATGAGGAGGAGCCTCCTATTCAACCAATCTCATTAATAAGGAGCTCCAAAAAGAGGATTGAACCCACACATGATGTGGTGAAGATGAAGAAAAGACAAAGGAAGAGAGGTAAAAAGATGTATCTCCCAAATAATGCTGCCCCTATTACTATTGCGCCTCATGAAAATATAATTATGGAAGGTAATGATACTTCTTATGATCTTGAAAATCTTTTTGGCACTTGCTTGGAAGAATATGATAATTGCTATACCATTGGGGCTATCCACACTATTAATGATGAGAGTGATTATGCTAATGATATGAAAAGGACCAAGCTTGGGGATGCTATGTTTGATGAAGATGATGTTTTTGAGAATATATTTGCTGCAATTAATGTTTGTCCCAAACTTGGGGATGCTATGTTTAATGAAGATGATATTTTTGGTCTCCCAAGTTTTGATATGCAAATTTATAATGATGATAACATGCCTCCTACCTATGATGATTATTGTGATGATACTTATGCTATAAAAATTAGTGATTATATTTATAAAACTTGTCATGATTATGGTTACCCATTTTCTGAACATTACTCTTTTAATGTAGAAACAATTTATAGTATTCGAGTTTCTTATGATACTCCCACTATTATTCATGAGAAGAAATTTGCTTATGTGGAGAGTAATAAAAATTCTATGCTTGTAGATCATGAAAAGAATGCTTTAGATGCTGGTTATATTGTTGAATTCATTCATGATGCTACTGAAAATTATTATGAGGGAGGAACATATTCTTGTAGGAATTGCAATAATATCAAGTTTCCTCTCTATGTGCTTAAAGTTTCAAAGTTATGCTTGTTTTGCCCTCCTATGCTAGTTGATTATTGTTCTCATAAGTTGTTTGCTCACAAAATCCCGATGCATAGGAAGTGGGTTAGACTTAAATGTGTTAGTCATATTCTTCATGATGCTCTCTTTATATTTCAATTCTCATCTTTTATGTGAGCATCATTGAAATCATCATGGCTAGCTAGGGCGTTAAACGATAGCGCTTGTTGGGAGGCAACCCAACTTTATTTTTGTTCATTGATTTTTGCTCCTGCTTAGTAATAAATAATTCATCTAGCCTCTGTTTAGATGTGGTTTTATGTCTTTAATTAGTGTTTGTGCCAAGTAGAACCTTTGGGAAGACTTGGGGAAAGTCTTGTTGATCATGCTGTAAAAAACAGAAACTTTAGCGCTCACGAGAACTGCTGTCATTTTTATTTGGAAAGTGATATTTAGTTAATTATTTTTGCAGATGATTAATAGATAGATTCCTCAGGTCCATCAATTTAGTTGAGAATTTTATGAGTTCCAGAAGTATACGTTTGATCCAGATTACTACAGACTGTTCTGTTTTTGACAAATTCTGTTTTTCGTGTGTTGTTTGCTTATTTTGATGAATCTATGGCTAGTAAAATAGTTTATAATCCATAGAGAAGTTGGAATACAGTAGGTTTAACACCAATATAAATAAAGAATGAGTTCATTACAGTACGTTGAAGTGGTCTTTTATTTTTTCGCTAACGGAGCTCACGAGATTTTCTACTTTAAGTTTTGTGTTGTGAAGTTTTCAAGTTTTGGGTAAAGATTTGATGGATTATGGAACAAGGAGTGGCAAGAGACTAAGCTTGGGTATGACCATGTCACCCCCAAGATAATCTAAGGACACCTAAAAGCCAAAGCTTGGGGATGCCCCGGAAGGCATCCCCTCTTTCGTCTACTTCTATCGGTAACTTTACTTGGAGCTATATTTTTATTCACCACATGATATGTGTTTTGCTTGGAGCGTCTTTTATGATTTGATTCTTTTCTTGTTAGTCTACCATAATCATCCTTGCTGTACACACCTTTTGAGAGAGCCATACATGATTTGGAATTTGATAGAATACTCTATGTGCTTCACTTATATCTTTTGAGCTTTATAGTTTTGCTCTAGTGCTTCACTTATATCTTTTAGAGCACGGTGGTGGATTTGTTTTATAGAAACTATTGATCTCTCATGATTCACTTAGATTATTTTGAGAGTCTTAATAGCATGGTAATTTTCTTAAAATCCTAATATGCTTGGTATGCAAGATTAATAATAAAACTTTCATATGAGTGTGTTGAATACTAAGAAAAGTTTGATGCTTGATGATTGTTTTGAGATATGGAGGTAATAATATCAAAGTCATGGTAGTTGAGTAGTTTTGAAATTGAGAAATACTTGTGTTGAGGTTTGCAAGTCCCGTAGCATGCACGTATGGTAAACGTTGTGCAACAAATTTGAAACATGAGGTGTTATTTGATTGTCTTCCTTATGAGTGGCGGTCGGGAACGAGCAATGGTCTTTTCCTACCAATCTATCCCCCTAGGAGCATGCGCGTAGTGCCGAGGTTTTTGATGACTTGTAGATTTTTGCAATAAGTATGTGAGTTCTTTATGACTAATGTTGAGTCCATGGATTATACGCACTCTCACCCTTCAATCCTTGCTAGCCTCTTCGGTACCGTGCATTGCCCTTTCTCACATTGAGAGTTGGCACAAACTTCGCCGGTGCATCCAAACCCCGTGATATGATACGCTCTTTCACACATAAACCTCCTTATATCTTCCTCAAAACAACCACCATATTGTAGCGACCCGACCTCAGACGGTCAAGTCTCTGTGCTTAAGTGTCATCCCTGGATTGATATGCTAACACACACAGTACTCGAGGATTTATAACATAGGTAAATCACATGTATAAAGTAATGTAAATACTATTACCTCGATCCGAATAGCGGAAGTAACCACAAGGTTGTGGATTCCCATCAACACCAACGGCAAAGTTGAGTGTAGAAATCATAACCCTAATGTATCACTTACTCTTCGTAAGAATCCTGCAGCATGAGACGTTGCAGCCACAAAGGGTCGGTACATTGAATGTACTGGCAAATTCACACCAGAGGATAATGATGAATAATAGCTATCACTACATGCATATATGGCTGGTGGAAAAGCTCTATGGTTATAATGTTTTTGCGAAAAGCCAATTTTTCCCTACTACAAAGGAATATATTTTATTTCACTACAAAGTTGGTTGAAAATATTGAGAAGGTTCCTCCAACTCAATCCCAAAATAATAATCATTAACCCAATCAAGTTGATTAAATAGAGTGTTGAGATCAACATGAATATCCAAAGACCAGAGACTCAAAATTGTCCATAACCGGGGACACGGCTAACCATGATTAGTTTATACACTCTGCAGAGGTTTGCACACTTTTCCCCACAAGACTCGATCGCCTCCGTTGGATTTCTCGCACTACATGGTGTTTGATAAACGGATGACCAAGACACAGTCTTTCAGATACATTAACTCTCTACTCCGGGCAGACCATACCAAACCTACAACCCTCTACCTGCTGATCCACCTCTTCAAGAGCTTCACGTAACTTACTCAACTATGCTAGAGCCCATAATAGCTTGTGGCTGCACATGGAAGTTCTCTAGCATGAATAATCTTATGATCCCTTTGAGCCTAGGTGGCGGTCCATAGGAAAATCACACGGGTACTCCGGGATTTCCAAAAATACAGGCAACACTGGGTACTCCAGGTGCCTCAATCCACCCAGATGTGTATTTAAGTTGCCACCTTAAGTTGAACCATTAATTAACAATCTCACATCTGTCATGGATTTCACTCACTCACACCACGTCTACGAGCATAGCATAGCATAGTATATAAGCAACGCGTAGAGTAACTCCCAAGGGTTTGAATGTAACAGGGTAATAGGTTCTACCTCATCAACTACTTCCCAACCCACATGTTAATGACATCCTAATCATGCAATGTTTGAGGATTGGAACTAATGCATAAAAAATGGGTGATAAAAGGGATATGATCAAAGTGTGAACTTGCCTGCAATGTTGATGTAGATGATTCGTACTCAAAACTCTTGATAGTTCTACTCATCACACTCCGGTCAATCTATCGTAAGCAAACAATAGTAACCACACATAAGCAATCACTCAAAAGATCGGGAAGAATGAAGAAGACAATTCGGAAAACGTCAAAACCAAGCAAATAACTCTTGCAACATAAAACAATTTCTAATAGTACCAAAATTAAGTGAATTTGGCCTTATCAGAAAGTTTAGGTCAAGAGCTTCGATTTGCAAAAAGAATCAACTAAATCGGAGTTACAAAACTCAAGTTATGTTCAAAAGAAGTTTGAATATGAATCTAAACAAAATTCAAAATTTCAAAATTTCATAAAGTTGATGTGACAGGTTCACTGGATAGGTGAAAACGAGACGAAGCTATAGGCGCTGGTTTCATCTAATTTGGATAAACGATGAAAAGTTATGGCTATTTGAAAAATGAAGGTCAAGCTGTTTTACGAAAGAAAAATAGCCACGGTTAAGGTCTAACGTATAAATACATAGACTAATTGATAATCTAATTATTCTATCGTATTAGTCTAAAAATAATAAACTACGAAAGTATAAGAAGAAGAAAAAAACAAAGAAAGATACCTTTATAAGGAAGAGAAAAGACGACTTTCTAGAAGTCGCGCCGGAGAGGAGAAAAATATTTTTCTTTAAATAATCTAGTCAAACCAAAATATTGATTTAACTTGAATCGGATGATTTTTGGAGGGTGGATGGGTCTATATTTATTGATGGAAAAGACGCTTAGCGGTCAAAGGTTAAGCAATGTGGAACTAAATCTATACGTACGCAGATAAAATTTGAAAAAGATCGCATGGGCTAAAAGTTTGGCCGGACCGCGGGCGTACAATGGCGTGGCAGTTTTTTTTCATAGGAAGAAAGAAAAGAAAATCTGAAAAGAAAAGGCTGGCTGGGCCTGGCTCACTTAGGATAAAGAAAAAGAAAAGATGGGGCGCCCGCTAGTACTACGATGCGCACGTGGGCGACATTTAGTTTCAGGCGCGCGCAGATTTGTTATTTTTTTAACAGAAAGCGGTAAACTAAAAAATGAAAATAAAAATAAAACTTTATATAGGCATATTATATATCAAAATTTTCAGAAATAGATTTTCTACAAGCTGAACATTTTCCTAGCATTAAATAAAATGCACACAAATTCAGATAATTCAAAGAGTGCTACTGGTCTAATAAAATCCAATAAAAATCATTATAAAAATACCAAAATTAATTCAAATTTATTTCTCTCCAATTTTATGATGTAGGGAATCATGTTACCCTATTTTCTGTATATTTTATTTTTGTAGAAAAATAATTTGAATAAAACCCAAATAACTCCAAATTGAAAATAATTTCAAAAGGATTTTAAATTTTGATCCTTTTAAACTCCCAACTCATATTTCATATAATTTGAAGAAGTCATTTTATCTTCTCTCGTGAAAATCATTGAGTTGCTTGAAATTTCTGAATTAAAATTATTTCCAAATGAAATTCAAATCTTTTCAAAACCCTTTTCATTTATTTAAATGGAAGAAGTCATGTCATCTTCTCTCGAGGGTTTTGTATTTGAAAAGAATTTGAATTCACGGAGATCATAAATACAAAAATGGAAGTTTGGGAAAGTCCTTTTATTCCCTCTCATTTAACTTTCAAAAAGTTCAAATTCACTCACTTTCAGTCAATCAATCAATCAATCAAATGTATCTATTTAATATAACGTTCCAAAATTTAGAATTTTGGGATGTTACACATACCTACCTATTATGGCATTTCCATAGCCATTCCGAGATATATTGCCATGCAACTTTCCATCATTCCGTTCATCATGACACATTCATCATTGTCATATTGCTTAGCATGATCATGTAGTTGACATAGTATTTGTGGCAAAGCCACCGTTCATAATTCTTTCATACATGTCACTCTTGGTTCATTGCATATCCCGGTACACCGCCGGAGGCATTCATATAGAGTCATCTTTAGTATCAAGTTGTAATCATTGAGTTGTAAATAAATAGAAGTGTGATGATCATCATCATTAGAGCATTGTCCCAAGTGAGGAATAAAAAAAGAGAAAGGCCAAAAAAAAGAGAAGGCCCCCCAAAAAAAGAAAGGCCATAAAAAAGAGAAGGCCCAAAAAATGAGAGAAAAAGAGAGAAGGGACAATGTTACTATCCTTTTACCACACTTGTGCTTCAAAGTAGCACCATGATCTTCATAGTAGAGAGTCTCTCATGTTATCACTTTCATATACTAGTGGGAATTTTTCATTATAGAACTTGGCTTGTATATTCCAACAATGGGCCTCCTCATGTGCCCTAGGTCTTCATGAGCAAGCAAGTTGGATGCACACCCACTAGTTTCTTTTGTTGAGCTTTCATACATTTATAGCTCTAGTGCATCCGTTGCATGAAAATCCCTACTCCTTGCATTAACATCAATCGGTGGGCATCTCCATAGCCCATTGATTAGCCTCGTTGATGTGAGACTTTCTCCTTTTTTGTCTTCTCCACATAACCCCCTCATTATATTCTATTCCACCCATAGTGCTATGTCCATGGCTCGCGCTCATATATTGCGTGAAAGTTTATAGGTTTGAGATTACTAAATTATGAAACAATTGCTTGGCTTGTTATCGGGGTTGTGCATGATGAGAGCATTCTTGTGTGACGAAAATGAAACATGACTATACTATGTGATTTTGTAGGGATGAACTTTCTTGGGCCATGTTATTTTGAGAAGACATAATTGCTTAGTTAGTATGCTTGAAGTATTATCATTTTTATGTCAATATGAACTTTTGTCTTGAATCTTTCGGATCTGAATATTCATACCACAATTAAGAAGAATTACATTAAAATTATGCCAAGTAGCACTCCGCATCAAAAATTCTCTTTTTATCATTTACCAACTCGAGGACGAGCAGGCATTAAGCTTGGGGATGCTTGATACGTCTCCAACGTATCTATAATTTTTGATTGCTCCATGGTATATTATCTACTGTTTTAGACATTATTGGGCTTTATTATCCACTTTTATATTATGTTTGGGACTAACCTATTAACCGGAGGCCCAGCCCAGAATTGCTATTTTTTGCCTGTTTTAGGGTTTCGAAGAAAAGGAATATCAAACGGAGTCCAAACAGAATGAAACCTTTGGAAACATGATTTTTTCATCAGATAAGATCCAGGAGACTTGGACCCTCCATCAAGAAAGCCACGAGGCGGTCACGAGGGTGGAGGGCGCCCCCTAGGGCGTGCCCCCTGCCTTGTGGGCCCCTCGAAGCTCCACCGGCATACTTCTTCCTCCTATATATACCTACGTACCCGCAAACGATCGGGCACGGAGCCATAAACCTAATTCCACCGCCGCAACTTTCTGTATCCACGAGATCCCATCTTGGGGCCTGTTCCGGAGCTCCTTCGGGGGGGGGGGGCATCGATAACAGAGGGCTTCTACATCATCATCCAAGCCCCTCCGATGAAGTGTGAGTAGTTTACTTCAGACCTGCGGGTCCATAGTTAGTAGCTAGATGACTTCTTCTCTCTTTTTGGATCTCAATACAATGTTCTCCCCCTCTCTCGTGGAGATCTATTCGATGTAATCTTCTTTTTGCGGTGTGTTTGTTGAGACCGATGAATAGTGGGTTTATGATCAAGTCTATCTATGAATAATATTTGAATCTTCTCTGAATTCTTTTATGTATGATTGGTTATCTTTGCAAGTCTCTTCGAATTATAAGTTTGGTTTGGCCTACTAGATTGGTTTTTCTTGCCATGGGAGAAGTGCTTAGCTTTGGGTTCGATCTTGCGGTGTCCTTTCCTAGTGACAGAAGGGGCAGCAAGGCACGTATTGTATCGTTGCCATCAAGGATAACAAGATGGGGGTTTTATCATATTGCATGAAACTATGACTCTACATCATGTCATCTTGCTTAAGGTGTTACTCTGTTTTTAACTTAATACTCTAGATGCATGCTGGATAGCGGTCGATGAGTGGAGTAATAGTAGTAGATGCAGGCAGGAGTCGGTCTACTTGTCTAGGACGTGATGCCTATATACATGATCATACCTAGATATTCTCATAACTATGCTCAATTCTGTCAATTGCTCAACAGTAATTTGTTCACCCACCGTAGAATACTTATGCTCTTGAGAGAAGCCACTAGTGAAACCTATGGCCCCCGGGTCTCTTTCTCATCATATCAATCTCCATCACTTTATTATTGCTTTGCTTTTACTTTGCCTTTTACTTTGCATCTCTATACCAAAAATACCAAAAATATTATTTATCATCTCTATAAGATCTCACTTTCGTAAGTGACTGTGAAGGGATTGACAACCCCTAAGCGCGTTGGTTGCGTTGAGCTATTGTTTTTGTGTAGGTACGAGGGACCCACGCGTAGCCTCCTACTGGATTGATACCTTGGTTCTCAAAAACTGAGGGAAATACTTACGCTACTTTGATGTATCATCCCTTCCTCTTCGGGGAAATCCAACACAGTTCTCAAGAGGTAGCACTCCTCCGCCTGCAGGTGCTCCTGGAAGAGATGGTGGTTGTAGGCGGCGTCGGTCTGCGCCTCCCGGAACTTCTCCTCATGCTTCTGCCTCACCATGTCCATATATTGGGCACGGGCCTCGCCGATGGTCATGGTGCAATGCATCGGCGAGGATGGCGCGGAGGAGGGGGTTGGAGCCGGATCATGGACTACCATGTTCTCCATTGGGACGTCGTCGTCCTCCGGCTGCCTGCCGACCAGCCAGTCGACAGCAATGGCTGCCATCTCCTTGTGGTCCGTCGTCCGCCCGTCCCGAAGAGCGCTGGAGCGTGAGGAAGCCATGGTGGGCAGTAGTGGTGTGGACAGGAGAATAGGAACGGATGTAGATGACTGCGGTTATGGCTGGCGCAACTGTTTATATAGCAATGGTGGGCGGCGGAGGGACGGACGTGTGGCGCTGGAGTAGCCACCTCGGCAACCGCGTATCATTAATGTGGGCGGCAGAAGGACGGATGGACGACACTTGTGTCGTTTAAAGGCGGAGCAGTCACATGCACCGGGAAGCGGGGCGGGCGACACTGACCGTTTTCGGGCAGAAAGTGCGCGCGGGCGAGGGATGCGGTCTGGGTGGGCTAGGGCAGTCAGATTCATGCTTGGCAGCGGGTCGGTCCAGCAACCGGACATGCTGGCTTGCCAGCTACCTCGCCGAGCTGAGTGACGACAATCATACGATGGACATAGCTTCCGACCAGGAGCCGGTGCCACTGTCCAAGCCGGTTCATGCCGTGTTCACCATAGAGCAGGTGCGGCCGCACTTCGACGCCCAAATGGCGGAAGAGCTACCAGCACAGGAGGACCTGTGCTGCAACTTCCGTCTCCTCAACAAGCACAGTTGAACAAGCGAATGAAAATGCCGTCGTGGACATGTGGCCCTATGATCCTGGCTTCCTGAATGAGCAGCGGCGCTGTATCAGACCATCCGTAGGGCCCGCGAGGCCCTCTCCGTCATCCTTCGAGTTGTTGCGCTCGCCGTGGCATAGCCGTCTCGCGTTATCAACATGGTCAACGAACATGAGGATGAGGAGATGACTTTACTTGGAGAGGATGACAGTGGGGACCCACCAGGGCCATAGCCGCACGTACGCAAGTGCCTCCTTATTAGTATATAAAACAATAATTTTTTTGCTTCCTCCTGGTTTCCTGACATCACGGTCCCACACCATTGTCAACCTATGTAGTCAATAAACGAGAGAATTGCACAAGAAGCGGCCGACAGCTGGGACCAAGCAGCTCGAGTAGTATTTCTGTTTGTGAGGTGTGAGCACTACAGAGTTTTTCTTCAGCAATGTTTAGACCAAGTATTAACTTTTCTCCTCTGAACAACAACGAAAACATCGCTGCAGCTATTAACTGGGCGGGCTGTGGCCCGTCTAGCCCAGGACAGATATCCAGCCTAGATATTATTTTTTTCAAGCTGAAAATGGCTAGCCCAGCTATACTTTTTTTAGGAATACCCAGGCAAGGTCAAGTTGTTATTCTCCGCCGCGCTAGGCTGCAAATCTTTACTAGGAGGGATGCATTAGGCTTAACAAGAAAATGGGCTTTAAGACATAATAAATGAGATGTAATTATAAAAACTGGGCAGTAACTATAAAAAATGAACCAAACACGTAATTACTTTATAAAATATTATTTTTGGATATTGAAAATTTTAATTTCATTAATTGTTGCGAGCGCAATGTTTCATTGGATTTTTACGTAATATAAATTTATATTGAAATTGTATTTAATCTGACTAGAAATTTCGGGTTAAAAATATTTCGGATCCCATCAAAATGTGGGAAATTTTATTGAAGTCTGTTTTGAATGGTTGGTTGAAATGGGTTGTACTTTTAACAAACTATAAATGGGCTGTTGTAAATTCCATTAGAATTCAAAAATTGGCTGCACATTCTTACAAATCTCAAATGGGCTATAAGTTCTCTTCCGCACACTTGTGGCCTTACTAAGTTGACATGTCCCCTCAAAAAAAGAGAGTTGACGCGTATGTAAGGCTTTGTCAACTTATAGTCAACACACGGTTCTAGCAGCAGTGGCCGCTGGATGTCCATCCAACGAATGTCGTGCTTCTTCTTCAATCTCGGATATTCTAGCTTCACTCGCCCAAAAAATGATTCCTCCCCCTGACATCTGGGGCGCACCGTTTCGTAAGTTGACCTGTGGGCCTACTAAGTTGACGCGTACCAAGGGCTTTGTCAACTTAGTCAATATAAACGATTCTAGGTGCAGTGACCGTACGATGTCCATCCAACGGCCGTCGTGCTTCTTCAACCTCTGGTCTTCTTGCTCCAGCCGCCCAAAGCAGTGCCGATCGTGCCGCCTGCTCCTGCCTCTCGTGGCCGGCTGTGCTGCTGCGTAGGCCTCACCGCCCCTTACTACTCCCACCGCTGGCCAGGGCATCCCTCCAGTCACCCACACCCCTTGTTATTCTTCGGTGACGGTAGCCTCACACCACAGCCGAACCAGTGAACCATCATACTCCTCTCCACGTGGGCATCCACTGCCGCGTCTTCCCCGGCTCCGCGTCGTCCCCTTCCTAGGCCTTGCCGTCGTCCACCGCCCTGGTGCTCTCGGCGCGGTGTGGTCAACATGGTCAAGGAACGACTTCCATCGAAAGAGTACTTTACATGGAGAGACTGACAACTGGGTCCACGACAGCCGCAAGGAAGTGCCTCCTTATTACACGGAAAATAATTATTCCTCCACCTGACAGCAGGAACCCACCGGACAGGCCACCGTATTTGGCGAAAAAACGTTTCCCCCCTGACTGCTGGGACCCACCGGACGGGCCAACATATTTCGCGAAAAAATGTTCCCCCCGCTGTCAGCTCGGACCCATCGGAGGTGCCTCATTACGCACAAAAAATGAATACCCCCCTGCTAGTTGGGACCCATCTTGGTGGGAGGCTGACTTGTGGGCCTACTAAGTTGACGGGGACGGAGTGCTTTGTCAACTTAGTCAATATGAACGATTCTAGCTCCAGTGACCGTACGATGTCCATCCAATGGCCGTAGTGCTTCTTCAACCTCTGGTCTTCTTGCTCCAGCCACCCAAAGCAGTGCCGGTCGTGCCGCATGCTCCTGCCTCCCGTGGCCGGCTGTGTTGCCGTAGAGGCCTCACCGCCCCTACTATTCCCACCGCTGGCCAGGCCCTGCGGTGATGACAGCCTCACACCGCAACCAAACCAGTGAACCCTCGTACTCCTCTCCGCGTGGGCTTCCACTGCCGCGTCTTCCCCGGCTCCGCGTCGTCCCCTTCCTAGGCCTCCCCGTCGTCCACCGCCCTGGTGCTCTCGATGCTGTGTGGTCAACATGGTCAAGGAACGACTTCCATCGGAAGAGTACTGTACGTGGAGAGGCTGACAGCTAGGTCCACGGCAACCGCAAGGAAGTGCCTCCTTATTACGTGCAAAATAATTATTCCTCCACCTGACAGTAGGGACCCATCGGACGGGCAACTGTATTTCGTGAAAAAAAGTTTCCCCCTGACTGCTGGGACCTACCAGCTACATCCTCACATGCAAGGAAGTGCGTCCGGGCAAAAAAAAATGATTCACTGCCCTGACTGCTGGGACCCATCAGCTTCATCTTCGCAGGCAAGGAAGTGCCTGACAGTCGGGACCCACCTGGTCGAAGCATATGTAGCATTGTCATTCTGGTCGCGAACGTGTACGTATATACTGGTTGATGTAGAGGCGCGCACGTGTCGTAGTAGAGGCGCACACGTAGCATGTACACGTACGTACAGCGGCCAGTGTGCAAGAAAGAAAATACGGCCACATACATACATACGGGCAGGGTCTCGAACGCCTACTCGCGCATACGTACGGCCAGGGCTCGTGTATATGGCTGGGTTGGAACGGAGAAACTGCGTCGTCGTCGTGTTCATGGGGAGCCAACCGATTGGGTCGGAATGGAATGCGTTGTCGTGTTCATCGGGAGGGCTTGGACGGAACAGCCGATGGAAACGAGGCCTGGCATACCGCAGAATGGAGGAAACGGCCTTGTGTTCGACCGGCCTTGGTCGAAATGGGATCCTGTTCATCGGGAGGGGTCTGGCGTACCACAAAACGGAGGAAACGAACCTCCTACGGTCGAAACGGGGGTCCTGTTGATCGGGAGGGGTGTGGCGTACCGCAAAACGGAGGAAACGGACTTGTGTTGGAGTGCTATGGTCGAAACGGGGGTCCTGTTCATCGGGAGGGGTGTGGCGTACCGCAAAACAGGACTCCACGGGATACTGTTCATCTCCACCATCGACCCCATCCAGCCTCCACGGGCTACTGTTCATCCGCCGTCGACCTCCTCCAGCCTCCACCTGCGACTGTTCATCCATGGGCTCATGTTTATCCAGCCTCCATTGCGCGCTACTCCACCGGCTACTGTTCAACCAGCCCTCTCCACGGGCTCCTGTTCAACCACCCCTCCACGGGCTACTGTTCATCCAGCCCTCCACCATCTACTATTCATCCAGCCCTCCACATGGTGGTCCTGTTCATCCTACCCCCACGGGGTCCTGTTCATCCAGCCCCAACCGGCTCGATCGATCGGGGTCCTGTTCATCCAGAGGTAACACCACGGGGTCCTGTTCATCCACCCCCACCGGGAACTGTTCATCCAAACCCCCCAGCAACGCTCACTGATCACTGATAATCACATTTCATATATATAATTTTGGCATAAAATTATACCTTTCGTTGGGTTATGCCCATCTATTCTTGCTAATTTAGTTGAATATTTGCATGAAAATCATATAATGAATCATTTACTAGTCATTGTGTTCCTTTTACAGAAAAGTGCTCAAAGGCATTATAAACTTCAAGATCCGAACTACTAGCTAAGAGAACGAAGAGGAGGAGGAAGAATGGACTTGTGCGAGAAGAAACAAAGTAACCAGGGGGCTAACTAGAGAAGAGAGGGATGTTCTTGCGAAGAAAGAAGGAAGCAGGAGGGCCATTGTGCAAATGGGCAGATTGGATCGAGGGGTCAAAATCCCTAGTCCATCTCCAATTCCCCTCGGGCCTAGCAACACCTCTCCTTCCCCCATCTCCTTCTCCACCACCGGCCACCGCCGTGGCCAGGCCGACGGAGTGGTGCGCCTCCCGCTTCATCACGCATCTCCATCCACCACTCCACCATCACCCTGCACCACCAGCGCCACCAGCACCCCCACCATCACTCCGCGCCATCCATCGACCATCTCCATCCACCGCCGCATCTGGCGCGACCCACCAGACTGCCCGTCTGGTGTCCCGCGCGAGCACGCCATCCACCACTTTCACTCCTCCCTCTCGCTTGTTGTTGCTCCTCCCTCTTGCTTTGTCCTGCTGCTTATTTTCTTCCCCTCTCCTTCCTCAACTGCTGCTGCTCCTTCTTCCTGTGCACCCCTGCTGCTCCTCTCTCTCGCAACTCCTGCTGCTGCTCTTCTTCCTCTTCTCCTCACCTTGCCGCTGCTCTGAATCTTAACTTGTTGCTGCCACTTCTTCTTCTCTGAACCCAACGCTGCTAGATGCTCCTCCTAGTTCCGCTTCTCTTCTACCCAACAAAACTGCTGCTGCTCTCTTTATTTCTCTTCATCTCTCTCTTTCTATGTGTGTGTGTAATTTCTGTGAGTTACTAGTGGATGCTAGATCAACTATATTCTATTCTGAATTAGTATTATTTGTGTTTGTATATTAGTTAGTTTACTTTAATAATTCAGATCACCTGTGATCTTTGTGTTGAATGTGCTTTCAGTGTTCTTGAGAAGTGTAAAACTGTTCAACATTCAGTTTACAATTTCTGAAACTTCTGTGATTCAGTGGTGTCTCTATGTCATATATATAGCCTATGTACTGCCTGTTGTAGAAAATTTCAGTTTGTAAGTTCCTGTGATAGCTCCAGTACATGTGACTTTTATGTTGTCTCAAGTACCTGTGATATATATACATATGTGTGTGTCTGTCATGTGATACATTCATGTTCTATCCTACAACCTTGTTTCTTCCCCCTGTTAATTGTTAGATAGCTATAGGTATGTATGTATGTATATATATATATATATTCATGTCTTCTTAATTCCCTAGCATTTTGATGTTTGCTCATGTTAGCATTTTATTTCTCAAGTTTAATGAAAACCTCCCCTTGCTTGTTTTGTATTTTCTTTGGCGACGATCTTCAGGAAGAACTTTGTATAGTTTAGGTTTATATTTTCTACATTCGTCTCTTAAAATTGTGTTACCTATATTTAGCCGAGCATAGTCGTCGTCGCCTAGTCCCTATGGGGAACACGACACTTGCAGTTTGGGGCGTAAAACCCCCGCTGTACTACAATTGATCATTTTGGCGCCGTTGCCGGGGACTAGCGTCGAGTGGCCGTGTTAGGCTATAGACTAGGTGTTTCTTCTTTTTCTAGTTTGTGCCATATATATGTGATATATATCTAACCCCTAAGGCTTGTTCAAGTTATTTTCTCTTTCTTTGCTTGGTCATTCTGCAGGTTATTGCATCTTCTTGGTTATGGCTTACTGTTCGGATCATCATGCTTATGCGAGCAACACTACAAACAGCACGGAAAGTATTCAAGACCTAATAAGCAAGATTTCCCATCAATTATATGATTTAGCTCGACAACGAGAAGTAGTTTTTGAGGATAGGCCTAGCTCTTATGATCCTTATTCTAGAGGTCATCCTTATGTTGCTCCTACATGCCATATTTGTGGATTTCAGGGCCATTCACCCGTTGAATGTCAGCGTGGTTACTCTCACTCTTCCGATTGTTATGGCATGAGCTTCGCCCCACAGCCTAGCTCATACCAAAACAATTACTCATATGGGTGGCCTGAAAACAAGAATATGTCATATAGGAGCAACAACCCTAAGATCTCACTGTTTGCTTCTAGTAATCATATGCTCCACAATAGATTTATTCAGCTCCTACTCATATACCTCAACACCAGGAGATGTTGCCAATGGAGTTAAACGGTCCTCCATTTGGTCAACCAACAACTCCAGCAACTGCCGAGCAATCTCATGTGCAAGTGCCCACACAAGATGAATTTGATGATATAGACAAGCTCACATTGCTTAGTCTCGAGTTCACTTGGAGTGCTGAAGATGATCCAATTAGGCCGGTGATACTAGATGAAATGAAGAAGATCAAGACTGGAAAAGAGCTACTGGAAGAAGTAAGGAAGATTGAGAAGAACATCAACGCTGGCAGCACTATTTCTTCATAGCTTGAGCTGAGTGTTTCTAGGATTCCTCTTGATACATGTGAGTTTCTAACACCTTCACATTCAGCTGAGCAAGATAGCGAGATTCCAGAGGAAGAGATGCTTCAGATCCAAGAAGAAATTCTTGAAGCCAAGTCACAAGATGATCCAGAGCTCGAATACCCAAATGAACAAGTTGAAGATCCAATGTCTACTACTTCCGAAGAAGTAAAAGAAGCTGTTGTAGATGAAGATGAAGAACCTGAGATTCATTTGCCTATTGTTATACAAGAGAGTGATGTGCCAGGTTCATTCAATCCTATTAATGACATGTCCCATTATGTTTTGTTTGATTCTACCTTGCTTTACATGATGCCATCACTTAAGGTAGATTTAAAGAAGTGTTTGCTTGGATATGATGATACATATACTGTTGATGGAATTGCTCATATTAATGATGATCACACTTATTTTCCTCATGCCAAGCCTATGCTTAATGATAAATATCATCTTAATGCTAGTATTGAGCTAGTTGATTCCTATAATACTCGTCATGTTCTATATTCCTATGTTTATATAATTGGATACTCGATTGATGACTTAGAGGGCATCGACCCTATCACTCTTAGTTGTTGTTTGTGTGTGTCCTATTTCAGGTTTTTGCTTGTGCACGAATCAATGTATGTTGACCAGGTTCGAGGTGACATCCCTTGGGATCCCGGTGGAGTTAGAGCATGGCGATGAGGAGAAGCAATGGGGCACATATATGGAAGAGAGGAGCTGGAGCGTGCACGAGGAAGCAAAAGGAGAGGAGTCACAATGCAAGAGGATGTGAGATGATCGACTGAGTGCTACATGAGCAAAACCCGGTGATCAGTTTCATGTCCCCAATCAGAATATATCATCCATTGATACATGCTGAAATCAATTGCTATTTGGGTTGCTTGAGCCATTTCTTAAACGTTGTCCCATTGAATTTTACCTTTGACATATGGTGCTTGATGAGAATAGGTGAACTGATTGTTGAATGCCTTGTAAACTAGTGATCTACACCCTGTTTGCTTTGCTGAAAGTAGTGAAAGCTATTAGTTTTGAGTGCTCAAATCCCTAGTGCACTAGTAAACTTAATCTTTTTCTGCATTTACCTTGATACACCTAGATCACTATGTTCAGATGATGTATTTGTGCCAAGTGTGTTCCCACTCAGAGCAATCACTTTACCACTATGGACTAGCATGCTATGTTCCCTGGATCGGTAGCATGTGAACCAGACATGGTTGAGTGATGATTCTTGTTTTTGTTCAAAAAAAGTATATCTTATAATGAATAATAAGTCTGACTACCTACAATAGCATGTCATGTTCCCTGGATCGATGGCATGTGAAATCGGGTTAGCTGGGGCAGTAATTAATAAATGAATATGTAATTGTCGAACCAGGTGTATACCATGTTCTTTGGATCGGTGGTATGTTCCTTTGGGGAGACAAACAATTTTTTTTAATAATAATTGGTTTTGCCAGGTGTATACCATGTTCTCGGGATTGGTGGTATGTTCCTTCGGTGAGACTAATAAAATAATATGTGTGTTTCTTTCAAATTCAATAAGTGGTTCAACCACAATGTTATATCTCTGTAAATAAGTGATTTGATCACAAGATTTAATTCAAGTTCCTTTTGTTCTCAGGATCATGCTCTCTTTAGGAACCTTTGGCATAATCAGCATTTGAACTTGCTAATCTTCTTGTATCATTGTAAAAGTTTAAAATGATCAACTCTACTAGTATCCTATTGCTTTGTAGCACTCTTAACCATTGATTTTCACTAGCTAAGTCCAAAGCATGCGATGTTTGGAGATCTACTTCACTTGGACATTCTCTAGTCAGCTCACTGTTCACCATCTAGCTCTTGTCATTTGCCTTTACTTGAGGACAAGTAAAGATTTAAGTGTGGGGGAACTTGATAAGCACATTTCATATATATAATTTTGGCATACAATTATACTATTCGTTGGGTTATGCCCATCTATTCTTGCTAAGTTTAGTTGAATATTTGCATGAAAATCATATAATGAATAATTTACTAGTCATTGTGTGTCTTTTGCAGAAAAGTGCGCAACGGCACTATAAACTTCAAGATCCATACTAGTGGCTAAGAGAACAAAGAGGAGGAGGAAGAATGGACTTGTGCGAGAAGAAACAAAGTAACCAGGGGGCTAACTAGAGAAGAGAGGGATGTTCTTGCGAAGAAAGAAGGAAGCAGGAGGGCCATTGTGAAAATGGGCAGATTGGATCAAGGGGTCAAAATCCCTAGTCCATCTCCAATTCCCCTCGGGCCTGGCAACACCTCTCCTTCCCCCATCTGCTTCTCCACCACCGGCCACCGCCGCGGCCAGGCCGCCGTGGTGGTGCGCCTCTCACCTCATCACCCATCTCCATCCACCACTCCACCATCACCCTGCACCACCAACGCCACCAGCACTCCCACCATCACTCCGCGCCATCCATCCACCATCTCCAGCCACCGCCGCATCTGGCGCGACCCACCAGACTGCCCGTCTGGTGTCCCGCACGAGCACGCCATCCACCACTTCCACTCCCCCCTCTCTCTTATTGCTGCTCCTCCCTCTTGCTTCGTCCTGCTGCTTCTTTTCTTCCCCTTGCCTTCCTCAACTGCTACTGATCCTTCTTCCTATGCACCCCTGCTGCTCCTCTCTCTCTCGCAACTCCTGCTGCTGCTCTTCTTCCTCTTCTCCTCACCTTGCTGCTGCTCTGAACCTTAACTTGTTGCTTCCACTTCTTCTTCTCTGAACCCAACGCTGCTAGCTGCTCCTCCTAGTGTCGCTTCTCTTCTGCCCAATAAAATTGCTGCTGCTCTCTTTGTTCCTCT
The DNA here is from genome assembly GCF_002162155.2 of Triticum dicoccoides. Taxonomy (NCBI): domain Eukaryota; kingdom Viridiplantae; phylum Streptophyta; class Magnoliopsida; order Poales; family Poaceae; genus Triticum; species Triticum dicoccoides. The sequence goes on from NC_041392.1 coordinate 338,153,712, forward strand.
TCATCTCTCTCTTTCTATGTGTGTGTGTGTGTAATTTCTGTGAGTTATTAGTGGATGCTAGATCAACTATATTCTATTCTGAATTAGTATTATTTGTGTTTGTATGTCAGTTAATTTACTTTAATAATTCAGATCACCTGTGATCTTTGTGTTGAATGTGCTTTCAGTGTTCTTGAGAAGTGTAAAACTGTTCAACATTCCGTTTACATGTTCTGAAACTTCTGTGATTCAATGGTGTCTCTATGTCATATATATAGCTTGTGTACTGCCTGTTGTAGAAAATTTCAGTTTGTAAGTTCCTGTCATAGCTCCAGTACATGTGAATCTTATGTTGTCTCAAGTACCTGTGATATATATACATATGTGTGTGTCTGTCATGTGAAACATTCATGTTCTGTCCTACAACCTTGTTTCTTCCCCCTGTTAATTGTTATATAGCTATATATATATTCATGTCTTTTTAATTCTCTAGCATTTTGATGTTTGCTTGTGTTAGCATTTTATTTCTCAAGTTTAATGAAAACCTCCCCTTGCTTGTTTTATATTTTCTTTGGCGACGATCTTCGGGAAGAACTTTATATAGTTTAGGTTTATATTTTCTGCATCCGTCTCTTAAAATTGTGTTACCTAGATTTAGCCGAGCATAGTCATCGTCGCCTAGTCCCTGTGGGGAACACGATACTCGCAGTTTGGGGCGTAAAACCCCCGCTGTACTACAATTGATCAACTGTTCATCCAGAGGCAGCATCGATCGGCTTTAGTTAGCAGCAGTAGCGAAGGAATCGCTTGATTGGGTTCAGTTAACTGCCATTGATCGATCACTCGGGTTCAGTAACGCGTAGCCTGTAGTGCAATCGCTCGGGTTCAGTTAGAGCCCAACGCCTCACTTGGGTTCAGTTAGAGCCCAATGCCTCGCACCCACGTGCATGCGTGTACGAGAGAAATGCGCATCGCTTGGCCCCGACCACCCACTGTAACCGGAACACCCCGATATTTTCCTCTCCCTCGCTTCTACCATGGTTTTTTCCATCATGGACGGCCCAAAGAATGTCATGCAACTGCGTCTCCGGCCCGCCCAGGACAAAAAGCCCATTTTCTGTCATGATTTTTTGTCATAGAAGTAGGACCCCACCACATCTATGATGATACCGGGTTTTGTCACAATTATCGTCATAGAAGTGTCATAAGTTTGACAGAATTTTTTTTCGTTCGGCCCAAAATGTCACGGATGTGTCTTTTTTTGTTGTGTGGGCACTCAGCGTTGTATGTATCAGCTGAAGCTCTCCAGACATTAGTAACTGAGCGGCTCGCGCCTGGGTGGCCTGCCTAAGCACCTGCCTTGTATAAGGAGGTTGCCAGGACTAGCACTGGTCGCGTTCGCAACATGCAGGAGAGCAAAGGGCGATGGGCCCATGACCCCTGCGCGCTTAGGATGTAGACCGATGTGCTGGCCTCTCTGTTGAGCCTAGGTAGGGCTACGACGTGTTGTTCTTCCGAGGCCGGGCATGACCCAGGAAAGTGTGTCCTGCCAGAGTGATCGAGCGTGTTGGGTAATGTGGTGCACCCTTGCAAGAAAGTTAATCTATTATGATAGTTGTGTCCATGGTAACAGGATGACCTGGAGTTGTATTCCGATCTATACAAGTAGAACTACATACTGGAGATGCGAATTGGATATGATGGCTCCGGGGTTACTTTCTCATAGGGAGTCGAGAAAGGATCTCAGGGCGTTAAGGCTACAACATGCTTGCTAATTATAAAGTGCTATTCTATACTCTTCTGAATGCTGCAAGATGCTAGCCTTTGATAGGCTAGCTGTCCCCCCTCTTCTGGCATTTCTGCAGTTCAGTCCACAGATGTACCCCTTTCATTTGATATGGATGCATACATGGTATAGATCTGATGTAAGTATTGTGAGCACTTTGGATGAGTACTCACGGTTGCTTTGCTACCTCTTTTCCCCTCTACAAATTGCTGCGATCAGATGATGTATCCCAGGAGCCAGCTGCCATCACCAATGACTACTACTACCCCGATGGAGTAGTAGAGACTGCCGACGACCAGGAGTAGATAGGAGGCACCCAGGCAGGAGGCCATGCCTTTTTGATCTATCCTGCTTTTCTGCTAGCCTTATTAACACGAAGTTGTTTAACTTATGTCTGTATTTAGATATTGTTGCTTCCACTGACTCGTTTGTATTCGAGCCCTTGAGGCTCTTGGCTTGTAATATAAAGCTTGTATGACTTCAATTTGTGTTGTGATATCTTCTCGCGAGTCCTTGATCTTGATCATACACATTTGCGTGTATGATTGAATCGGGGGCATCACACACAAACACACACACACACACACAGAGAGAGACAGAGAGAGGGAGAGAGAGAGAGAGAGACCGTGTTGGGAGAAAAACAGATCGATAGCGGCGGCGAGGAAAGAAGAACGCGCGAGGAAGAGGACCGACTGCTCTGGCCCGGGATTAATTGCCATACTTGAACTTATTGTGTGATTGATTTGGATTACCAAAGAAGAGATTCATTACCGCAGGTGAACTGATTATATTACCATAGATTCAGTTTGTCTGGCTAGATGAAAATTATTGTAACTAGAAAACCAGGAGCAAAACTAGTGGAGGCGCAGGAAGTCTATGGAAGGGTGGGGATATCACAAGGGGAGGGTTTGGCGACGTAAGAGGGGAGAGGAAACATTAGGTGTGTTTAGGTAGAAGAGATATGATTG
>NC_041392.1:338156882-338193461 GCF_002162155.2 Triticum dicoccoides
ATCTGATCCGCAGCGAGATCCTGACTGTCGGATCTCGGCCTTGATGGACTTTGGCCGTCCAATTTTTACTCTTCCGCTCTCAGCCCCTAATAATGAATAGTGCCCCATAGTATCCTAGCCCCTACTAGGGCATTTGAGTCATTCACATGTGGGATATAGAACGGCGGTGGCTTCCATGCACGAGACCATGCCGCCTCTTCCCGCACTCGTGCCTCACAACCCCATTCCCTAACCCTAGCTTCTCCTCTATCCCTCCTGCGGCCAAAGTCTACCCAATGCTGCCACCATCTACTATGCCCAACCGTCCATTGCGCACGCTCCCTACCGTGTCTCCTCCTTCGCTTGCCCTTATGTCGTCGGGGCATCTCCTCCTCCCCACCCCTTTGGTGCTCAGCAGGAGGAGCGAGAGGTCCTCGATCTCAGTCAACTTTGCCCGCCTCCACCACCACCCACCTGCAAGAGGCCCCGCCACTCCTCCTTCTCCTTCATCGTGTGGTCATCACTGGGAAGAGTGTTAGCTTCCACTAACTCATCGGCTTTACCTGGAGGCATCACCATCGACTAAGAAGCTTCGGATTGGTGTCCTCGCATTCGTGCACCTCTGAGAAGAAGACGACCAAGGTGAGCTGTGCGAAGGCAGCGATGAGCACCCTCTCCACTTCTCCCATTTCATTCCACCCCCTATCTCTCTCGCCGATTTGCCCGTTCATCTACTCAAGATTCAATTTGATAGGTTGATGTGTTCATTTTTAGGGGGGCAATCCTCCTGAGCTGTTATGAAGATGAAGATGGGTTAGATCTGATACGTCCATTTTGCATCATGCTTTTATATCGATATTTATTGCATTATGGGATGTTATTACACATTATGCCACAATACTTATGCCTATTCTCTCTTATTTTAAAAGGTTTACATAGAGAGGGAGAATGCCGGCAGCTGGGATTCTGGGATGGAAAAGGAGCAAATATTAGAGACCTATTTTGCACAGCTCTAAAAGTCCTGAAACTTCACGGAAGATGTTTTCAGAATATATAAAAAATACTCAGCGGAAGAGATTCATCAGGGGGCCACACCCTGCCCACGAGGGTGGGGTGCGCGCCCCCTACCTCGTGGCCCCCCTAGTGGCCCTCCGGTGGCCATCTTCTGCTATATGAAGTCTTTCGATGGAAAAAAAATAACAAGCCATCTTCTCGGACGAAACTCCGCCGCCACAAGGCAGAACCTTAGCGGAACCAATCTAGGGCTCTAGCGGAGCTGTTCTGCCGGGGAAACTTCCCTCCCGGAGGGGGAAATCATCACCATCGTCATCACCAATGCTCCTCTCATCGGGAGAGGGCCATATCCATCAACATCTTCATCAGCACCATCTCCTCTCAAAACCCTAGTTCATCTCTTGTATCCAATTCTTGTCTGCAAGTCCGGGATTGGTGCTAGTAGGTTGCTAGTAGTGTTAATTACTCCTTGTAGTTGATGCTAGTTGGTTTAATTGGTGGAATATCATATGTTGAGATCCTATATTCATATTAATATCCCTCTAATTATGAACATGTTTATGCTTTGTGAGTAGTTACTTTTGTTCCTGAGGACATGGGAGAAGTCTTGCTATTAGTAGTCATGTGAATTTGGTATTCGTTCGATATTTTGATGAGATGTATGTTGTCTCTCCTCTAGTGGTGTTATGTGAAGGTCGACTACATGACACTTCACCATTGTTTGGGCCTAGAGGAAGGCATTGGGGAGTAATAAGTAGATGATGGGTTGCTAGAGTGACAGAAGCTTAAACCCTAGTTTATGCGTTGCTTCGTAAGGGGCTGATTTGGATCCATATGTTTCATGCTATGGTTAGGTTTACCTTAATACTTTTGTTGTAGTTGTGGATGCTTGAAATAGAGGTTAATCATAAGTGGGATGCTTGTCCAAGTAAGGGCAGTACCCAAGCACTGGTCCACCCACATACCAAATTATCAAAGTACCGAACGCGAATCATATGAGCGTGGTGAAAACTAGCTTGACGATATTCCCATGTGTCCTCGGGAGCACTTTTCTCTATATAAGAGTTTGTCCAAGCTTGTCCTTTGCTACAAAAAGGATTGGGACACCTTGCTGCACTTTATTTACTTTTGTTACTCGTTGCTCGTTACAAATTATCCTATCACAAAACTATCTATTACCACTTATTTCAGTACTTGCAGAGAATACCTTGCTGGGAACCGCTTATCATTTCCTTCTGCTCCTCGTTGGGTTCGACACTCTTACTTATCGAAAGGACTACGATAGATCCCCTATACTTGTGTGTCATCAAGACTCTTTTCTGGCGCCATTGCCGGGGAGTGAAGCGCCTTTGGTAGGTGGAATTTGGTAAGGAAAAATTTATATAGTGTGCTGAAATTTACTGTCACTTGTTACTATGGAAGGTAATCCTCTGAGGGGCTTGTTCGGGGTATCTTCACCACGACCAGTAGAGCAAAGAGTTGCTCCTCAACCTACTCAACCTACTGAAAATGAAAATGAAAATGAAAATGTCTGCTTTGAAATTCCTTCGGGTATGATAGAAAAACTGCTAGCTAATCCCTTTTTAGGAGATGGAACAAAACATCCTGATGAGCATCTGATATATGTGGATGAAGTTTGTGGATTATTTAAGCTTGCAGGTGTACCCGGAGATGTTGTTAAGAAGAAGGTCTTCCCTTTATCTTTGAAGGGAGATGCATCGACATGGTATAGGCTATGTGATGATATGGGGGTCTTGGAATTACAAACGATTGAAATTGGAATTTCATCAGAAGTTTTATCCTATGCATCTTGTTCATTGTGATCGCAACTATATGTATATAATTTTTGGCCTCGCGAAGGAGAAAGCATCGCTCAAGCTTGGGGGAGGCTTAAATCAATGTTATATTCATGCCCCAATCCTGAGCTCTCAAGAGAAATGATTATTCGAAATTTCTATGCTCGGCTTTCTCATAGCAATCGCACCATGCTTGATACTTCTTGTACTGGCTCTTTTATGATGAAGACTATTGAATTCAAATGGGATTTATTGGAAAGAATTAAACACAACTCTGAATATTGGGACCTCGACAAAGGTAAGGAGTCAGGAATGACACCTAGTTTTGATTGTGTTAAATATTTTATGGATATCGATGTTTTCCGTAAATTTAGCACTAAATATGGACTTGACTTTGAGATAGTAGCTTCTTTCTATGAATCTTTTGTTACTTATGTTGATCTCCCCAAGGAGAAGTGGTTTAAATATCATCCTCCCATAGAAGTAAAAGTAGCTGCACCTATTAAAGTTGAAGAAAAGACTGTCACTTATAATGATCCTATTGTTCCAACTGCTTATGTTGAGAAACTACCTTTCCCTGTTAGGATAAAGGATCATGCTAAAGCTTCAACTGTGGTTCGTAAAAACAATATTAAAACATATACACCTCCTGAGCAAGTTAAAGTTGAACCTAATATTGCTATTGTTAAAGATCTCTTGTCTGATAATATTGATGGGCATGTTATTTATTTGTTTGATGAAACTGCTAGAATTGCTAAACCCTGTGCTAAAGACAAACCTAGACCTGTGGTAGGCATGCCTGTTATTTCTGTTAAAATAGGAGATCATTGTTATCATGGCTTATGTGATATGGGTGCTAGTGCTAGCACAATACCTCATTCCTTATACAAATAAATTATGCATGATATTGCACCTGCTGAGATAGAAGATATTGATGTCACAATTAAACTTGCCAATAGAGATACTATTTCACCAATGGGAATTGTTAGAGAGTTGAAGTCTTGTGTGGGAAAACTAAATATCCTACTGATTTTCTTATTCTTGGTTCCCCACAAGATAGCTTTTGTCCCATTATATTTGGTAGATGCTTCCTAAACACTGTTAATGCTACCATAGATTGCAAAAGGGATGTTGTTACTATCGGTTTAGATGATATGACTCAGGAATTTATTTTTTCTAAATTTAGTAGACAACACCATGAAGAAGAATTACCTAGTAAGGATGAAATTATTTGTCTTGCTTCTATTGTCATACCTCCTAGTGATCCTTTAGAACAATATTTGCTAGACCATGAAAATGATATGTTTATGAATGATAGAAGGGAAATATATGAAGTATTCTTTAAACAGGAACCTATTTTGAAACACAACTTGCCTGTTGAAATCTTAGGGGATCCTCCTCCACCCAAGGGTGATCCCGTGTTTGAGCTTAAACCGTTACCTTATACTCTTAAATGTGCTTATCTTGATGAGAAAAATATATATCCTATTATTATTAGTGCTAACCTTTCAGAGCATGAGGAAGAGAGATTATTCAAAACTCTAAAGAAGCACCGTGTTGCTATTGGGTATACTCTTGATGATCTTAAGGGCATTAGTCCCACTCTATGTCAACATAAAATTAATTTAGAAGAAGATGCTAAACCAGTTCATGATCATCAACGCCGACTGAATCCTAAAATGAAAGAAATGGTAAGAAAGGAAATACTAAAGCTCCTTAAGGCAGGTATAATCTATCCCGTTGCTGATAGTCAGTGGGTAAGTCCTGTCCATTGTGTCCCTAAGAAGGGAGGTATTACTATTGTTCCTAATGATAAAGATGAATTGATTCCTCAAAGAATTATTACAGGTTATAGGATGGTAATTGATTTCTGCAAATTAAATAAGGCAACTAAAAAGGATCATTACCCCTTACCCTTTATCGATCAAATGCTAGAAAGATTATCCAAACATACGCATTTTTGCTTTCTAGATGGTTATTCTGGTTTCTCTCAGATACCTGTGTGAGCCAAAGATCAATCAAAGACTACTTTTACATGCCCTTTTGGTACTTTTGCTTATAGACGTATGCCTTTTGGTCTATGTAATGCGCCTGCTACCTTTTAAAGATGCATGATGGCTATATTCTCTGACTTTTGTGAAAAGATTTGTGAAGTTTTCATGGATGATTTCTCCGTTTATGGATCTTCTTTTGATGATTGCTTGAGCAACCTTGATCGAGTTTTGTAGAGATGTGAAGAAACTAATCTTGTATTGAATTGGAAAAAGTGTCACTTTATGGTTAATGAAGGTATTGTCTTGGGGCACAAAGTTTCTGAAAGAGGTATTGAAGTTGATAAAGCCAAGGTTGATTCTATTGAAAAGATGCCATGTCCCAAGGACATCAAAGGTATAAGAAGTTTCCTTGGTCATGCCGGATTTTATAGGAGGTTCATTAAGGACTTCTCAAAAATTTCTCGGCCTTTGACCAATTTATTACAAAAAGATATACCATTTGTTTTTGAGGATGATTGCGTAGAAGCATTTGAAATACTTAAGAAAACATTAATCTCTGCACCTATTGTTCAACCACCTGATTGGAATTTACCCTTTGAAATTATGTGTGATGCTAGTGATTATGCTGTAGGTGCTGTTCTAGGGCAAAGAGTTGATAAGAAATTAAATGTTATTCAATATGCTAGTAAAATCCTAGACAATGCTCAAAGAAATTATGCTACCACTGAAAAAGAATTCTTAGCAGTTGTATTTCCTTGTCATAAGTTCAGACCTTATATTGTTGATTCTAAAGTAACTATTCACACTGATCATGCTGCTATTAAATATCTTATGGAAAAGAAAGATGCTAAACCTAGACTTATTAGATGGGTTCTCTTGCTACAAGAATTTGACTTACATATTATTGATAGAAAGGGAGCTGAGAACCCCGTTGCAGACAACTTGTCCAGGTTAGAAAATGTGCTTCATGACCCACTACCTATTGATGATAGCTTTCCTGATGAGCAATTAAATGTCATAAATGCTTCTCATACTGCTCCATGGTATGCTGATTATGCTAACTACTTTGTTGCTAAGTTTATACCACCTAGTTTCACATACCAGCAAAAGAAAAAAGTTCTTCTATGATTTGAGGCATTACTTTTTGATTGACCCACATCTTTATAAAGAAGGAGTAGATGGTGTTATTAGACGTTGTGTACCTGAGCATGAACAGGAACAAATCCTACACAAGTGTCACTCCGAAGCTTATGGAGGACACCATGCTGGAGATAGAACTGCAGATAAGGTAATGCAATCTGGTTTTTATTGGCCTACTCTCTTCAAGGATGCCCGTAAGTTTGTCTTATCTTGTGATGAATGTCAAAGAATTGGTAATATTAGTAGACGTCAAGAAATGCCTATGAACTATTCACACGTTATTGAACTATTTGATGTTTGGGGCTTCGACTATATGGGACCCTTTCCTTCCTCTAATGGATATACACATATTTTAGTTGCTGTTGATTATGTTACTAAGTGGGTAGAAGCTATTCCAACTAGTAGTGCTGATCATAACACTTCTATTAAAATGCTTAAACAAGTTATTTTTCCAAGATTTGGAGTCACTAGATATTTAATGACTGATGGTGGTTCACATTTCATTCATGGTGCTTTCCGTAAAATGCTTTCTAAATATGATGTTAATCATAGAATTGCATATCCTTATCATCCTCAGTCTAGTGGTCAAGTAGAATTGAGTAATAGAGAGCTCAAATTAATTTTGCAAAAGACTATTAATAGATCTAGAAAAAATTGGTCCAATAAACTTGATGATGCATTATGGGCCTATAGAACTGCATATAAAAATCCTATGGGTATGTCTCCGTATAAAATGGTTTATGGAAAAGCATGTAACTTACCTCTTGAACTAGAACACAAGGCATATTGGGCTATTAAAGAACTCAATTATGATTTTAAACTTGCCGGTGAGAAGAGGCTATTTGATATTAGCTCACTTGATGAATGGAGAACCCAAGCCTATGAAAATGCCAAGTTGTTTAAAGAAAAAGTTGAAAGATGGCATGACAAAAGAATACAAAAGCATGAGTTTAATGTAGGTGATTATGTATTGCTATACAACTCTCGTTTAAGATTTTTTGCAGGAAAACTTCTCTCTAAATGGGAAGGTCCTTACGTTATTGAGGAGGTCTATAGTTCCGGTGCCATAAAAATCAACAACTTCGAAGGCACAAATCCGAAGGTGGTGAACGGTCAAAGAATCAAACATTATATCTCAGGTAATCCCATATATGTTGAAACCAATGTTATTGAAACCGTAACCCCGGAGGAATACATAAGGGACACTTTCTGGAACGTTTCAGACTCCGAAAAGGAATATGTATGTGGTACGGTAATAAACCGACTCCAAAACAGTTTTTAAGGCAATATTTATCCGTTTTGGAATATTTAGAAAAATAGAAAAATAAGAGGCAGTCCGGGAAGGACACGAGGGCTCCACGAGGGTGGATGACGCGCCCTACCCTACTGGGCGCGCCCCCTACCTCGTGGGCACCTCGTGTGCTCTCCGGACTCCGTTTTCGTACACGACACATATTTTGGTCGGTAAAAATTCATTATATAATCTCCCGGGGTTTTGACTCCCGTATCATGCAAAAATCTCCTTTCTTTGTTTCGAGCTGTCCTGCTGCAGATTTGAGCAACATGTCGTCCCAGGATTTGGAAGGAGAGAGCTATGTGGTGGATTGCCTTGCAGACCCTAAAGTCTATGGGGATGTGGAGCATTGTGGTTGGACTACGGAAGAAGAAGAGGACTATGAACCTAAGGGAAAGGAGGAGACTAGCTCAGATGAAGATGAAGTCCCACTACCTCAACCTGGGGACATGCATGTGGAGTTCAAAAATTCAAGCCTCCCTGATAGAGTGAAGAAACCTAAGATCGAGTTTATCCCTTTTCGCCTCTTGCAGGAAAACAAACAGGAACTATGCAAAAAGATACTGATCCTGGAGCAGGAGATCGAGGACCTAAGGGACCAAAATTCTGTCCTCAAGCGTAAATTAAGGAAGAAACCTACGCCATCAAAAAAATCACCACCGTCTCCACCAACAAAGAAGAATTGAGTATCTGGTATGGGCACCTCCCTTGGCAACTACCAAGCTTGGGGGAGTGCCCTGGTATCGTATCACCATCACTTTTATCTTTATCGTTTTTCTTAGTTCGATCCTTTTGGTAATATCTTGATCTAGTAGAATAAAAGTTCTTAGTATGATCTAGTCGTGAGTTTTGCTTTATAATCCTTCTATGTAATCGAGTCCGTGAGCTATATAATAAAGATTAGTATTGAGTCAAGGGCTTGATTATTTTGCCATGATCCTAAGGGAATAAAAGAAAGAGAAAGAAATAAAAATAAACAAAGATATCATGTGTCGGGGAAACTGATCCACGAACACCTATGGGGCCGGCGGACCGAGCCCCTTTCGGTTCGGCGGGGGGCGAAGATCACACGAAGAGCAGATCGAGGCGAAGCACACGAGCAGTTTACCCAGCTTCGGAGCTCTCCGGAGAGATAACACTCCTTCTGCTGCTTGTTTGATTATCTTGTGTTCTTGCTCCAGAGAGAGAGCGTAGTGTTTTTCTGGGTTCCGAACCAGTCGAACGAGTCGAACCTCGCGAACCCCCTCTACGTTACGCATGGGCCTCCTTTTATATGCTAAAGGGGTCACCGATAGGTGGCAACGCAGAGAAGGGTACAAATGTAAAAAGCGAGGTGGTTGGTACAGTTGCTTGTACAGTGCACCCTACCTAACCCTGACGGCAGGGGATAAGGGCATTAAATGCCCGTCTGAGTCGCCCAAACAGTGCAGAAAAGGACCGTTAGGGGCGCCACCATTCGCCATGATGGCGATCTTGTCAGTTTCGCATCCCACTGCGCACCGCTAGCTGCACAGCCTCCCGCCACGCGTGCCTGGAGAGGCCCCCAGAGCGACGCGTTGGTGGATGCGCTGGAGCGTGGGCACAGAGTGGCCGCCTGCCGCGGCAAGCGCCTTGCCGCTGCTGTTATCTTGTCGGGTCCGGAAGCTTGTCACTCACCGGGCCTCGAGGTACCTTGGTTGGTCTTCCCGACAAGCTCCTCTTGCCGGGGCCTTGTTGCCTTGCCGGAGCGCGTGGCGCGTCGCGGCAAGTTCCTTGGAGTGCCTTGGTTGGCCTTCCCGGCAAGCTCCTCTTGCCGGGGCCTTGTCTCCTGAGCTTAAATACTTTGTTCTTGAATGGCTCCAAGGGAACCACGGAGGATCTTGGTGTTCGCCCGACAAGCCTTGCCGCGGGGTGCTGCAACTTCCCGTGCACAAGTTTGGGGTACTAGGGTACCCCTATTCTAGTACACCGACAGGAGCCCCCGGGCCTGGGCCAGACACGGTGCCGAGCGCTATTGGGCCAGGCCCAAGACAGGGCACGGGCACACGCGGACTGGGCCACGCCGAATCTCGCTCCGTATCCACCGCACTCTCCCCTAACGGCACGCGTTGGATGCGGCGTCGTGGGAGAGATCGTGGGTGGTTCTTTATTCGGAAGGGCGAAACGTCCGCCCCGTCCCTCTTTATAAGCAGAGGAGACAGGGGCAGTTCGTTCCCCCTCGCTGGTTGCTACTACTCCATCTTCACGAACCTCCGCCGCTCACCCCTTCTTCTCGAAGCCGAGAGAGCAGCGCTCCGCCCCCCATTGCCACCAGCACCACCAACACCGTCGACCTCCCCCACCACCTCCGCCATGGCTCCGAAAGCCGACAAGGGAAAGGGCGTGAAGTCGGCCGAGGCGCAGCGGCTCGCGGCGCTGCGGAAGGAGCGGGCGATCTTCTCCCCCCAGCTCGGCGCGAAGGAGTTGAGGGAGTACTTCTACCTCTTTTGGGTGACGGAGACACGGGCGCATCCGCGCACAAGGGTACTCCCGGCCGCTGCTTCGGAACTGGCTCCAAATGGGTACCCATTCTTCGCGCTGTTCTTCTATTGCGGGCTCTGCCCGCCCTTCTCGGAGTTCTTCTGCGGTATCATGAACACCTACGGCCTCTGCCTCCTTGATTTTACCCCCAACGCCGTTCTGACCATGGCAGTTTTCGCACATTTGTGCGAAAACTTTGTCAGAGTCCACCCCAATGTTGCCCTTTTCCGCCACTTATTCATGCCTCGGGTAGAGAGAGGAGAGCCGCTTGCCGGAGGGATCGCCTGGATCTCGAGAGTCGTCAAGAAGGAGGCATACTTGGAGGGTGAGCTCCGCAGCAAGTGGGAGGAGTGGAGAGCGGAGTGGTGCTGGATCGTCGAGGAGAATCCGCAGCCCTTCACCGCCGTGCGCCAAGCTCCAATAGTGCGCGGCAATGACTGGAGCAACGTGGCCCCGGAAGACGAGAGGCTGAAGATCGCCATTACTAGGTTCCTTCGCCTCAGGCTTGCCGGGCTCACTGTAGGCGCTGTAGGCGCAGATTTCCTCCGCCGCCGCATCGCCCCCCTGTAGGAGAGGGGGAGGCCCGCCTGGGAATTCAAGAACTCGATGGACATCATGAGGCTGCGGCCGGGCCTCAACTACAACTTCACCGTATTGGAGCTGGATGCAATACTCCTGCAGTTGTTCAAACGCGATCCCCAGCACCCATTCACGCTGGCGAGGGGCGTCGTTCCATTGTGCAATAATTCTTCGCTTGACCGGATCCACGCGATGATGCCGTTGTGCGATTCACACGGAATCGTTCCAACTTGGCAAGAGCCTGCGGATGACGTCGTGCAAGCGTTCTTCGACAACTTGGAAGAAGTGCCGGTCCACGCTGACGAGCAGAAGAGCCTCACCCGTGACACCATCTACGAGGAGTTGCAGCGCATCGCCACTAGGGCGGAAGAGGTTGTGGCCGCAACTGCCGCGGGCGCGTTCGGGTTTACTGTGGAGGAGGCGGAGGCGGCAGAGGCGGCAAACCTCGCCGAGCGCGCGGAGTTCATTGGTGAGGAAGAGCCTGCCGGCTCTGAAGCTAAGCCGAGCGAGGCCGGCGAGGAAGAGCCCGAGCCTTCAGAAAGATTGCCGCAGGCAGAGCCCCCGGCCCCGCCAAGAAGGCGTCTTCGCAGGGCCGCGGACGTAGCGGGGCGGCAGCCGGGTCAACAGCCGCCGAGCCGTGCGACACGCTCTACCGCGGCAAGCAATGTTGCCGCAGGAGCGCCTCATGCAGCAGCGGCAACTGGAGCGGGATCTTCCCGGGCCACCGACATCGCCCCCGCCAAGCGGGCAAGGGATCCTACTCCTCCGCCTCACCACACCGGAGGGGAGCCGGACTTCGATCTTTCCGCGCTCAGCTCCGACGAGGAGGAAGAAGAGTAAGTTTCTTTGGTGCTCTTGTAGTTCTTCAATCTTGCTATTTGTATCTTGTATCTGACTTGCTTCAATCTGAACTCCTTTCTTTTCAGGACGCTGGCCCAGAGAGCGGCGAAGAGGGCCAAGGCCGCGGTGATTGTCATCGAAGATGACCCCACCGTGTCAGCAGGGGGTGGGTCCGAGACCACCTTGACGGACCCGGCAACCACTCCTCAGAGCAGCCCCCAGCGCAGCCCCCAGCATAAGTTCATAGTTAGCTTTCTGCTGTCAGGCGCGCATGAGTGCATTTTCCTTTGTTGATATCTTGCTTGTTGATTTGTGTAGGAGCAGAGCAGCCATATCAGGAGCGCCCGAAAGCTGGTCCCGAAGTGCCATATGCTTCGACTACGCCGCCAAGGGAGGAGTCTCCGGCAAGGGAGCGCTCTCCGGCAAGGGAGAACTCTCCGGCAAGGGGCAGTTCTCCGGCAAGGGACAACACCGTCGATCCTGCGGCGACCGAGACCGCAACTGCAGATCTTGGCACAGGTAATTCACTTGTCCAAAAACTCTCCCTTGGGTTCTTCTTCTTCTGATTTTCTTCTCTTGGATTTTTAATTGATTTTTCTCCCTTCTTCGTTCTTCAGACCCATCTGCTGCTGAGCCAATGGAGACAGAGGGCGCCAGCGAGGAAGGCCCGCATGGTAGCACTGACGACGCTGCCACCAACGAAGAAGGGGCCGGTGCTAATGAGACCGCCGGCGAGGAGGCCGCCAAGGCTGCCGCCGCAGAAGCCGGCGAGGGGTCGGGCGATCACACTGACGACCCTGAGGCCGCAGGAGCGCCAGGCGCTGCGCCGACCGCCGATCCCTCTGCCGCTGCTGCGGAGCCGGGCTCTGAGGAGCCCCAGCACGGCGGCTACTTGAATGCCGGCGACGATATCTTCATCAAGCTACCCTGGGCGTCGAGCTCCAGGGCGCCGGTCGAGGGGGAAACTTTCGATGAGGAGGTGCTCGCCTCCGCTGGACTGTCGTTGGTCGACGCGCCCAGCAGCAGCAGTGGCGAGCCTGAGGAGGAGCGGCTGCTGCGGAAGCTGCTGTCACTCTACCGCGCACGGCAAGCCAAGCTGGCTTCCCGGGAAGCGCTTGTCGCGAAGGCGGGAGTTGATATGGAGAAGCGCGCGGAGGAGCTTCGGGGCCACAATCAAGAAGCTCTCCGGTCCCTGGCACAGGAGAGGGAGCGACTCGCCGAGGAGCGCACGGCCTTCCTTCTCGAGAAGGCCAAAGCTGAGGAGGAACAAAGGCTGGCCGCCGAGAAGCAGTCCGCGCGAGAAGGCGAATTGGTGCAGCGGAAGGCCAACCTCGACAGCTACGAGGAGGAGCTCGCCGAGCGCGAGCAAACACTTGGCGGGGTGCTCAAGGAAGCAAAGGACGCTGCCGCAACCGCAGAGGCCGCCAAGAAAGAGCTGGAGGAGAAGGTGGCGCAGCTGGAGGCCAACATCGGGAAGAGCGGCGAGGAGCTTGCCGCGCTCAAGCGTGAGCGTGAGAAGGATGATGCCGCCCACGGTGAGCTGCAAGGTCTTCTCGCTAAGAGGGGCAAAGAGCTCAGCGCCGCCAAGAATTCCAATGTAGACCTGGAGTTGAAGCTGGCCACGCTGACGCAGACGCTGGACGACGCCAAGGAGCGGGAGAAGATCTTGTCGGAGAAGGTCAAGGCTGACAAGGCGCTGCTGGAGAGCATCGCAGTTACCTAGAACTCATTCAGAGATATTGTGGAGCACTGGACCGAGGGTCTGGTGAATATTGCCGCAGTCATCGACGAGGAGCTGGCGCAGCTGGGGATGGAGGACTTTGGGTATCCCTCCGACGAGAATCTCCAACCCAGCACCAAGCTCAGCCTGTTCTTCAAGGGCGTGGCGACGGCACTCCAGCGGCTCCGGGAGAGGATCCCAAAGCAGCTGGCCGACGAGTCACGCAGAATCTGCGCCGGGGTTCTCCAGAAGGTGCTGATGAAGGTGGCCTTTCGCAATCCAGGCCTCAGCTTCACCAACGTCCTCAAGTCCTTGCCGCCAGACGCCGATCGGGATGCACTCAAGGCCCTTGTCGCACCCATTGTGGACAAGGTGAGCGAGATCAAGAGGGTTGAGGGCGATCGCGTAGACTAGGCCGCCCATTTCTTCTTTTCCCTTGTCGCTGCTAATCATGTTATGAAAACAGTCTGTTAGAGTCGCGACAAGTTATCTTGTAATATAACTTTATTTCTGTTATCAATTGCTATGTTATTTCCTCTACTAGATTCCTTCCTTTGTATGTTTTTACCATATGCTTCTAGGGAACTTGTCGGCGCAGGCACCCGAGCCGCGAGCGCTGAGTGCGGAACGTCAGCAGCCTGCTGGCGGCGCTGCTTCCGACAAGAAACCTTGTCGCGACTAGATGCAGCACACTTAAGTTGTTGAGCGGACTCGAAACAAAGTAAGGGCGCAACTAGCCATGAGTTGGTTCCTCCGCGCACAGGTTTTCCATACAAAGCAGGGTCGTTCGAGGAAGATAACACAAAAATTTAAAAACTGATTGCTCAAACTTTGGCAACTTAGCTTTTCTGTCGTTTGCTTCCCGGCAAGGCAAAACTTTGCTTGAACGACGCCTGGTCCATACCACAATCTTCTCCTTCCCCCCGGCAAACTTGTGTGCGAGGGAACCTTCTTTTCCTTTGTTGAGAAAAAAGAAAGAAGAGAGAATAATGATATGGAGCCCTTCGGCTTGTTATTGCTTACCGGATGTAGGTGCTGCACAAAGTGTCAGATAACGCATGCAAGAAAGAAACTAATGCATGAAATGGACAAGTTGTGCAGAGCACATGGGGTTTTACTTATGCACGGGATCTGCGCCCGGTTTTGTACAAAAGATTATATGAAACAGCGGCAAGACTTGTACAAAAGGTGGTTGCCGGAACGGGTTCCGACAACTGCGCCCTACGGGAAAAACTTACGAAGATGTTCTATGTTCCAGGAGTTGCTCACCGGAATGCCATCTTTGGTCTCAAGGCGGACAGTGCCGGGCCTAGTGACTCGTTTCACCCGATAAGGGCCTTCCCACTTCGGCGTCAACTTGTTGGAATTCTTGGCGGACTGAACGCGCCGAAGAACAAGGTCGCCTTCCTCGAAGCTTCTGGCCTCAACTTTGCGGCTATGATAGTGGCGCAAAGCTTGCTGGTATCGAGCAGCTCGTATAGCAGCCTGAAGACGATCTTCCTCAAGGAGCAGCGCATTGTCTTGTCGTAGCTGTTCTTGCTCAAGCTCATCATAAGCGAGCACTCGAGGCGATCTGTATACGAGTTCCATGGGGAGAACTGCCTCTGCTCCATAGACTAGAGCGAAAGGCGTCTGGCCAGTGGCTCGATTTGGCGTCGTTCTGATCGACCAAAGAACCACCGGCAGCTCCTCGATCCAGTTTCTTCCGCACTTGCGCAGCCTGTCGAAAGTTCTGGTCTTGAGCCCGCGCAGCACTTCAGCATTTGCCCTCTGCTTGACCGTTGCTTCTGGGATGAGCAACAGAAGCGAAGCAGACCTTCGCGCCAAGGCCTTGGACGTACTGCATGAAGGTGCGGCTCGTGAATTGCGTGCCGTTGTCGGTGATGATCCTGTTAGGGATCCCGAAACAGCAAACAATTGACCTAAAGAACTTGACTGCTGACTGTGTTGTCACCTTCCTCACTGGCTGCACTTCTGGCCACTTTGTGAACTTGTCGATTGCGACGTACAAGTACTCAAAGCCCCCGACAGCTCGGGGGAAAGGGCCGAGGATATCGAGCCCCCAGACCGAAAATGGCCAGGATAAAGGGATCGTCTGGAGAGCTTGAGCTGGCTGGTGTATCTGTTTGGAGTGGAACTGGCACGCTTCACACTTGGTTACTTGTGTAGTTGCATCCTGAAGGGCTGTCGGCCAAAAGAAACCTTGCCGGAAAGCTTTGCCGGCAAGTGCTCTTGCGCCAATGTGGTGGCCACATATGCCTCCATGTATCTCTGCCAACAGCTTTTGTCCATCTTCCCGGCAAATACACTTCAATTTCACACCGTTGAGTCTTCTTCTGTACAGTATGCTATCGACAAACTGGTACATACTTGACTGCCGGGCTACTTTTTCCGCTTCTTCTTGCTCTTCGGGAAGTTCTCCTGTCTGAAGGAAATGGACAATCTGCTGTGCCCATGCTGGAGCTTGTGGCTCGACAACAAAGACTAAAGGCACATCTGCTGCTGCGAGAACATCCGCTTCTACGGCAAGGACTTGCGGCCCTGCCGGAGCTTGATGTTCCCCGGCAAGCTTGCTGGGGCAAAACTTGTTGGGAGCGTCTGCTTCAACGGAACAAACCATAAGGCTTGCCAGAGCAGACTGCCCCTCAGCATCCTTGGTGTTGATCTTGGGGACTTTCTTGGCGGCGGCTTCGGGGAGCTCTGCCGGAAAGTAGTCACCAGAAACCAACTTCCTCTTCTTGCTTTGTCTATTTGATGGTGTTACGGATGGTTGAGTCAACCTGAGCACAAAGATCCCTGGTTCCACAGGTAACTTTAGTGCGGCGCACTTTGACAGGCCATCAGCAATGTCATTCTGAGCTCTTGGGATATGCTCCATCTGTAGGCCGTCAAAGTGCTCTTCTAGCTTCCTCACTTCATCGACATATGCTTCCATCAATGGACTCTGGTAGTTCTTGTTCACTTGGCGGACAACAAGCTGTGAGTCACCCCTGACAATGAGCTTCTTGATCCCAAGGCCTGCTGCGATTCTGAGACCGGCAAGCAATCCTTCATACTCTGCAGTATTGTTGGTTGCTTGCTCCTTGGGAAAGTGCATCTAGACTATGTACTTGAGGTGCTCTCCGGTGGGCGCGACAAGCAGCACGCCCGCACCGGCGCCTTGCAACGAGAAGGCAACATCAAAGTACATCAGCCACTCTTTGCTTGCCTCTTTGACGGGGATGCTCGTCTCTGGAATTTCTTCATCTGGTGTTGGCGTCCATTCTGCTATGAACTCTGCCAATGCTCTGCTTTGGATAGTTGAAGTGCTCTCAAACTTGAGGCCAAAGCTTGACAGTTCCAGCGCCCACTCGACAATCCTGCCTGTCGCTTCTGGATTTTGCAGTATCCTCTTCAGCGGAAAGCGAGTGACGACTGTGATCTCATGTGCTTGGAAGTAATGGCGCAGCTTTCTCGAGGCCATGAGGAGGCCGAAAAGCAACTTCTGCACACCAGAGTACCTTGATCTAGCCCCCTGTAGAAGGGAACTGACAAAGTAAACTGGATGCTGCACCATTCTCTTCTGCATCTTATCATGCTCCTGCGCAGATCCATCTCTGTCGGGACCAGAGCTTGTCGGCGAAGCCCCCTGCTTGTCGCTGGATGCATCTGCCGTGGTTGCTGGCTCATCATCTGCCTCCCTCTCCGCCACTAACGCAGCACTAACCACTTGATTGGTTGCCTCTATATACAGCAGCAACTTCTCTTCCGGCTTAGGTGCGACAAGTGTTGGAGTGGAGGACATGTATCTCTTCAAGTCCTGCAGCGCAGCCTCCGCCTCCGGAGTCCATTTTATTGGACCTGCCTTTTTCAAAATTTTGAAAAATGGCAGGGCGCGCTCAGCAGATCTAGAGATAAACCTGCTGAGAGCGGCCACGCAACCGGCAAGCCTTCGTACATCCTTGACGCGCTTTGGTGCTTCGATCTACTCAATGGCCTTGATCTTGTCGGGATTGGCTTCAATTCCCCGCTGAGACACGAAGAACCCGAGAAGCTTGCCGGAAGGGACTCCAAACACGCACTTCTCGGGGTTAAGCTTGAGGTTGATCTTGCGCAGATTTGCAAATGTCTCGTCTAAATCTTGAATCAGGGTCGCCCTGTTCTTGCTCTTGACCACTATGTCATCCATGTAGGCTTCCACATTTCTGTGCATTTGCGGCTCAAAAGCGTGGTGGACTACCCTTGCGAATGTTGAACCAGCATTCTTCAAACCGAAAGGCATCCGTACGAAGCAGTACATGCCACACGGGGTGATAAATGCGGTTTTCTCTTCATCCTCTTCTGCCATGAAGATCTGATGGTATCCTGAGTATGCATCAAGAAATGAAAGCAAATCACATCCGGCTGTGGAGTCAACAATCTGGTCAATGCTCGGCAAGGGAAATGGGTCTTTGGGACAAGCTTAATTAACATCAGTGAAGTCAATACAAAGCCTCCATTTCCCGTTAGCCTTGCGCACGACAACAGGATTGGCCAACCACGTGGGATGGAGCACTCCTCTGACAAGGCCTACTGCTTCCAACTTCTTGATTTCTTCTGCGATGAATTCTTGGCGCTCCACTGCCTGTTTCCTGACTTTCTGCTTGACGGGCCGCGCATGAGGACAGACGGCAAGGTGGTGCTCAATTACTTTCCTGGGAACACCGGGGATATCAGACGGTTGCCACGCAAACACGTCGACATTCGCCCGCAGGAAAGCAACGAGCGCGCTTTTCTATTTGGGGTCAAGAGTGGCGCTGATGGTGAAGGTACTACCAGTGCCGTCCTCCTTGGCGGACACCTTCTTGGTCTCAGGTGGAGCTACCATTGCCTTCTTACACTTGCCGGTGGAGCTCGATGGTGCGTCCTCGACGGTAGCGCAGCACTCCGAAGAAGTGCGCTTGCCGGAGTGGGCATCAGAGCTCTTGCCGGACTTGGTCTTCTTCTTCCCCCCGGGAGCTTCAGCGGCAAGTGTCTTGCATTCTGCTGCGGCTGCTGCTTCGCGGTAGATTTTGTCGGCACAGATAAGAGCATCCTTCTTGTCGCCAGGGACAAAGATGACACTTATCGGGCCTGGCATTTTCAGTACGTTGTACGCATAGTGAGAGGCTGCCATGAACTTGGCGAGTGCCGGACGGCCAAGGATTCCATTGTAAGGTAATGGAAAGTCAGCAACATCAAACGTGACCCTCTCAGTCCTGAAGTTCAGCTCGCTGCCAAATGTTACCGGCAACGTGATCTTTCCCTTCGGCTTGCTCCTTCCCGGGTTGATTCCTTGAAATGTACCGGTCTCTTCGAGCTCGCTGTCAGGGATCTGGAGTTTCTGGAGCACCGTGGAGGAGATCAGGTTCAAGCCGGCCCCGCCGTCAACTAGCATCTTAGTGACCTTGAGGTTGCGGATTGTTGGTGAAACCAACATCGGCAAGCACCCGACCGTAGTTATGCGATCAGGGTGGTCCTCAATATCAAAGATGATAGGCGTGTTGGACCATTTCAGAGGCTTGCGTGACTCGACGGGTGGTTCTGCTGCATTAACTTCCCGCACCCACTGCTTGAGCTGACGGTGCGAGGTATGCAGAGAAGCACCACCGTCAACGCACAGGACCTCTGTGGCTTTCTGGAACTCCTGCTCATCAGTCTCCTCATCATCCATGTCTTCATCGTCGTCGTCATCTTCATCCTTGTCGCGGCCGCGAGGAGATCTGTCTCCTTGCCGCTGCTTGGCCTTGCCGCGGCGTCCTCTTCGGCCGGGACGTTTCTTGCCGGATCCCCCAGCACCTTCCTAGGCCTTCTCCTTGTCGCGCCGCTCATATTCAGCTTTCTGTTGCTCAACAAGCTGCTCGACTTTCTTGCAGCTCTGGAGATCATGGCCCTTGGTGCGGTGGATCTTGCAATACTGCTTGTTGGTGCCGTCCTGCTTGTCGGCGACAGCCACCTCCGCGGCAACCTCCTTGCCGGAGTCACCAGCTTTGGCTTTCTTGGCGCCACCACCGTTGCCGGACTGCTCAACAACTAGCACCTCTTTGCCTTTCCTCTTCCTGTTGTTCCGCCGCTGGTTTTTCCTTGCCGGGGCAGCATCTTCACTGTCAGATCCTCCCGCTCCTACATTCTCTCCGGGGAGTCTCCTCCCTTCCTCAGCACGTGCACACTTGTCGGCCAGTGCATATAACTCACTGACGTCCCTGATCTTGCACATCGCCATTTCCTCCCGCATCCTGCGGTTTCGCACGTTCTGATGGAACGGCTGATCACCGCGGCAGGGTGGACGTCTGGGATGTTGTGCTGCACACTGCTGAATCTCTGAATGTACTTGCGCAGGGGCTCTCCTTCCTTCTGGGCGAGCAGATGAAGATCACTCTCCTGGCCATGAGGGTTGTGTCCGCCTGTGAAGGCGCCGACAAACTGATGGCACAGATCAGCCCAAGAGGATATGGAGTTGTCCGGCAAGTGCATGAGCCAGGATCTGACGTTGGGCTTGAGCACCAGCGGGAAGTAGTTGGCAATGATCTTGTCATCCCGTCCCCCGGCAGCCTGCACCGCAATGGTGTAGATGCTGAGGAACTCCGACGGATGCGTCTTGCCGTCGTACTTTTCCGGTACGTCTGGCTTGAAGTTCTTCGTGCTGGGCCACTGGACTTGCCGCAGCTCACGAGTGAACGCAGGGCAACCTACCGCGTACAGCAGATTGCCTGGCTCCCCTGGCGCATGCATGTCAACAGAGGGCCCAACGCGCTTGTCGGATTGACGTCGCGCTTCTCTTCGGCGCTCGATGCGAGTTCGAGCGTCTTCTTGTTGTCGATCATGAAGAACTTGGCGCTGATTGCGACGAGCTCGTGGATCCGATGATGCGGTGGAGTCGCTGTCGAGGTGGATCCGGCGAGTCAGCGATCTTGGCCTTCGGGGTGGTGATTGCATGGTAGTTGCACCTTCACCCGTTTCATCGCCACCGGCTCGCGCCCGGCAACCCTGTCGCGGCGGCGACGCGCTCGGCCGCCGTGGAGTGTCGCCGTTGGCGTAGCCGATGAGACTCTGAATGGTGGCCCTCCATTCGTTGATCTTGTCCGACGTCGGAGGGTAATCTAGGAGCAGTTGAGCTCGCGCCAAAGCTTCTGCTGGAGTGGTGGGTGGCAGTGGCGGACGGCGCGAGGAGCGGGACGTGCTCGGACTTCTAAAGATGTTAGAAGGAGCAGTATCCCGTCCAGGCGACCGTGCCCCGCTCGTGCCAGCACGCTGGTGTGCATGCTGGTCTTGAGCGCCCCGAGATCCACCAGCTTGGTCTTGGCCTATCATGTGTATGGCACTGCAAGTGCCATGATGCTGTTGGTCTTGCGCCTCCTGAGAGTGGCGCGGAACATGTACAGTCGCCGAGGTTTGTGCAGCCTTGTCCTTGGACCTGGCAGCATCATAAGCTTCCTCGTCGACGTCCATTCTTCCGCCGGCGTCCATTCCACCACCCGTTTGCTCCAACGGTGGCGGAAGTGACGTGGACGGAGCGGCTGCCGCCGAAGTCTTCTTCTTCGGTGGCATGTTGATGAAGGGAATGAAGATCTAGCTCGTGTGAACGCCGGATCAGGTTCACACAATCTCGATGCCCCCCTACCTGGCGCGCCAAAGATGTCGGGGAAACTGATCCACGAACACCTATGGGGCCGGCGGACCGAGCCCCTTTCGGTTCGGCAGGGGGCGGAGATCACACGAAGAGCAGATCGAGGCGAAGCACACGAGCAGTTTACCCAGCTTCGGAGCTCTCCGGAGAGATAACACTCCTACTGCTGCTTGTTTGATTATCTTGTGTTCTTGCTCCAGAGAGAGAGCGTAGTGTTTTTCTGGGTTCCAAACCAGTCGAACGAGTAGAACCTCGTGAACCCCCTCTATGTTGCGCATGGGCCTCCTTTTATACGCTAAAGGGGTCACCGACAGGTGGCAACGCATAGAAGGGTACAAATGTAAAAAGCGAGGTGGTTGGTACAGTTGCTTGTACAGTGCACCCTACCTAACCCTGACGGCAGGGGACAAGGGCATTAAATGCCCGTCTGAGTCGCCCAAACAGTGCAGAAAAGGACCGTTAGGGGCGCCACCGTTCGCCACGATGGCGATCTTGTCAGCTTCGCATGCCACTGCGCACTGCTGGCTGCACAGCCTCCCGCCACGTGCGCCTGGAGAGGCCCCCAGAGCGACACGTTGGTGGATGCACTGGAGCATGGGCACAGAGTGGCCGCCTGCCGCGGCAAGCGCCTTGCCGCTGCTGTTATCTTGTTGGGTCTGGAAGCTTGTCGATCACCGGGCCTCGAGGTACCTTGGTTGGTCTTCCCGGCAAGCTCCTCTTGCCGGGGCCTTGTTGCCTTGCCGGAGCGCGTGGCGCGTCGCGGCAAGTTCCTTGGAGTGCCTTGGTTGGCCTTCCCGGCAAGCTCCTCTTGCCGGGGCCTTGTCTCCTGAGCTTAAATACTTTGTTCTTGAATGGCTCCAAGGGAACCACGGAGGATCTTGGCGTTCACCCGGCAAGCCTTGCCGCGGGGTGCTGCAACTTCCCGTGCACAAGTTCGGGGTACTAGGGTACCCCTATTCTAGTACACCGACATCATGTGAGTCTTATGGAGAGTAATGAGCTCACCTAGAAAAAGTATGATGAATAAAAGTTGTTGAGGGTTGACAAACATAGTTCTGGTCATCGTTGCAATTAATAGGAAGTAATAAAGAAAGAGGAGTCTTCACATATAGATATACTATCTGGGACATCTTTTATGATTGTGAGCACTCATTAAAATACGACATGCTAAAAGAGTTGACGTTGGACAAGGAAGACAACGTAATGGGTTATGTTTTCTTACATCTGAGATAAATTATATTGTCATGGATCGTCTAACATGGTTGAGCTTGCCTTTCCCCCTCGTGCTAGCCAAATTCATCGCACCAAGTAGAGATACTACTTGTGCTTCCAAATACCCTTAAACCAGTTTTTCCATGAGAGTCCACTATACCTACCTATGTATTGAGTAAGGTCCTATCTTTTACTTTTATCTCCTAACCTGCATAAGAGTCAAGGTGATCTTCACCTTTCCTTTTTACATTTTATCCTTTGGCAAGCACAGTTTGTTGGAAAGATCCTAGTATATATGGCTAATTGGATGTGAGTTTTCATGAACTATTGCCGTTGACATTACCCTTGAGGTAAAACGTTGGGAGACAAAACTATAAGCCCCTATCTTTCTTTGTGCCCGATTAAAACTCCATACCCATAAATATTGCGTGAGTATCAACAATTGTGAAAGACTATATGATAGTTGAGTATGTGAGCATGCTGAAAAGCTCTTATATGTTGACTCTTTCCTATGTTATGATAAATTGCAATTGCTCCAATGAATGAGATTATAGTTTTTTAGTGGTCAATGAAGTTTACGATTCATACTTGAAATTGTGATTGAATTATTACTCTAGCATAAGAAATCATATGGCAAGAATTAGATAAGTTGTTGTTCTAAGAATGATCATGATGCCCTCATGTCCGTATTTTATTTTTATCGACACCTCTATCCCTAAAAATGTGGACATATTTTTCGATTTCAGCTTTCGCTTGAGGACAAGCGAGGTCTTAGCTTGGGGGAGTTGATATGTCCATTTTGCATCATGCTTTTATATCGATATTTATTGCATTATGGGCTGTTATTACACATTATGTCACAATACTTATGCCTATTCTCTCTTATTTTACAAGGTTTACATAGAGAGGGAGAATGCCGGCAGCTGGGATTCTGGGCTGGAAAAGGAGCAAATATTAGAGACCTATTCTGCACAGCTCCAAAAGTCCTGAAACTTCACGGAAGACGTTTTCAGAATATATAAAAAATACTCAGCGGAAGAGATTCACCAGGGGGGGCCACACCCTGCCCACGAAGGTGGGGGCGCGCCCCCTACCTCGTGGGCCCCCTGGTGGCCCTCCGGTGGCCATCTTCTGCTATATGAAGTCTTTCGATGGGAAAAAAATAACAAGCCATCTTCTTGGACGAAACTCCGCCGCCAGAATGCGGAACCTTGGCGGAACCAATCTAGGGCTCTGGCGGAGATGTTCTGCCGGGGAAACTTCCCTCCCGGAGGGGGAAATCATCGCCATCGTCATCACCAACGCTCCTCTCATCGAGAGAGGGCCATCTCCATCAACATCTTCATGAGCACCATCTCCTCTCAAAACCCTAGTTTATCTCTTGTATCCAATTCTTCTCTCCAAGTCTGCGATTGGTGCTAGTAGGTTGCTAGTAGTGTTAATTACTCCTTGTAGTTGATGCTAGTTTGTTTAATTGGTGGAATATCATATGTTCAGATCCTATATTCATATTAATACCCCTCCGATTATGAACATGTTTATGCTTTGTGAGTAGTTACTTTTGTTCCTGAGGACATGGGAGAAGTCTTGCTATTAGTGGTCATGTGAATTTGGTATTCGTTCGATATTTTGATGAGATGTATGTTGTCTCTCCTCTAGTGGTGTTATGTGAATGTCGACTAAATGACACTTCACCATTGTTTGGGCCTAGAGGAAGGCATTGGGGGGTAATAAGTAGATGATGGGTTGCTAGAGTGACAGAAGCTTAAACCCTAGTTTATGCATTGCTTCGTAAGGGGCTGATTTGGATCCGTATGTTGCTGTGGTTAGGTTTAACTTAATACTTTTGTTGTAATTGCGGATGCTTGCAATAGAGGTTAATCATAAGTGGGATGCTTGTCCAAGCAAGGGGCAATACCCAAGCACCGGTCCACCCACATACCAAATTATCAAAGTACCAAACGCGAATCATATGAGCGTGATGAAAACTAGCTTGACGATATTCCCATGTGTCCACGGGAGCGCTTTTCTCTATATAAGAGTTTCTCCAGGCTTGTCCTTTGCTACAAAAAGGATTGGGACACCTTGCTGCACTTTATTTAATTTTGTTACTTGTTTCTCATTACAAATTATCCTATCACGAAACTATCTATTACCACTTATTTCAGTACTTGCCGAGAATACCTTGCTGGAAACCGCTTATCATTTCCTTCTGCTCCTCGTTGGGTTCGACACTCTTACTTATCAAAAGGACTACGATAGATCCCCTATACTTGTGGGTCATCAAGATCCTCTTGCCCTTCTACCCCTCAGCTGTGAGGATCTATATATGTCACTCGTCTAGCTTTACGCAGATTGTTTATGTGTGATGCGTCTATGTATTATGATATGAAATTGATGCTAATTATGTGACGCATCTGTGCTAGTGTGGTGCATTGTCTTATTTCTTGTCGGCTTGACCCAATAACAATACAAATGTTTTATTTGTAAATGGTATTTTGTTTACCATGCTCATGTTTGCATTTCAGTGGGAAGCTATATTTTCTTTTATACAAGTTCCAAAGTCATGGCTTGTGTTTGTATAATGCATATGTTATTGGACTACTTTAGTGGTTCTATCTTGTTTAGTTGGCATCGCGGCAACTTTTCTGCATAGTACATGATAATGCCTTGCTTAATCCCATCTAATTCCAACTACCTCTTTGTGTTCCACTCCCGATCAGTAATTAATCCATTCAAATTGCTACGGGAAACTAATCCCTTCTAATTTTTTACTTTCCTCAGAATATTCTTGTCTTTAGGGCATCAACCATTTAACAAATGTAACTGCGTTGTAAGAAACCATGTAGTTTCCCTTGGTTGACATAGGTAGCAAGGGCACGGCAATTGGTGGCGAAGGCATGATAGCTAATTATGGGAGTTGTTGCAGCTGGTGGATGCATGAGGTGCAAGTCATCATTTTGTCATGGAGTATCTTGCAATTACGTTCGTGATTATTAGCCTATTCTAATGGCTTAGACCCATTAAGTTTGCTCAGTTAAGTTGATGGCTTGCTATTTTTTAGTCTGATAGGTCGGTTCCTTGTGTTTGTACATTTAGGTCTCCAACGAAGAGCTTTTAGTCCATATGGACCTGATGTTGTACAAATCTGATGGAAGTTTGGTAATTTAAATAGTACTAATGATGTGGAGTTTTTTGAGTAAGTTTTTTTTGCGAGCTAGTTTTTTGAGTAAGTTGGCTGGCGATAAAATGGCATCTCCAATACTGAACCACAAATTTGCATCAGTACTCGTCCGTGGACAGGGGGGCGGTCCACGAAAAGGGATGCGGGAGCTGGCCAATGATGTCCGCATACATTTCAACCACTGTTTAAACAATGGAGGAAATTCACGTAAATACGGTGGATTTCATATAAACCCGACGAAATTCGTTACATTTCAAACATTTTTCATATAAACTAGATGAAATTCATTACCTTTTTATATAAACCGGACTAAACTCTACTCTAAACCTAATCTAAATGATCGCCGGCACTCGTTCCCCATGTCGAGCAAAGAGCCTCGAGAACTAATGCTCCGTGTAGGATCACAAGTAGGTATTAGACTGCTTTACCAAATAAAAACCTAGTCTTTTCCCAATTTTAGTTCTTGGCAAGTTTTAGCAATTCTCACAAGTAAAGCAACACCCTGCACATGTAAGTCTAGATAGTAGGCAACAGAAAGTAAAGACTTTGGATGTGAATGTAAATGAGGGATCGGAGAAATCAAATGCCATGAGGACATGATGATTTTTGGAATGGTTTCGATAGGTGGCGTTATCATACACCCACATTGATGTAGACTTCAACCCACGGAGGGCAACAACTGCATGAGTCTATGGAGGACTCCACCCATAAAGGGTCCACAAATAAGAAATCTTGTCTATGCCATCATGGCTCCCGTCCACGAAGGACTAGCCTCAGTTGGGTAGATCTTCACGAAGTAGGCGATCACCTTGCCCTTACAAACTCCTTGGTTTTCAAATCCACAAGTTTTTGAGACTCCTGAGTGACACCTAACCAATCTAAGAGACACTACTCTCCAAAAGGTAATAGATGTTGTTGTTGTTGTTGAACTCTTTGCTCTTGTGCTTTAAAAGATAATCTCCTCAAAACTTAATCACTCTCTCACAGATTTGGCATGGTAGTAGGAGGAGGATTGAAGTGGAAAGCAACATGAGGGGGCTAAAAACTAAGGATCAAATGTTGGATTAGAAACCCCTTGATTTCAACACAACTATAGGTGGTTATGTCTCAAAAAAATGGATAAGGGTAGTGGTAGTTTCATCCTAGTTGCTCTCTATGAGAGTGATGACCCAAAAGTATAGGGGATCAATTGTAGCTCTTTTCGATAAGTAAGAGTGTCGAACCCAACGAGGAGCAGAAGGAAATGACAAGTATTTTCCAGTAAGGTAATGTCTACAAGTGCTGAAATTGTAAGTAGCGGAGTAGTTTGATAGCAAGATAATTTGTAACGAGCAAGTAACCATAATAGTAACAAAAGTGCAGCAATGTAGCCCAATCCTTTCACACAGTCAAAGTATAAAGCAAAAACTCTATTAGAAACCAACAAACTATGTTCTCAGTCAACTTTGCAACTACAATTCATCATCTTTTCAGGAAGAGTCACGTGTCAGAGCCTTTAAGCAAGTCCACATACTCAACCATCATATAGTCTTCTATGATTGCAAACACTCACCTCGTACCCATGAGCAAAATGTTTCAACCGGACACATAGAAAGATAGGGGCTTATGATTTTGCCTCCCAACATACTCACCTCAAAGGTGATGTCAACAATAATAACTCATGCCACCCATATTCAACTGGACATATGTGCCTAGATCTTTCCTCACCACATGATGCTTGCCAAAAGAGAAAAATAAAAAGGAACATAGATAAAAACTTTGACTCTTTGCATAAAAGTAAAAGACAGGCCCTTCGCAGAGGGAAGCAGAGGTTGCCATGCACTTATTTGTTTGTATGCTGAATCCCTTAATGCAAAAGAACGTCACATTAGATTTCCCCTTGTGATTGCAAGCTTTATTATGTAGTCTGTCGCTTTTATTCTTCACCATCACAGGTTCGTGCAATGCTCAATTTTCTCTTACACCAAATGATCTCACACTTTTAGAAGCAATTTTTATTGCCTTTTCGCACCGATGACAACTTACTTGAGGGATCTTGCTCAATCCCTAGGCAGGTATGGTTGACACTTGAAAATAAGATTTGGGTTTAAGGGTTTTTGGATGCACAAGTAGTATCTCTACTTAGTGCAGAATTTTTGGCTAGCAAAGATAGGGGGCAAGCACCACATGTTAAAGGATCTATGACAATATGACTTCTATGTGAATATGAACAAACATAAATCATTAAGTTGTCTTCCTTGTCCAACGTCAACAATTTTGGCATATAATATTTTGATGAGGGCGGACAATCACAAAAGATTTCTAGGATAGTATATTTATATGTGAATCTTCTCTTCCCTTATTAATTCTTTCATGAGTTGCATCATTGACTAATGCTATGTTTGTCAATATCTAATAAAATTTTCTACTTATACTTTTCCTTATGTGGTGCCATCACCTACCATAGGATTAGTATATAATCTTTTCATTATTTATTTCCTTTCTTTTATTTGTTTCCTTCCTTATTTCTTTTCTCTTATTTGCAACATGTAATTAAAGAAAGCAAAGCTCATACTAAACTTTATTATATAACTTGCACACGATTACAATGATAGATCACTAAGCAAACTCTCAAAGAAGAAAGGATCGACCTAAACTTTTATTCATCTAAAGCAAAATGATCGAACTAAAATAAGTAAAATAAAAAAGATAGTGGGATGATATGATACCGGGGCACCTCCCCCAAGCTTGGTGGAAGCCAAGGGGAGTGCCCATACCCGATACTCAATTCTCCTTTGGTGGTGAAGAAGATGATGGTGGTGATGAAGCGATCCTATCTTTAAGGATCAAAAGATTCTCAAATCCACAGATGACACTCTAGAGGTGGGTGATGTGCTCTTGATGTAGAATATTCTCACGAGTGAGATACTTATTTTGTATGCGAACTATTTCAATGATGCGAAAGGCTTCAATCTCAGCAAGAGTAATATGAGTAAGGTAAGGTTTAAGGATATCTTCCTCCTCGTCAGCTGACAGTGCTTGTTCGAGGTCCGGGGGCTGGTCTATGGTAACCTCTCGCGGGCTCTTCTCTCTTCAACTCTATCTTCATCAACCAAGCATCCTCTTCCACGTTGTTGGAGGAAGAAGAAGACATGATGCCTGGCTCAACAGATCTGACAGAAAACAGCAAGAAAAGAGAACAGAGGAATTCTTCACGGTACAGTGATCAATAGGTTTGGGAAGTATATATAGATTTTTTATCTTGGAGGACAAGTATATGGTAGAAAAACGGAGTACGGGAGGTGTTCCAGGTGGGCACAACCCACCTGAGCGCGCCCTAGTGTATTGTGCCCACCAGGGGACGCTTCCTGGAAGTTTCTTTATTCCCAAAATTTTAAAATATTCCAAAACTTATAAAAAATATTTTTGTGGATTTTTCGGAGTCCGTTTATTTATCGTATCACGTACCTCCTTATTTTCATGACTCTGGAGTGTTCCAGAAGGACTGTTTTATGTGCTCTTCCGGTGTCATGGTTTGGATAATATTACTTTCAATATTAATAGGCGTACCTGAGATATAATGCTTTATTCGTTGCCCATTGACAACCTTCGGGTTAGTACCTTCGGAATTATTTATTTTGATGGCTCCGGACCGGTAAACCTCCTCGATGACGTGTGGGACTTCCCATTTTGAGAGGAGTTTTCCTGCAAAGAATCTAAAACAAGAGTTGTACAAAAGAACATATTCTCCAAATTTAAACTCACGCTTTTGAATTCTTTTGTCATGCCATCTTTTAACTTTTTCTTTAAATAGTTTTACATTTTCATAAGGTTGGGTTCTCCATTCATCTAATGAGCTAATACCAAATAACCTCTTTTCACCAGCAAGTTTTAAATCATAATTGAGTTCTTTGATTGCCCAATATGCTTTATGTTCTAACTCAAGAGGCAAATGACATGATTTTCCAAAAACCATTTTATAAGGAGACATACCCATAGGATTTTTATAAGTTGTTCTATAAGCCCAAAGTGCATCATCTAATTTCTTGACCAATTCTTCCTGGACCTATTGACAGTCTTTTGCAAAATTAATTCTATTTCCCTATTGCTAAGTTCAACTTGACCACTAGACTGAGGATGATAGGGTGATGCAATCCTATGGTTAACATCATACTTGGCAAGCATTTTGCGGAAAGCACCATAATAAAGTGTGAACAACCATAAGTCATTAAATATCTAGGGACTCCAAACCTTTGGAAAATAACTTCCTTAAGCATTTTAATAGAGGTGTTATGATAGCACTACTAGTTGGAATAGCTTCTACCCA
This sequence comes from Triticum dicoccoides, assembly GCF_002162155.2. Classification (NCBI taxonomy): domain Eukaryota; kingdom Viridiplantae; phylum Streptophyta; class Magnoliopsida; order Poales; family Poaceae; genus Triticum; species Triticum dicoccoides. The sequence continues at coordinate 338,186,064 of NC_041392.1, forward strand.
TTTAGTAACATAATGAACAGCAACCAAAATGTGTGTATACCCATTAGAGGAAGGAAAAGGTCCCATGTAATCAAATCCCCAAACATCAAATTGTTCAACAACAAGTGAATAATTCATAGGCATTTCTTGACGCTTACCGATATTACCTATCCATTAACATTCATCACAAGATAACACGAACTTACGGGCATCCTTGAAGAGAGTAGGCCAATAAAATCCAGATTGCAATACCTTGTGAGTAGTTCTATCTCCAGCATGATTCCCTCCATAAGCTTCAGAGTGACATTTCCGTAGGATCTGTCCCTATTCATGCTCAGGTACACAATGTCCAATAATACCATCTACTTCTTTATAAAGATGTGGGTCATCCCAAAAGTAATGTCTTAAATCATAGAAGAATGTTTTCCTTTGTTGGTATGTGAAGCTAGGTGGTAAATATTTAGCAACAATGTAATTAGCATAACCAGCATACCAAGGAGTACTATGAGAAACATTTATTGCAGCTAACTACTCACCAAGAAAACTATCATCAATAGGTAGTGGGTCATCAAGCACATTTTCAAGCCTAGACAAATTATCAGCAACTGGGTTCTTAGCTCATTTTCTATCAATGATATGTAAATCAAATTCTTGTAACAAGAGAACCCATCGAATAGTCTAGGTTTAGCATCTTTCTTTTCCATAAGATATTTAATAGCAGCATGGTCTGTGTGAACAGTTACTTTGGAATCAACAATATAAGGTCTAAACTTATCACAAGCAAACACAACTGCTAAGAATTCTTTTTCAGTAGTAGCATAGTTTCTTTGAGCACTGTCAAGAGTTTTACTAGCATAATGAATAACATTAAGTTTCTTATCAAGTCTTTGTCCTAGAACAGCACCGACATCATAATCACTAGCATCACACATAATTTCAAAAGGCAAGTTCCAATCAGGTGGTTGAACAATAGGTGCAGAAATTAAGGCTTTCTTAAGTGTTTCAAAGGCTTCTAAACAATCATCATCAAAAACAAAAGGAATGTCCTTCTGCAAGAGACTAGTAAGAGGCCTAGAAATTTTTGAAACGTCTTTGATAAAATCTCCTATAGAAACCAGCATGACCTAAGAAACTACGAATAGCTTTTATATCTTTAGGACATGGAATTTTCTCAATTGCATCAACCTTAGCTTGATCCACTTCAATACCTATTTCAGAAATTTTATGACCCAAGACAATGCCTTCATTAACCATAAAGTGGCACTTCTCCCAAATCAAGACAAGATTTGTTTGTTCACATCTCTGCAAAACTCGATCAAGATTGCTTAAACAATCGTCAAAAGACTTCCCATAAACAAAAAAGTTATCCTTGAAAACCTCAACAATATTTTCACAAAAGTCAGAGAATATAGCAGTCATACATCTTTGAAAGGTAGCAGGTGCATTACATAAATCGAAAGGCATACGTCTATAAGCATAGGCTGCAAAAGGACAAGTAAAAGTGGTCTTTTCTTGATCAGGTTGAGAAATAGGTATTTGTGAAAAGCCAAAATATCCATCAAGGAAGAAAAAGTGCATGTGCTTAGATAATCTTTCAAGCATTTGATCAGTAAAAGGCAACGGTTAATGATCTTTTCTAGTTGCTTTGTTTAATTTTCTAAAATCAATTACCATTCACTACTGCAGGTTGCTGCTAACGTCACACTACGATCAGAGACCCTTTGACGAAATTATGTGCGATGCCATAATCGCAAATGGTGGTGTAAAAAACCCGTCAAAAAAGGTGCAAAACGTTTGCAATGGAGGATGCATCAAATACAGTTTAGATTTTAGTTGCGTGTGCGGTACACGGCATATAGTTCAACTCAATTAACTGTTTGCGATGAGGAGGAACAAAAGAAACGGGCAGCCAGATGAAGGTGTGTGCAATATACAACATACGGTTCACTCGGATGAACTATTTGTGATTAGGCAACACAAAAGAAACGGGCAGCCATATGAAGGTGTGTCCAATATACGGCATGCGGTTCACTCGGATGAACTGTTTGCATTGAGGCAAGAGAACAGAAACAACTCAATATAAAAAGATGTGTGTGATACACGGCAAACAAGTCTGTAATCAGAAATGTGTGTGAATACCGATAATAACAGAAATGGTTCCCTAGTGTTGTCCGTGTTCATCTGACCATCATCTCCTTCTTGTGCTAGCTCGATGTTCCTTCTATGCTAAGTTTCCATTAATTGATGGCATTTTATGAACAAGCCACAGTTTCCCGCCATTTCCTCACCTGTTTCCCGCCACCTAGCGATATTGCGCATAGGTGGCGTGCGACGCACGGAGGTGACAAGCACAACCTGTAGCACATCCACCTTTTCCAAGCAAGCCAACACACCAAAGTGCTACCTCTGCCATCAACCTCGTCGACGAGGAAAACGAGCAGGCGCCATGGCCCGTCGAGGCTGAGGTGCTCCCCGGCAACACGATGGACGACGCCATGATGCGCATCATCACCAGGGTTGAGCAGACCTTTGGTGCATGGCGCTTGAGCGCCTCGGATCAAGATAGGCATGTTAGCACCGACAGGCTACAGCTCACTGCACAACATGATCGATGGTGCGCCGCAGAGCAAACTAGAAGTGTCCGCACCGATAGGCTGCGGCTTGCCGCACGGCGAGACCGTTGGAGCGCCGCACAGCAAGAGAAGATCCATCAGCGCTTGCCTACTGTCGACATGGCGTTGCAGCTGGGTAGACATCCGGTCAGTACCCCCATTCCTTACTAGGAGTGGTAGAGGCCCTCAGCGTCGTACTTGTACCAGAGGTCGGCTGCGCCGTACTTGCATCGGACGCCCATCGCGTCGTTCACAAGGGTGCTACTGTTTCCTTGTCCGCATCCCGCTGGATGCCAACGCGCTAGTCCGTCGGCTAGACCGCCTCCTTGGCCCAGGTGTCCACCTGGGCGCAGTAGAGGAACATGGCCGTCGCATCCTCGAGCTGGTGATCTCTAATGAAATAGCCAATTTGGAGCTCAAGATCGCGCTCCAAATGTACCGCGAGCGTGTCGACCGCTTGGACGAACGCCTGCACGAGTTCAGGCAGAGCCAAGAGCTACCGTAGGCAAGGACTACTGGTCATGGTCTCATGGATGCATTTTATTTTGAAAAGTCATTTCGACGTGGATAGTTATGTATTCGTAGCAATCATAGTATTGCTCTGTTTCAGTTTGTGTACTTTGTTTTCCATTCTTATATGTTCTGTTTCAATGTGTGTATATACGCTTTCCATTCTGTATATGTGGATAATAACAACTAGATTCAAATTAGTATACAAAACAGATAGAAAATGGAATTCATAATATATATATATATATATATATATATTAATTGTTCATTAGTTCATCACATATTATATATATATATAATATCATCACATATACATGATGATACTTAACTACTAGGTACAATGCATAAAATTGAAAAGAAGCAATACTAAAACTAATAATCCCTCCTGGGGCCAGTATTCCGGCAGCCCCTTGCCAACAGCTCCCTGGTGCGCGACGTCTTCCCAGTGCGGAGGCAGTACTCCGCCTCGCGGCACTTGATGTACTGATCGGCCTCTTGCTAGCGGACGCGTGTGGCCGATCTTGACATTTCGTTGGGCGCCCATCGAAGCTCCTCGTCGGTGGTACACTGGATCTTATCGGCCCACCTCCACGCAGCGACGAGGCGCCCAACGCCTATGACCTTCCTCGCGAAGTACCCATCTTCGTACACCTCCTCGGCACGACGACACACCCGCCTCCAAAGCTCTTCCGCCTCCTTTTTCCAGGCGGCATCACGGGCTTCACAGGCCGCCTGGTACCAAGCTTCCTCCTCTGCCATCTCCTTCTTGAATGCCACTTGCCTGGCTTTCTCAGCCGGCGGCAGCGACTTCCACAGACAAAGATTGTACTGGCCCCAAAACCAATCCAAAGTTGGGGGGTCCAGCACAACCTCGTCAGGCGGCGCGTAGGGGTCCTCGTCGCTGCTAATCGAGTGAGCGTCCTCGGGGGGCGGCGACTCCTCGGCGACGCGTGGACAGACCGGCGGCGCCATGGTAGATACCTAAGAGAGAGAGAGAGGGAGAGAGAGAGAGGACGAGTGAGGGGAGGATGTAGATGAGAATGTAGGCGGGACGATGTCATCTAGGTAGTATTTATTGGTGGCCGGAATCTAGATCGACGGGGACAGTACACACGCCGGTCATCGGAATTTACAAGTACTGTAGTTTGAATTACACACGATTCCCGCAGCAAAATCCGTGTGTGAACATAATAGCTGACGGTTTCCAATGCAGAACTGTGTCTGATTAATGATCCCCGCCACTCACCTACCAAACCTCGAGCCACGAGATAGAGTGCCAATCGTGTGGGGGCCGGTTGTCTTGCCAGCTCTTTACATTTTCTTTTTTGAACACGAGATATTTACATCGTCTAATGATTTTTTAACTTGCACACAAGTACATAAAAATATGATTTTTTCCAACCGTTATGGTTAGGCGTTGCACATGTATATGTAGTTCAAATTTGAATTACGGTCATTAAATGGTTAGAAAATCACTTAAATGTCTTTAAAAGGTCAAATGACCCCTAAAATTTTCCAAATTTTCACATGACAGTTCTATTAGTGCATGTTGAACGTAAAATTTTTTTGAAGGCCGTAAGAGGAAGCTATCTCCCGTTTGTCATCAAATATGCATTGTTCCCTCTCGGAACCATGAACCTTCCAGTTAGTTGCTCCGGTTTGTTTCATTTTTAATCCTTTTGGAATTAAAATGCCATGGCACTCCATGGATGTGTGCACATGCCTTGAGACCAATATGTTTGAAAATTCCTTCTAATTTACTGCACATGGAATTAACTCGCACACAAGTACACAAAAAATATGATTTTTCAAACCGTTATGGTTAGGCATTGCATGTAGATGTAGTTCAAATTTGAATTGCGGTCATTAAATGGCTAGAAAATCACTTAAATGTCTTTGAAAGGTCAAATGACCCCTGAAATTTTCAAAAATTTCACATTACAGTTGTATTAGTGCATGTTAGACGTAGAAAAAAATTGAAGGCCGTAAGAGGAAGCTATCTCTCGTTCGTCATCAAACATGCATTGTTCCCTCTCGGAACCATGAACCTTCTAGTGACTTGCTCCGGTTTGTGAGGGGCGTGTGTCCAAACTTTCCTCAAAGATACCAATTTTTTACCACATCTTCTTGGTGGCATGACATTAAATGAACCAAGGTTAAATGTTTTGCTAATCATTTTTTTAATTTTTTGGAATTAAAATGCCATGTCACTCCATGCATACGTATGCATGTGTACATGTCGTGAGACCAATATGTTTGAAAATTCCTTCTAATTTACTGCACATGGAATTAACTTGCACACAAGTACACAAATATGATTTTTCAAACCGTTTTAGTTAGGCGTTGCATGTAGATGTAGTTCAAATTTGAGTTACGGTCATTAAATGGCTAGAAAATCACTTAAATGTTCTCAAAAGGTCAAACGACCCCTAGAATTTTCAAAAATTTCACCTTACAGTTGTAGTAGTGCATGTTAGACGTAGAAAAAAATTTGAAGGCCTTAAGAGGAAGCTATCTCCTGCTCGTCATCAAATATGCATTGTTCCCTCTCGGAACCACGAGCCTTCTAGCGAGTTGCTCCGGTTTGTGGGGTGTGTGTGTCCAAACTTTCGTCAAACATGCCAATTTCTTTACCGCATCATCTTGGTTGCATGAAATTACAACAACCAAGGTTTCATGTTTTTTTGATCATTTTTTTATTTTTTGGAATTAAAATGCCATGTCACTCCATGCATATGTATGCATGTGTCCATGTCGTGAGATCAATATGTTTGAAAATTCCTTCTAATTTACTGCACATGGAATTAACTCGCACAGAAGTACACATATATGATTTTTCAAACCGTTTTGGTTAGGCGTTGCATGTAGATGTAGTTCAAATTTGAATTAGGGTCATTAAATGGCTAGAAATTCACTTAAATGTCTTTAAAAGGTCAAATGACTCCTAAATTTTTTGAAAATTTCACATTATAGTTGTAGTAGTGCATGTTAGACGTAGAAAAAAATTGAAGGTGTGAAGAGGAAGCTATCTCTCATTCGTCATCAAACATGCATTGTTCCCTCTCGGAACCACGGGCCTTCTAGTGAGTTGCTCCGGTTTGTCAGGGGTTTGTGTCCAAACTTTCATCAAATATGCCAGTTTCTTTACTACACCATCTTGGTGGCATGGCATTACATAAACCAAGGTTTCATGTTATTCTGATCATTTTTTATTTTTTGGAATTAAAATGCCATGTCACTCCATGCATACGTACACTTGTGTCCATGTCGTGAGACCAATATGTTTGAAAATTCCTTCTAATTTACTGCACTTGGAATTAACTCGCACACAAGTACACAGATATGATTTTTCAAACCATTTTGTTTCGGCGTTGCATGTAGATGTAGTTCAAATTTCAATTACGGTCATTAAATGGCTAGAAAATCACTTAAATGTCTTTAAAAGGTCAAATAACCCCTAGAATTTTCAAAAATTCACATTAAAGTTGTAGTAGTGCACGTTAGACGTAGAAAAAAAATTTGAAGGCCATAAGAGGAAGCTATCTCCTGTTCATCATCAAACATGCATTGTTCCCTCTTAGAACCACGAGCCTTCTAGTGAGTTGCTCCGGTTTGTGAGGGGTGTGTGTCCAAACTTCTGTCAAACATGGAAATTTTTTTCCACATCATCTTGGTGGCATGATATTACATCAACCAAGGTTTCATGTTTTTCTGATCATTATTTTTAATTTTTTTGGGAATTAAAATGCCATGTCACTCCATGCTTAATTGTGTCATAGCTGTTAGGGTAATATGTTTGAAAATTCCTTCCAATTTACTACACATGGTATTAAATGGCACCCAAGTACACAAAATATGAGTTTTCAAACCGTTATGGTTAGCTGTTGCATGTACATGTAGTTCAAATTTTAATTATGGTCATTAAATGGCTAGAAAATCACTTAAATGTCTTAAAAGGTCAAATGACCCTTGAAATTTTTCAAAATTTGACAAGACAGATGTATTAGTACTAGAAAATTTCCCGTACATTTAAAACACCATCCGTTGCCATTGTACTCCAAATTCGTCTTTCACAGCTAATAAAAAATATCTACAACATCACACATAGTTGTTTTCTAGGAACCGTTTGTGATGAAAATATCTGGGTCTATTTAAGTCTCCCTCCTCAAGCTTTGTCGGCTCGTCTGCTCCAATGCCGGCAACCCCCGAATCCATGAATCCAGAACCCCATTCCCGCACCCCCTTCTTGCAAAGATGACATCATGGAAATGCTTCGTGAAGGCCCGTGTGATGGCCA
>NC_041392.1:338193639-338275887 GCF_002162155.2 Triticum dicoccoides
AGCGCCGCCGCCTGCGCCGAGAGCGCTGCCGCCTGTGCCTAGAGTGCCACCGCATCCGCATTGAGCGTGGCCGCTTCTGCCAAGAGGGCGTCTGTGGCAGCCGACAGGGTAGCTGCAGGAGCCGAGATGGCTACAGCTGCTACTGTGACGGCGGCTGCAAACGCCGAGAGCGCTCGAGCTGCCGTCCATGACGCCGATGTCGCCTTGGCCCGGGCAAAGGCCATCCACGCCAAGATATTCCAGGACACCTCAGACTCCAGCATGCAACCCACGTCTGAAAAGGCGGCGGTGGTCATGGAGCACCTGGTTCCTCATGAGGTCGCCGAGAGGGAGCTAGAGATGCAGGAGGCGGAGGAGAATGCGGAGCGCCGGGAGGAGGAGTTGCGCGTGGCCGAGGTAGAGGTAGAGAAGAGTCTATCCGTCAAGGAATCAGCGGTGGAGTACCAACATGATCTCTAGTGCAGCCACTACTACAAGTACTACAACCTTGAGGGTGGCGCCGAGGACGAGGATGAGGATAAGGGCGCGGTCAACTTTAGCAGTAGGGACGCGGAGTCCACCAACGGCGGCATGTCGCCAGGACAAGTCATCAACGTCTCATCTCACAGCGGCGATGCATAGGCCGGTGTGGTGGACGATTTGTTAAAATTGTGCGTACTTAGGCTTTGTTTTAATGCTGGCCTTTTGTTAGAGCAATGTTTAGGTAAATTGGCTCTGTTTAATTACTAAAGTTGCTCGATTCAGTAAGTGTGGTCTGTCTGATGTACTTTCTTTTGTGTGCCCAAATTAGCAAGCGATGTTAAATTATGCAATGACGTACCTGGGGAAATTTCCACCAAAATTTGAATTATCAAACTCATCCCATGCGCGTAAAGCAGAAGAATCATTTGCGATGCACACAATCATTCAAAGTGAAAGGTCTGGCGGCACCGCGCGCAAAGTTTCCATCCACATTTCCAAAATTTTGGCCTACCGGCAAAATATATACCCCTGCCCCCCTTCCCCCCTTCCCCACCCCCTTATCTCCTTGACCAGAAGTCACATTTCCCCTGTTTCCTCCTTCCTTCCTTCCTTCCTAAGCTATAGCCGCTTCCTCGCTCTCGCCGTTTCGCATCCTACTGCCGGGGTCGCCATGGTCTTCTTCAAAGACCTCTCCTGCGGTTCCTCCTCCGGCGACGACTCCTTCACCACCCGGGTATGCCTCTCTTCTCTCTCTCTCCCAAGTTATGACTTGGAATGAATGATTTTTACCCAGCAGTCGATTTGAGTCATTTCTTCCTCTTGTAGCTCCCTAGGACCATCAGTGGCAATGAATGGAGAGGGGTGGCTGAAGATCTATCTACTCGTTGTCACCATCAATCTCCACGCGTGAAGCTAGTTGCATTTGATTCTTTGGACAGTGGGAGGAAGTTTTTGTCATGTGCAGAGACGGTTAGACCCTCTTTCATTGTTACAAATCATTTGTTAGATGTGATTCAGACACTGTCACGGTCCCAACCCATTCATACCACACCTTCAACCAAACGCATCCTAAAATAGTGTCACAGTTTGTACCTAGTATCTTAAATTGTTGCCATCTCATTGGCGGTGCCATTAGAAAAATTATTTGGCACCGCTTCAGCAGTTTGTGCAGCCAACTTTGGTCCACACATCCGAGCAGCCAAGCAGTAAAATACTACGTAAATCTTTATGGCACGAAGGAACTAGGCATCGGAGCAACTACGTGCTCCAGAGTCCGGGTCCCTATTTTTTCCGTTGCATTGGGTCGCCAGTGCAGGGCACCAGTGCAAGATGTAGAAATAGTTGTCTTTACCCCAGTTTTGGCATACATAGTGGACGGCCTTAGTGCTATTAGTTCTATGTTACTAAAATTGTGCATGTACACACCTGTTAGTATCAATTTGCTGTCATCCAAACACTATCGCTATGCTGTTGCAGTTCTATTTACCTTCCTCATAAAATGTTCAATTTGTTATTTATTGTACATGAGTAAGAACTTGTAGCGTCGTTGCAGTTAATTATAGCTTCTGATGTTCTAGAATTTGGTTATTGTCTCAGTACTAATTATTTCATTTGCACATTGATCTTCTTGAGAAGATATGTCATAATTAACATGTTTCTTCAGCTTTTCAAAATAAGCATTGGTGATTTTCTATGTTGCTATAAAACCATTTCCCCTACAAATGTTACTGATCTAGTTTTAAATATTATATGATGAATGGAAGTGTTCTTACTTGGAGTTGGTTGATCAAGAGTGGCCATAGTATTTGAAGATGTGCCTAGTGAAGCTCTGGAGCATGTAGGAGGAAGAAAACAGACGTAGGCTTAGAGAAACTATTGTCAACGCTGAAGAATATTTGAAGATGCAGGATAAAAAGTTGAAGGTGGAGAATGAGCTCAGATGTTTTAAATCAGACTTTGCTAAGATGGTGTTGGCGAAGGAGGAGGCACTTTCCCAGTTGGCCCATGCAAAACAGGTTCTTATTGAACTGAAAGCAGAGGTGGATAAGACGAGCCTGGATGATCTCGATTAGGGAAATAAATATATTGTTCTTATGAAGTTGAACTAGCTATATGTTGTGCTGTGCCATTTCCATGTAGCTACCGTACTGTGATGTTATAATATATTTATGTGCCTGATATGAAATTCGCAAACAGTTGTACGATATGAAATGTCAATTTACATAATATATGAATTATTAATTGTAAACTAATAAACCTGCTAAATGTGTCATGGACCTTTACAAATGGTTCTAGCAGTAAAAGCGCTTGCGATGGATAGCCCAATGTCACACAGTTTTCTTCATCAAATCGTGTGTGATATAGTTGATAAAAGCAAACAGTTAACCAAGGCAGACCATGTGTGATACTTACACCTTTCACACACGAGCCTATAAATAAAACTGTGTGGGATGTACGTACGAACGGAAATGTTTTCCCTGGATTGACTGTGTGGGATGTACATAAGAACGGAAATGTAGTCCTTTGATTGACTATGTGTGATATACATATGAACGGAAATGTTTTTCTGGGATTCACCGTGTGGGATGTACATACCTACGGAAATGATTTTCTCGGATTACCGTGTGGGATGTACATACCTACGAAAATGATTGGGTTTCGATGCCTCGCCCGATCACACACGGCCCCAGCCTATGTCCCAGGAGGGCCTATCCCCGATGATTTCTTGGTCGTGTGGGAAGGACCCCCCTATCACCCACACTCACTTGGCGACGGTTGCAAATGCCGTCGCGGAAATGGGTTAAAAACCATTTGTTTAGGACCGACGCGCACCAGTGATTCTATAGCCCGTTACAATTCTTTGTGGAATCAGTTCGTTCTTATCATTAGGAACAACAGTAATACCTCCTTTCTTAGGAACACAATGAACAGGACTTACCCATCTACTATCAGCTATAAGATAGATTATACCTGCTTCTAGAAGTTTTAATATTTCCGTTCTTACCACTTCTTTCATCTTCGGACTTAACCGATGTTGGTGATCAACAACGGGTTTAGCATCAGGTTCCATATTAATTTTGTGCTGACATAGAGTGGGACTAATGCCCTTTAAATCATCCAGAGTATATCCAATAGCATCTCGGTGCTTCCTTAGAACTTTCAATAATCTTTCTTCTTCATGTTCTGAAAGTTTAACACTAATAATAACATGATATATCTTCTTTTCATCAAGATAAGCATATTTCAAAGTGTATGGCAATTGTTTTAATTCGAACACATGATCACCTTTAGGTGGAGGAGGACCTCCTAGAGTTTGAATAGGCAAATTGTGTTTAAGTAGAGGACATTTTTCAAAGAAAATTTTATCTATTTCATTTCTTTCATGCATATGAAAATCATTCTCATGGTCTAGCAAATATTGTTCTAAAGGATCAGTAGGTGGTACAGCAATAGAAGCAAGACCAACTAATTTGTCCTTACTAGGCAATTCTTTTTCATGAAGATTTCTACTAAACTTGGAAAAATTAAACTCATGAAACTCATCACCAAAGCTAACACCAACAGTTTGTTTCTTACAGTCTATCTTAGCACTAACTGTATTCAAGAAAGGTCTACCAAAGATAATGGGACAAAAGTCATCTTGTGGGGAACTGAGAACAAGAAAATCAGTAGGGCATTTTTTTTCCCACACAAGACTTCAACGTCTCTAACAACCCCAACTGGTGATATGGTGTCTCTATTAGCAAGTTTAATAGTAACATCTATTTCTTCTATTTCTGCAGGTGCTATGTCTTTCATAATTTCTTGATATAAGGTGTAAGGAATAGCACTCACACTAGCACCCATGTCACATAAACCATGATAACAATGATCTCCTATTTTAAATGAGATGACAGGCATGCCCACAATGGGTCTATGTTTATCTTTCTTATCAGGTTTGGTAATTCTAGCAGCTTCTTCATAGAAGTAAATAACATGCCCATCCATATCTTCTTCCAAGAGATATTTAACCATAGCAATACTAGGTTCCACTTTAATTTGTTCATCAGGATTAGGTGTTCTAATATAGCTTTTGTTAACCACATTTGAAACTTTAGCATGTTCCTTTATCCTAACAGGGAAAAGTGGTTTCTCAATATAAGCAGAAGGAACAACTGGATCAACATTGTAAAGTATAGCTTCTTCTTTAACTGGTACTAGTTCTCTAATTTCTTCTTTAATAGATGGGTGATATTTAAACCACTTCTCTTTAGGGAGTTCAACATGAGTATCAAATGATTCACAAAAGGAGGCTACTATCTCGAAGTCAAGTCCAATTTAGTGCTAAACTTTTGAAATGCATCGGTATCCATAAAAGATTTAACACAATCATACTCAAGTTTAATACCTGACTCTTTACCTTTGTCGAGTTCCCAATCTCCAGAGTTGCATTTAATCCTTTCCAAAAGATCCCACCGGAATTCAATAGTCTTCTGAATAAAGGAACCAGCACAAGAAGTATCAAACATGGTTTGATCATTACGAGAAAGCCGAGCATACAAATTATGAATAATAATTTCTCTTGAGAGCTCATGATTGGGGCATGAATATAACATTGACTTAAGCCTCCCCCAAGCTAGAGCGATACTTTCTCCTTCACGAGGAAAAAATTATTTATATATTATTCCGATCACGATGAACTAGACGCATAGTATAATTTTTTTTGGTGGAACTCCAATTTCAAACGATTCCAATTCCATGATCCAATATCATCGCATAGACTATACCATACCAATGCTTTTCCCTTCAAATATAAAGGGAAAACCTTCTTCATCACTTTATCCCCAAGTAAACCTGCAAGCTTAAACAATCCAGAAATTTGTTCTACATATATCAAGTGCGTATCAGGATGTTTGGTTCCATCTCCTACATAAGGATTAGCTAGCAGTTGTTCTATCATACCGAATGTTGGGGATATTACCACTGGGCATAAACCGGCCTATCTGGGCCGGGTTAACTTCATCAGTAGTTAATTATGTTAAAGCCCAAGAAGGCAGATGAGAGCTCAAGGCCCATGGTCGGTTTAAGGCCTGTAGCCGTAAACCGGCGTTGGTATGTAACTTGTATTGTAAGTTAGGAATAAGTAGAGACCAAACCGGACACATCTATAAGCCGGTATTGGGAATCTGTGAACCGACGGGCGTCACCCATGTATATAAGGGGACGACCCGGCAGCGGTTGACAAGACAGACAACAACTCGAGACATAGGCGAAGCTTGTTTGCTCCCTAGTCATCGAAACCCCATCAATTCCATCACAACTAGACGTAGGCTTTTACCTTCATTGAAGGGGCTGAACTAGTATAAACTCTCTTGCGTCCTTGTGTCCGCTTTAACCCCTTCAAGCTAACCCGTCGCGATGGCTCCACGACTAAGTCCTTTCTCTAGGACATCTGCCGTGACAAAACCACGAAAGTTGGCGCCCACCGTGGGGCTATCGCACGATGGTTTCCGGTTCTTGGAGGGCCGCTTTGAAGGACTCGAGGCCTACGCTGTAGGCCGGATGACTAAGAGTCGTTGCGGCAAGCTCTACATCGACGACGCAGGCTGGGGTCCCGAGGCCGGCTCAATTGGGTACGGGTACCGGGTCCCCTTTGGTAGCATTCACATTTTCACTGGCAAGATCGGTGGACCGGGCCCTGAGCCGGACATCTGCACCGACCTCGTCGAGACGGCTCAGCGTGCGCAATCTGCCCGGGTTAAACCGGCCATGAAGCGTGCCTTCGTGGGAGTCATCCATGGAGGAAGTTATGAGGACGGATCGGAATTTCGCAGGGTGACTGTCATTTGTTCCGGTGATGAATCTTCGACCGGAGAAACCGAATCTCTTTATCAGCTACAAGATGGCCGGATTGGGAGCTGTTCCGATGGCGACAATATTCCGGACCCCTCTGATCTGCCCAACCGGGTTGGAATATTCATGACCGGAACACAAGCAGCGATTCATTCTTCGACAGCCGCGGCAACGATCTCCGGTTCAGCAGCGGTGACGGCTGCCGGGGCAGGAGGCCCTGTGCGCCCGCCGGCTCAGGTTCTATTAGAACTATTTGATGTGTTGGCTGTGCTTATGGCAGATGTTAATCCGCCAGACCAGGACGTTCACAACACGGAGATTGCAAAGATAAAGGAACAGATCACCCAGGCCAAGGCGGATCTGGCGGCTGAGGACACCAGGATGGCCGCAGAGTGGGCCGCTTTAGACGCACAGGCCTACAGGCTTATGTTGGACTAGAGCGTGTCGCATGAAGTCATGAGGAGGAAGCCGATCCCGCTTACCTCCGGTTTTCGAGGCCAGAGACCTTTTCAACACTCCAGGACCAAGAGCCGGCAATCCGCTGGAGGGGAACCGAGCAGAAGCCCCTAGGACTGGTGCACCGGTTCAACCTCGTCAGATGGACCCGCCTCGTCAAAACATCATTATACTTCAGGATGCTTTAACACCTCCGGATCACTACTCCAACCCAATGGACAATCTTGTTGCCACTGCTGCACGGCTGGAGGCCATTCCAATTGAAGGTGACTCGCCGCAGGCAGTAGAGACGCGATGGGTCAAGGAACTTCTGAGGACAGCTTTGGCCCAACAGGAAGCGTACTCGTACAGCCGCGACCGGATCCACTCGACCCCCCGTCCAAGCTGGAGCTATAGCAGACATATGGATGAACCAGCAGTATCGAGTAATGAACGACGTGGAGCACCCCGTGGCAACAACCCGACGGGTGGTGCTGATGACGCTCAGGAAGTGGTGAACCGGGCCCGAGCGCGCAGGGAGGCCGAGTTAGCCGCACAACATCAGGCTCGGCAGCTCACGCCGGTTCGTCCAACCATCTCGATCGAACCTGGTGTTACTTCTAGTTCTTTGGGGGTGCCTTGCCTTATCCCCGCTTTACGCAACGTGCGCCTGCCCAAGGATTTCAAAGGCCCGCGCAAGGTACCAAATTACACGGCGGATCAACCTCCAGAGACATGGGTGGAGAGCTATGAGATGGCCATGGAAATGCTTGATGTGGATGACACGGCGTGTGCGAAATACTTCACCATGATGCTTGAAGGAACGGCCCGTACTTGGTTAAAAAGCTTGCCAGCTAATTCTATCAGTTCATGGGCCCAATTACGAGCCCGATTTATCAGCAATTTCAAGGATACCTGTAAACAGCCTATGTCGATAGTAGACTTAGCGGCATGCGTCCAGGAGGAAGGAGAATCAATGACTCATTGGGTGCGCCGGGTTTCACAAGTGTTGCACTCCTCAGACCGCATCAACGCTGACACCGCAGTATTAACCCTAGAAGGCAACTGCCAGTTTGGGCCCCTGAAGTTGAAATTGGGACGGATGAAGCGTCATTGCACCGACATGGGGACCCTCATGGCCGCTTTGGTGAAATATGCTGATTCTGATAGTACCAAGGATCCCGAATCTGATGATGACAAGACAGGGAAAGGGAAGAAGAACAGCAGCTCCAAAGGTCAACAGCATCACTGGGTAGGCAATGGCGGAGGAGCCAAGCATAAAGAAGATGGTAACACGGACTTTGTGGCTAATACCAACGCACAGGACAATGGCCAGCGATGCAAGGGTAGGCCGAAAAATCGTAATGGAGCACCCAACCCTAACCCAAACCGCCTAAACTATCTGCTAAGCCAGCCCTGTCCAAGACATGGGACGAAGGAGGAGCCAGCAAACCACCTTTGAAAGGATTGCTTTATTATGCAGGAGTTCAAGAATTCTAATAATTTCCGGTATGATCACGAATCTGGCGGTGGCTCAGGGTCCGGGCCGGGTTACGGTGGAGGAAGTTCCGGTTCAGGATTTAACGGTAATCCGGGCGGACATAATGGTCAAAATAGTCAGAACAACCAGGGTGGTTACAACCAACAGCAGCAACAGTCAGGTTACCAGAGCAACCCAAAGCAGTTGAGTAGTGGGTAGTACCATGTATTTACCACTAGCTTGGACAAGCGAGACCGGAAGGTTCAGAGGCGGGCAGTCAACTCTGTTGAACCGGCCATACCCCGTTATCTACGTTGGTCTGAACAGCCAATCATATGGAGCAGAGAGGATCACCCACCCCAGGTCGATAATCCGGGTCAGTTGGCTCTGGTGGTGGCACCTCAGGTGGGAGGTTATAAGTTCACCAAGGTGCTCATGGATGGAGGGAGCAGCATTAACATCCTGTACTATGAGACCTTCCATCGTATGGGACTAACAGATAAGAATCTCAAACCATCTAATACAGTATTCCACGGTGTAGTGCCTGGCAGATCAGCATATCCCGTTGGTAAGATAGCTTTCGAAGTGGCCTTTGGGGATGATCATGATTCCAGGTCGGAGACATTGATGTTTGAAGTGGTGAAAATCCAAAGTCCATATCATGCCCTGTTTGGGCGACCGGCATACGCCAAGTTTATGGCTCGGCCCTGTTATGTGTATTTGCAGCTCAAGATGCCGGGTCACAAGGGGACAATAACGGTTCACGGAAGCCGCAAAATCGCTTTGGAATGTGAGGAAGGAGATGCAACTTATGTAGAGTCGGTTTGTGCCACCGAGGAGTTGAAGTACTATAAGGACAATGTTGATCCGGCAGACATGACTCCGTTGAAAAAGCCAACTACGGAGCATGATCCGGCCCTGAAGTTCAAATCGGCAGCAGAAACTAAGCTTGTTGACTTCGTACCTGGCGATTCATCCAAGCAGTTCAGCATCAGTGCCAACTTGGATCCGAAATAGGAAAGCGCGCTCATCGAGTTCATCCATGAGAATCGGGACATTTTTGCATGGAAGCCCTCCGACATGCCAGGTGTACCGAGGCAACTCGCTGAGCACACACTTAATGTGGATCCTAAATATAAACCAGTGAAACAGTTCCTCCGCCGGTTTAACGAAGAAAGACGCAAGGTGATTGGAGAAGAGGTAGCCAGGCTCTTAGTAGCTGGCTTTATTGTTGAAGTTCTTCACCCCGAGTGGCTTGCCAATCCAGTGCTAGTCCTCAAGAAAAACGGCACCTGGCGCATGTGTGTGGATTACACAGATCTTAATAAAGCTTGTCCAGCAGATCCTTTTGCCCTCCCCCGTATTGATCAAATTATTGATGCTACGGCGGGTTGTGAGCGTTTAAGTTTTTTGGATGCGTATTCTGGCTATCATCAGATCAAAATGGCAGTTAAGGACCAAGAGAAGACAACATTTATAACTCCCTTTGGAGCCTTCTGCTATGTGTCTATGCCCTTCGGGCTCAAGAGTGCCCAGGCAACTTACCAACGGTGTGTACAAAATTGTCTTCACAAGCAGATTGGTCGTAATGTACATGCTTACGTGGATGATATCGTGGTTAAATCCAGGGAGAAGGAGACTCTGATTGATAATTTGAAGGAAACCTTTGATAACCTGAGAACATACAAGATGATGCTTAATCCGGACAAGTGTGTCTTTGGTGTACCGGCGGGCAAGCTATTGGGTTTTCTAGTGTCCAACGGGGGAATTGAGGCTAATCCGCCTCCCTGGCTAAACCGAAGTGTATCAACGATGTTCAGCGCCTGGCAGGCCGGATTGCTGCGCTAAGCCGGTTTATCAGTCGCCTGGGTGAGAAGGCAATCCCTTTGTATCAGATGTTGAAAAAGACGGATCAGTTTGTCTGGAGTTCTGCTGCTGATGAAGCATTTGAGGACTTAAAGCGGCAATTGGCCAATCCGCCTGTGCTCGCCGCTCCCGTTGACAAGGAGCCGTTACTGCTATATGTTGCTGCTAATGTTCGGGCGATCAGCGTAGCTATTGTGGTGGAGCGAAAGGAGGCAGGTAAGGAGCATCCGGTTCAACGTACGGTCTATTATATCAGCGAGGTGCTCATTGAGTCCAAGCAAAGGTATCCGCATTGGCAGAAGCTGGTGTATGGAGTTTTTATGGCAAGCCGGATGCTTAAACAATATTTCCAAGGACACGCAATTACGGTGGTCAGTTCTGCTCCTTTGGGAGATATCATCTAGAACCGGAAGCAACTGGCTGGATTGCAAAGTGGGCCATAGAGCTGGGGCCGTACGGTTTGAAGTATGTGCCTCGGACAGCGGTTAAGTCTCAAGCACTTGTTGATTTCATCAATGATTGGACGGAAATGCAAGCACCTGAAGAAAAGCCAGATCATACGTATTGGACCATCCATTTTGACGGATCCAGGCAGTTGGAAGGCTCGGGGGCTGGAGTCGTATTAACTTCCCCACGAGGTGATAAGTTTTGTTATGTTCTCCATTTAATGTTCCCTTGTACTAACAATGCATCTGAGTATGAAGCCTTGCTCCATGGTCTCTGGATGGATACGGAGATGAATCTAAGTCGAGTTAAGTGCTTCGGTGACTCGGACCTTGTGGCTCAGCAAGTGTCTGGCACTTGGGACTCCAAGGACCCACTCATGGCAGCATATCATCATGAGGTGGATACTGTAGCAGGTTATTTCAAAGGCTATCAGGTGGACCACGTGGACCGGCGGAAAAATGAAGCGGCAGACGCTTTAAGCCGGCTGGGCTCTCAGCGCAAACCGGTCCCACCCAATGTTTTTCTGGATGTGCTGCACAACCCGTCGGTCAAAATCCCTGGTGAAGAGGATTTGGCTATTCCTGATCCAGAGGCTCAATTGGTGGCGGCTCTTCATGTTATTCCAGATTGGACACTTCCTTACCTGGCGTACAAGAACCGGGGTGAGTTGCCAGAGGATTAGATTCTAGCCCGGCAGATAATCCGGCGATCCAAGTCCATGGCTATCATAAACAGCGAGTTGCATCATTGCAGTATATCAGGAGCTTTTCAATGCTGCGTGTCTCCGGAAGAAGGCCGTGAAATTTTGCGTGAGATCCACGAAGGAGATTGTGGTCACCACGCCGGTTCAAAGTCTCTGGTGGCTAAAGCGTTTCGCCATGGTTTTTATTGGTTAACTACTCATGCTGATGCGGAGGATCTCGTCAGATGATGTGATGGTTGCCAAAGGTTTTCAAGGCATGCTCATGTACCGGCTCAAGAATTGAGAATGATTCCAATTACTTGGCCGTTTGCGACTTGGGGGCTGGATATGGTTGGGCCTTTCAAAAGGTCCAAAGATAAGAAGACCCACCTCCTGGTGGCGGTTGACAAGTTTACAAAGTGGCTGGAGGCAGAACCTGTTAAGCAAGTGTGATGCGGCCACGGCGGTTCAGTTCATCAAAAAGGTGATTTTCCAGTTTGGCTTTCCGCACAGTATTATCACAGATAATGGTACCAACTTGTACAAAGGTGCTATGAAGGAGTTCTGCAAACCGGAGCACATCCGGCCCGACGTTTCATCAGTGGCACATCCACAGTCCAATGGTCAAGCAGAAAGAGCTAATCAAGAGATCTTGAGAGGCATCAAGCCCCGGCTCATGGTTCCTTTGAAGAGAACGCCGGGTTGTTGGGTAGAAGAATTACCATCTGTGTTATGGAGCATCAATACAACACCCAACAGATCAACATGATACACACCATTCTTCATGGTTTATGGAGCGGAGGCGGTTCTCCCCAGTGATATCCGTCATGATTCACCTCGTGTCACGGCTTATGTTGAAGCGGACAACGATACAGCATGGAAAGATGCTTTGGACCGGTTGGATGAAGAGCGTGACATCGCAGCCGCCCAATCGGCGATTTACCAGCAGGATCTTCATCGTTAGCATAGTCGCCGGGTCAGAACCAGAACCTTTTAGGAAGGAGATTTGGTGCTTCGGCTCATCCAAGATCAGACTGATATGCATAAGCTATCCCCACCTTGGGAGGGGCCTTTCGTGGTCAGCAAGAATCTGCACAACGGGTCGTATTATCTGATCGATATTCGAGAGCATAAAGACTCACGTACATCAGAGGAGGAGACTAACAGGCCGTGGAATATAGCTCATCTTCGGCCTTACTATACCTGAGCCATTAGCTATACTTATGTACATATTACGACAATGTATATATTATGATTAAATATAATAAACTGGAACCTCAGCTAAAGCGGGGTATCTGTTCTTTTACATCATGTGAGGTTACACGGAGTTGCTCTAAAGCGGCCTCCGGTTTACCCCTTGAGTTCGCTTTTCTAAAAGCATCGTGTTATATCACTTGGAGGATTGGTCGTTTCCGAACCAATACCATGCCTCTTGATAGGCGAGAGCCACCAGATCACTTGGGGACTTGGTCATGTCTGAACCAGTCATGCCTCTTGATCGGCCTAAGGCCACAGAATCACTTGGGGGCTTGGTCGAACCCGAACCTTGACCATGCATGTGGTCGGCATAAATGCCACGGTTTCATTTGGGGACTTGGCTGACTAGAACCATAGTTACACCTAACGGGAGCTTGGTCGTGTTTGGCCATGGTAACGCCACTTGATCACGTTAAATAAACCTTTTTTGGCTTTTGCTTCACACTTTTTTTTGAAGGGGTTTTTTTTGCTTTTCATTGTGTTTTTTTTAAACCGACAAAGTTTTTTAACCAATCAATTGACGGAACATAGTTCACATCAATCCGGAGACTATTTGTCCGGTTTGATCCTTGTTGTTAACATCCTCTTATGGAGTAACACGGTGTTTATTATAACCCGGCACGGTTTACATGGAGCTGTTATCTCCTCCAACAGTGTGGGTTTGCAAAACTCCACTTCAAGATTGGCCAAGCCAACTTCACGCTCAACGATGGCAGGTATTATGTATCTCAAAAATTTGATCATATACTTAAAATTTTGTTTTGAATGTTTTGATTTCATATATATAGACATCATATTCCGCCTGACGGTACAACCGTGGTGGCACTTGACGAATTTCTCATTTCAGAAAGTGTTTTGGAAAGTTCATTACCACAGGAAGAACAAGTTATGCATGAAGGCATATCAACATCAAAGGTATCAGCTAGCCTATTACAAGGCAACATGGTGCCCATAATAATATAATTGTTTTTCACAAAGGAGAGGCAGTTTTAAAACCAGCTTCCGGTTCAAGCTTGGTCACCAGCCTGGCCTGATGGTTGTGGGTCATCCTGCGCCACTTCAGCTTTCGTCTCTCTACCCAGTGGCTGGAAATCCACAGTTGTCCAGTCGATTCCCATTAATGCTTGAAAAACAACTTCATCATGGATCAGCAATGACGGGTCAATATCGGGAGCGTAAGTATGCTTACGGATTGGAGGGATCAGATTTTCTGATTCATGGATTGGTGCAGCTATTCGCTTGTTCTGACTGTCATATTGCGCTTGATAACGAGACAAGTCTGCTTCCTCAGCCAACTGACAAGCTAGTGGACATACCTCCCGGTTTATTGCTCGCAGATCCGCTTCACCAAATTCTGACCCGTCTTCCTTCAAGCTGGGATAGCCCTAAGCCGCTTCAATAGGATCAAAATCCGGCACCCAGGCTTTTGCCCGGATTAAGGCATTGATTGCACCGGTTCGAGCAGCAGATTTCTTCAGCTCTTCAACCCGGGAAGGAAGCACTGACAGTTTCATCAGGGTATCTTGAATCAAAGTGGGCGCCGGTTTATTATGAGACGCGGTACAGATGATCCACTGGGCACCAGTATACAATTGTTCAACCAATGTATAGGCGGCTTTCAATTTCTTCCGCACATCTGACCCCAAGTGACCAATGCGTGTCCCTGAAATACCATAAAGGGTTAATAAACCGGCGACTCTATAAGAAGGCAGAGCCAATTCAGAAGGCAAGCTGGCTTACCAAAGATAGCAGTGGTCATGGCATGATCGTGCCGCTTTATGCTGGTCAGTTCATCCGTCACTGGTTTTAGTGCAGCCTCGGCATCCTCTGCTCGTTTGATCAAAGCGGACTTTTTAGTGGCCCAATCCGCCCATTTCTTCTTGAAGTTCTCCTTAAGTTATTCCATGGCGCTTAAAGCACTAGCCAATTCCTCTTTTGCTTTGGAGGTTTCAGCCTGTTGGGTTTTCAGGTTTTCTTGAAGATCGATGACTTGGTTTTCTTTCGTCTTCAGCTCCTCCTGCATGCATACAGATATATGTTTCAACAAATCGGTACAAGGATTCAAGTACCAACCACATAACAAGTTATGCCCTTAGCACTTGGGGGCTAATGCATATTCGATCTTCATCTTTCAATTACTTACAAAGTCCCAAGATCAATACAAGTATTCAACTTGGCACTTGGGGGCTAATGGCTATTTGATCATATATATTCTGATGCGGCAGTTTCAATTACTTAAAGTACCGGTTTAACTACGCTAAGTTGAACCGGCCCTTGGGGGCTACATCAGCAAATTTCAAAGCATCAAGATTTATATTATTAAGTCCCGGTTTGAAAGAATATTTCAAACCGGCCCTTGGGGGCTAGGAGAGTCAGCAAGAATGGAAGCATACAAGCAGGAAGGAGCATATGGAAGTTACCTCATATTTATCTTTCATCATATTAACCAGACCGGCTTCATTGTCACGGCTGGTATACAGCCGGTTCAGATAGCCGGAATGGATATCTTGAGCGTTCAGAGCAGCATAAGTCGTCAGATCAGCGTTCCACTTGCCTTTGCCAAAGGCAGCAAATTCTTCCTTGGCAGAATGTTTGGATAAAGCGACAGGATTGCTTGGCTCAGTATGGCCAGTGCCAGTAATGAGAACCTCATCATCCTTGGTACCGCCGGTTTGCACTGGAGCTGTTGGCTTGTCAGTAGGTTTTGCTGGACCGGTGGAGCTTTCAATCCGGATGGAGCCTGTGGGCTGATGGATAGGACCTGAGGTATCAATAGGTCTCTCTTCAGCAATAAGATCATCATCTTGCTGTGGTGGATCATTGGGAATATCCTCAGGAATAGCCGCTTCAGCATTGGGTGTCTTGTCTGCTTCAAGAACGACATCTTCTTCGGCCGCTTTGTCCAGGCGGGCCTTCTTGCTTGGTCTAGGTTTGGCCCTGAGAAGAATAACAAAAATCAAATACAGCATATGTTCTAAGGCAATGTACTGCAAACATCACAATAAGTATAGCTTACCCAAGCACCATTTTGAGCGGTGGGAGCTGAGTAGCCGATGACTCGCCAGAAGATGAGTGGGAAGTAACCTGGTAATCGGAGTCAGACGGATTAAGAGGTTGACGAAAGCAGCCAGCTTTAGGACAAGCACTGACACGCAAATTAGAGACCTCTGAATGGCGTTTCCGAACCGGACTGTTTGGTAAACCAGCGGAGGTAACTACCTGGCCACTGTGCCGGGTGGTGCGACGAGCTTCGTGTTGTTGGGTCTTCATAAGAAGTTTAGGATCCAAATAAGCAAGAGGATGAGAAAATTTAACTTTTCGGTTTACCTGACGGATTTTTTATGAAGGCAAAGTTTCTGAATCGGAAGAGAGAATAATTACCTCTGCAACATCCGCGTGGCTGGCTTCGCCATCATCCTGACAAATATCATCATCAATAAGATGCATGAAAAATAAACCAAGTGAGTCAAGCTCTACCTCAAAGTACGGATTATCCACCTCATCATCAGGAGCCGGATTAGAAGATGTAGTGGTTCTTTTCCTGTGGGCAGTCTTCTTCACATCTTTAGTCTCTTGCCGGGTTGCTCTTTCCGGTTTGTCTGGTTTTTTCTGGTTTCTCCTGCGGCAGTTTTTTGCTCCAAAACGGATCATCGCCCTGATTATGCAGACACTGATATTAAAAACAATGACCAGACATATCAATAACAGATTCAGTAAAGAGAAAAATCAAAGTCTTACAGCTGGCGGTTTGTTGGTGGCACAGAAGGAAGCAGGCTGGTTCTAGCGCAGACGTGTTCCGATTCATTCAGTATCTTATGCACAGCCTCTGTGATTTCTTCACCGGAGAGCTGGAGTTTTGAATGTCGCAGTGGGTCATCAACGCTGTCAGTATACTCGCACATCAAACCGGAGCGCTGACTAAGGGGCAGTACCCTCCATGATATCCAACAGCGAGCAAGATCAACCCCTGTTAAACCGTTGGCCATAAAGGCTTTGAGCTTTGCCAGCTGAGGAGCATATTTACTTCTCTCCTGTGCGGTCAATCTTTGTGGAAAAGGGTGTGTGTTGCTGAGCCGCTCTGGTCGAAAGCCAGGCAAGGGATTCTCACTAGCAGGGGAGGTGTCTTTGCAGTAGAACCATGTCTGATTCCATTCTTTGGGGTGGCTATGCAGTTTGGCGTGAGGGTATGTGACCTCTTTCCTTTTCTGAATCGCCACGCCACCCAACTCCGTATTGGAGCCGTCAGTAAACTCAGTACGACGGTTTAGATGGAAAAGGTCTCTGAACAATTCCACCGTGGGCTCCTCTTGAAAGAACGCTTCACAGAGCACTTGGAAGTGACACATATTTGTAACAGAGTTGGGGCCAGTATCTTGTGGATGGAACTGGAAATCGGCTAAAACATCCCGATAAAATTTAGAACCGGGCGGCTTAAAGCCCCGGGCTAAGTGATCTACGAAAACAACAACCTCTCCTTCTCGAGGTGTGGGAGGGCATTCTTTGCCAGGAGCCCTCCAGTGGATGGTATCTTTGCTGCCTAAAGCGCCGATCAGGACTAAATCGTCCAGTTCAGCCTCTATGACGCGAGAAGGAACCCAATTGCACTCATACACTTGCTTGGCCATGATGGAAGCTACAAGGTAGAAGATCCCGGTTCAAAAATACATTGATTAAAAGTGCACTGGTATGTACAATGTTAAACCGGAGACAGCTCTATCTAAACCGGAGTTTTATGAAGCAACAACAGCAGGCGGTTCAACAAGGGGACTAATGGTATATACCGGTTTGGCAATTTTTCTATAAAGTTAAACCGCCGGATCTAAGCATTGAAACAATTGAGATTGCAGATAGATAAGTATACAGAAACAAATTTCACAAGATTTCTCTACAGCAACGGATCTGAAGCAAGTTCAGAAAAGAAGGAAAATATTCAAGGTTCAAAAAGGAACAGTACCGAATCAATGGGCAGAGATATAGGTAGAGCTACGGTCTTGAGGCATATGAGTAAAGGCGGATACTAAGAACTACCGCTACATAGAGCACAGGTTCACAGGTTCATCTAGGATCTATCATATGAGTACGAAGCAGACGATGAACTCTGAAGAACTTGGAAACCCTAGAACGGATCTATGGAGGAAAAGGTGAAGAACTCACCGGAGCCGAGGAAGAAACAGAAGGTCATCACGATGCTCTGGTACAGTCACGGTGATGCAGCGGCCAAGGTTGGAGCAGAGGTCGTCGATGGCGGCGGAGCTCCGAAGCTAGACGACGCAAGGAAGACGAAGCAGAAGGGCACGAAGGGGAAAAAGAAATGACCCTTCGGTCCTATTTATCAGGCAAGGGACATGAGTCAGGCGCGAAAATCAAGGGACCGTGGGTTTGGAAATGAAGCTGTCGCCTTAATTGTCGGAGACCTATTAAACAAAAAACAAAAAGGGGGTATCATGGATAAGGTTCTTTACAACAGGTGATGTCACACCGGTTTACAACAACCAGAGAAGATGACATCACAGCGGTTCAACAAATTACAAGAAGATGTTGAAGGTGAAGATTTTTTGCTAAGGATTGACATGAACCTGTTCAAATCAATCTGGGGCCTAATGTTGGGGATATTACTACTGGGCATAAACCGGCCTATCTGGGCCGGGTTAACTTCATCAGTAGTTAATTATGTTAAAGCCCAAGAAGGCAGATGAGAGCTCAAGGCCCATGGTCGGTTTAAGGCCTATAGCCGTAAACCGGCGTTGGTATGTAACTCGTATTGTAAGTTAGGAATAAGTAGAGACCAAACTGGACACATCTATAAGCCGGTATTGGGAATTTGTGAACCGACGGGCGTCACCCGTGTATATAAGGGGACGACCCGGCAGCGGTTCACAAGACAGACAACAACTCAAGACATAGGCGAAGCTTGTTTGCTCCCTAGTCATCGAAACCCCATCAATTCCATCACAACTAGACGTAGGCTTTTACCTTCATTGAAGGGGCCGAACTAGTATAAACTCTCTTGCGTCCTTGTGTCTGCTTTAACCCCTTCAAGCTAACCCGTCGCGATGGCTCCATGACTAAGTCCTTTCTCTAGGACATCTGCCGTGACAAAACCATGACACCGAAGGAATTTCATATTCAATATTTTTAGCAGGTGCAGTAGGTTGAGGGGTAGCTAATTGTGGTTCTGGACAAGGTGAAGATACCCCGAACAAACCCCTCAAAGGATTGTTTTCCATAGTAACAAGTGACAATAAATTTCAGCACACTATATAAATGTTTCCTTACCGAATTCCACTTACCAAAGGCGCTTCACTCCTTTGCAATGGCGCCAGAAAATAGCCTTGATGACCCACAAGTATAGGGGATCAATTGTAGCTCTTTTTGATAAGTAAGAGTGTCGAACCCAACAAGGAGCAGAAGGAAATGACAAGTAGTTTCTAGTAAGGTAATGTCTTCAAGTGCTGAAATTGTAAGTAGCGGAGTAGATTGATAGCAACATAATTTGTAACGAGCAAGTAACGATAATAGTAACAAAAGTGCAGCAATGTAGCCCAATCCTTTTGAGGCAAAGAACATGCCAAAACGGTCTCTTATGATAAGCAAAGCATTCTTGAGAGTACATGGGAATTTCATCTAGTCACTTTCATCATGTTGCTTTAATTTGTGTTCGCTACTTTGATAATTTGATATGTGGGTGGACCGGTGCTTAGGTGCTGTTCTTACTTGAACAAACCTCCTACTTATGATTAGCCCTCCCGCAAGCATCCACAACTACGAGAATAGTATTAAGAATACATTCTAACCATAGCATTAAACTTTTGGGTCCAATCGGTCCTTACGGAATAGCGCATAAACTAGGGTTCAAGCTTTTGTCACTCTCACAACCCATCATCTAATTGCTACTCCACAATGCATTCCCTTAGGCCCAAATATGGTGAAGTGTCATGTAGTCGACGTTCACATGACACCACTAAGGGAATCACAACATACATACTATCGAATATCGAACACATATCAAATTCACATGATTACTTGCAACATGATTTCTCCCATGACCTCAAGAACAAAGGTAAATACTCACAAATAATAACCATGCTCAAGATCAGAGGGGTATTAAATAGCATATTGGATCTGAACATATAATCTTCCACCAAATAAACCATATAGTAATCAACTACAAGATGTAATTAACACTACTAGTCACCCACAAGTACCAATCTACACAAGAGATGAACTAGGGTTTGAGAGGAGATGGTGTTGTTGAAGATGTTGATGGAGATTTACCTCCCCAAGATGGGAGAGTTGTTGGTGATGATGTTGATGATGATTTCCCCCTCCGGGAGGGAAGTTCCGCCGGAGGGAAAAAGTGCTCCTGCCCAAGTTCCGCCTCGAGGTGGCGGAGCTTTGTCCCGAAAGTCCTCCTATTATTTTTTTGGGTAAAAATGCCTTATATACCAAAAGATGGGCACCGGAGGTGGGCCGACGAGGCCACAACCCACCAGGGCGTGCTAGGGGGCCCTGGCGCACCCAGGTGGGTTGTGCCCACCTGGTGGCCCCCTCTAGTAGTTATTGGCTCCAATAATTATTATATATTCCATAAAAAAACCGAGTGAAGTTTCAGCTCATTTGGAGTTGTGCAGAATAGGTAGCCTGACGTAGCTTTTTCATGTCCAGATTTCCAGCTGCCAGAATTCTCCCCCTTGGTGTGTACCTTGCAAATATGAGAGAAAAGGCATTAGAATTACTCCAAAAAGCATTATTATGGATAAAAAATTATAAATAACAGTAAGAAAACATGATGCAAAATGGACGTATAAGAGAGTTGGTGGAATAAGCGGGGTATATATAGCCATCACCAAAAATCTAACTTTTACACACCTTTATGCACAACTCAGTGGGACCGGGCGAAACCACTCGGTGAGAACGACCTTTAGGCTTGTTGGTGAGACCAGATGACACCGTTTGGAGGGACCGGTGGGACCTAAGCACTTTCCACACTTCGGTGACTCCAATCGAAAGCACTCAATTTTTTTGAGATGAAATCAATAGGTTATAGAAGTTTTGCCAGTGCACTTTGGTGGGATCGAATGTCACTCAGTGAGACAGAGTTTCTAGGGTTTAGGCAATGGCTCTGTCAAGTGTACCTCGGTGAGTCCGGGTAGATATATGTCGGTGGGACCAAGTTTAACTTTAGGGTTTTGGACACATAGGAATGTGAGGGTGTGGCCGAGGGTTTTTGTAGGATTAGAGAAGATAGGTCTTGAGGGGGGGGGGTGAATAGACACTTAACCAACCAAAGGTGCAGTTTTTAGTTTTCTTGAAACATAGGCAGATTTTGGCACAAGTTAAGACAACACCAAGACTTTCTACACATGCATATCTAGAGATAGAGCAGCGGAAATAGTAAATCATGCAATTGTGTGGAAAGTAAGGGGTATAGTCGGAAGATCAAACACAATGAAGACGCGATGAATTTTGGCTTGGTTTTGATAGGTGGTGCTATCGTAGATCCACGTTGATGGAGACATCAACCCATGGAGGGCAATGGTTGCGCGAGTCCACGGAGGGCTCCACCCACGAAGGGTCCACGAAGTAGCAACCTTGTCTATTCCATCATGGCCAACTCCCATGAAGGACTTGCCTCACTCGGGTAGATCTTCATGAAGTAGGCGATCTCCTTACCCTTACAAACTCCTTGGTTCAACTCCAGATTATCTTGGAGGCTCCCAAGTGACACCTGACGTGGCTAGATAATGCGTCAGTATTTCCCCAAAGAGGAAGGGATGATGCAGTAGAACTACGGTAAGTATTTCCCTCAGTTGTGAAACCAAGGTATCAGTCTATTAGGAGAACCAAGAAACACTATGTGAACGGTACCTACACACAAAGAACAAATACTTGCAAACCGACGCGTAAATGGGGTTGTCAATCCCCCTCGGTAAAAAGATAGATTAATTTGTATGAGTTTGGATAAATAGATCTGAATAAAACACGAAATAAAATAAGTAAAGAAAAAGTGCAGAAAGGTATTTCTGGGTTTTTGGAATAATAGATTTGTAAACAAATACGGCAAACGATAGATTGGAAAGCAAATATGATAAAAGATAGACCTGGGGGCGTAGATTTCACTAGTGGCTTCTCTTGAGAAAATAGCACACAATGGGTAAACAAATTACTGTTGGGTAATTGATAGAAGAACAAATAATTATGACGATATCCAAGGCAATGATCATGAATATAGGCATCACGTCCAAGATTAGTAGAGCGACTTTTGCCTGCATGTACTACTATTACTCCAAACATCAACCTCTATTGAGCATGCATCTGGTGTATTAAGTCATGGAGAAATGAGGTAATGTAATAAGAACGATGACATGATTTAGACAAGATCTATTCATGTAGGAATAGATCCCATCTTTTTATCCTTAATAGCAATGATACATATGTGCCTCGCTACCCTTTTTGTCATTGGGTGAGGACACCGCAAGATCAAACCCATCACAAAGCACCTCTTCCCATTGCAAGAAAAATCAATCTAGTTGGCCTAACTAAACCAAAGATTCAGAGAAGAAATATGAGGATATAAATAATCATGCATGTAAGAGATCAAAGAAAACTCAAATAATATTCATGGATACAAATCTGATCATAAACTCGAACTTGATTGAATCCCAACAAACACATCGCAAAAAGTCATTGTATCAAAAGATCTCCAAGAGACCATTGTATTGAGACTCAAACAGAGAGAAGAAGCCATCTAGCTACTGCCTACAGACCTGTAGGTCTATGGTGAACTACTCACGCATCATCGGAGGAGCCCCAATGAGGATGTTCACTACAACAGGAACCCCCCTATAACAACGCTTTTTCCGTATCTAAAGGTCCATATATGCGTTGTTAGTATCTTTACCAACGGTTTGGGATGCGTTGCCTTATCCAATGTTGCTAGCGCATAATGCAAGGCTTATACTGGCGTTGGTAAAAGGGGCCGTTGCAAGAGTACAACACATAAAACCAACTTCTACAACACTTCTATATGTTGTTGCTTCATGTTGAGGAATCAAACAGAAAATTTGCAAAAATTCAAGTGTTGGTGCATATATAATGTGATTATTATTATTATTAAATTGATTCACCATATAATGGTGATAATTATGCATATCAAGTGAGGAAAAAATAGAATATACTCACAAGAGGAAGAGATCATATATTGAATAAAACTGTTGGATTACAATAGTGGATATTATAGGAGGAACATCATCCCAATGTGATCCATAATCTAAATATTTTGTTGAGAGTGAAACTTAAACCAACAATAATCCATCAACTAGAATTAACTAAAACTTAACCGAGGAACATCATACAACAAGAACAACATCACTCCAACTTTAACTAAAACTGAAGGCATCCATCATCATCATCATCAACGGGAACATCATCATCATCATCATTGCAGTGTACTTGCCACAAACCATAGAATCATCCATATATCTTTTGATTGAATCTACAAAGAAAATAACAAAATGAATTGTTAACACACAATGAACTGACATCATGCAAGTAGGTGAGAGAGGCAGGTTATACGTCACTTACAAAGGTTGAAGGCCATGCAATTTATGTTATACATAGTAGATGGAAATACATCGATAACCTATCTCAAGATCATCATTGATCGGTTAGTATTAGTTTTATACCTCTTTTTGAGGTGTTCAGGTTATAGACTTAAACTATACTAGCAAGAGGAAAATAGTATCTCACACCCTTATCCTAATAAGCATGGTGCATAACCTACCATAGCTTCGCTTACTCAATTTCTACATGCCACTACATTTTATAAATAGTAGCTACTTCAAACCTATTCAAGAAGATACTATCTGGTTAACTCCTGTAAAAATAAATTAAGAGGTTAATTAATTAGTCACCCCTTTGAACAGTAATGCTCTACTTTTCTGATGCTTGGATTGGATGGGTTAATTAATTAGTCATCCTTTTGAGTGGCAATGCTCTACTTTGTTATCAAAATCCCCCAAAAGACTTTAAGTTGTCACACAGTTGCATGTCTGTGTGTCTTGTCCAGAAGTTGAAGCAACTGTCATATGTGGCCATTAAGCAAGTTGATGTTACTTTTTGCAAAGAAATATGATCCCAAAAGAACAATTCCCTGAAGCGACTTGGAAAACAAATGGGCTGTCAAGTAACTAACTTCATAATTAAGCACAGAAGTCATCATGGCATCCAACAGAAGATATGAAAGATTTGTAGCTAATCTGCATCAGTACAATTACACCAACATGTAACAACATCACGTTATTTCATCATTGTTGCCTTGGAATCTGTACAGTGTAGTGATGAATATGTGGCACAAGAAAGAGAGGTGGCAACCTGTTTGGTACCATGAAGAAGGCCTTGCTCTTGAGCTAGTGGTCCAGCGCTCATGGACTGAAAGAAACAAGAAGACCAAGATGAAAAATAATCAATAGACCTGTCAAACTGTACTTGGAGACTGACAGCGAGCTCGGGGCTAAGCGCCATCTCGTCCAGCGTCTACATGAGGGCCCTGCCAATGGCAAACTGCCAATACAACTCAAACGCCCCTGCCATCCATCTTCTGATCCCTCACCCTGCCAATCAACATTATCAGAATGCAGAATAGCACCAACAGTTTCACTTTCAGTTAGACAACCTGACCGTCACTTCCAGTAAGATGACCTCACCATCACCAACAGTTCAATTCCATGCAATCTTTGTTATACATAACAAATTACTGGCATACATAGTAGATGGAAATACATTCATAAATTATCTCAAGGTGATCATTGACCTATTAGTATTAGTTTTGTTATTATTTCTTTGAGTGGTTCAGGTACAGACTTAAACTATATGAGCCTATTATGGGCGTCTTAGTGTATGGCAGAAATCGTTGCATAAGCATTAACATTTTCTCTGATTGCTTCCAATGTTGAACATATCCAATGGGATAAAGATACATATTTTTTACGGCATGCAGTGCAAAATCTGTTGGAGCAACACGAACCTGCACCAATTGTTGGTGTCCCGTCTCCCGCTTCCTCATGAGATCTTGGTCCAAGCATGAGTAAAGTATAATAGAGTAGAAATAGTGTTCCAGTTTGTGCTCGTAAACTTAATTTAAATATTAGTTAGACACCAGTTGTGGTCAAGGGGCCAATTAAGTTATTCAACACATCATGCTAGTTAACATGGGAATTCATGTTTGGGTAAAAATAAATTAGTCCGGACAAAATCACTACGTATACAGTATATATAGACAGCCAGAAGGACCTAAATATGAAAATGTTAACAAACGATGGAGAGACATGCTTACAGTTCCTCTGAAGCTACAGACATTTCAGACAACACACTATATATATGCATTGACCATGACTAATCACAACACTTCTTTAATTGGAGTCTGTACAATTTTCTCAAGACATACAACTAACATAATTCAAAAAGCCTTGTGAGTGAATCTTTATTGTAGCGACCAGACCTCCCACAGTCTGATCTCTGTACTCCGGTGTCATCCCTGGATCAGTAATGCTGACACCACACAGTACTTGGAGGATTTATAGCACAGTAGCAATCACACACTTATTACATAGAGTGTCTCAAAAGAGAACTTATTACAATAAATATGGCTTAAGGCCATCTAATAATAATAACAGCGGAAGGCTTGGAAGATAAGTGAGTCCATCAACTCCAACGGCATCACTGAGTATAGAACCACGACCTAAAACTCCTTAATCGTCGTCTGAAAAGTCTGCAACATTAAGGTTGCAGCCCGAAAATGGGTCAGGACATGGAATATGCTGGCAAGGTAACACATAGAGAGTAATGGAATGCAACAGCTATACTATATGCATATTTGGCTGGTGGAAAGCTCTATGGTTACAGTTTTGCATAAAGCCAATTTTTCCCTACTTCAAAAGGAATAAATTTAATTACTATCACGGTGGTTGTTAAACATTGAGAATGGTTGACAGCATTCTCAATCCCAATTAAGCATCATCATTAACCCAACAACATTAATTTTAGAGTAACATGTTGAGATTCACATGATAATCCAGATACTAGATACTCAAGATGTCCATAACCGGGGACACGGCTAATCATGATTAGTTTGTTACACTCTGCAGAGGTTTGCGCACTTTTCCCCACAAGACTCGATCGCCTCCGTTGGATTTCTCGCACTAGATGGTGTTTGAGAAACGGATGACCGAGACACAGTCTTTCAGAAGCGCTAGCAGCTTACGATGGATAGACCGGTACACCTACTTTCCCCTACATCTGCTAGTCTACCCTGTAAGAGTTCACACGACTTAATAAACTATGCCAGAGCCCATAATGGCTTGTGGCTGCACACGGAAGTTTCTAGTTTGAAAAATCTCATGATCCCTTTGAGCCTGGGTGGCGGTCCAAAAGAAAATAGGCAGGTCCTGGAATACCCAAGTGCCTCAATCCACCTAGATGTTTGTTTAAGTTGCCACCTTAGATAAACCATTAATTATCAATCTCACATCTGTCATGGATTTCACTCACCCAATCCACGTCTACTAGCATAGCATGGCATAATAAGCAAACGTAGAAGTAACTCCAAAAGGTTTGATAATAAACAGGTAATAGGTACTACCTCATCTACTTCCCATCCCACCGTTTAATTAGATCCTAATCATGCAATGTGTGAAGATTCATCTAATGCAAAAAAACTGGGTTGTACAAAAGGTATGATCAAAGTGTTACTTGCCTTGCTGATGATCCTTGAAACCTAACGATTCGAAGTAACAGGCGGCGCACTACGGGTACTCTATCGCACGCAAACAAACAAGCATACAATAAGTACTCATCTAATGCATAGGTAAAACTCAAATAAGAGATCTAACCAGAAGGTTCAACTTAAGAACTCCGGTTGGCAAAAAGAATCAAATCGAACGAAGCAAAGAAAGTCAAACGGCGAAAGAAAATAACTTCGTTCTAGTAATATGAACCTAAGTCAAGTTTAAAGTAGCAAAAACTTGTTTAAGTTGATTATTCAGATAGAGGGTTTCGAGATGAAACTCCAGGCGCTTGAATCGCCTGATTCCGATAAACGAGCGAAAAGAAAAATTAAAACGAAAATCGGATCAGAAATCACGATCAGAAAATAATCGCGGAAAAATCCGACGAAAAAGAAAAACGACGAACGGATTTTTTTTAAACGACACGGATTTCGAGGTGCGGTGAACCTCGGGCAACGCGCGGCTCTGGCGGATCGGCGGCGGCTGGCGGCGGTGGCGGCTGGTGGGCTGGCTCGGGCCCGAGGCGCGACTTATAAAGGCCCCGGCCAGGCGGAGTCCTGTCCGAGTACGGCCCATAGTCGGTTCCGCTTTTTTTTCGCTTGGAAGAAAAAAATATAAAATAAATACTAAACGGACTCCAAAAATCCCGAAATAAAATTTGCCGGGCTTCTAAAATCAAGCCCAACAAAGTGAACATTTATTTGGGCCCTAAATGCAATTTCGAAAAACGCGCATTTTTCCTAATTCAAATAAAAACAACAAAAAAACTCCGAAATAAAACTATTTGATTTTTTATTAAATCCATAATATTTCTATATTTTGGGAAAGTCATTTTATTCCCTCTCTCATATTTTTGTAATAGAAATAATTGATGATAAAATAAATAAAATCAAATGAACCTATTCTCAAAATTTGAGAAAAAACTCAAATATGAAAATAACGAAATCCCCAACTCTCTCCGTGGGTCCTTGAGTTGCTTAGAATTTTCTAGGATCAAAACCCAAAGCAAATAAAATATGATATGCATTATGATCTAATGTATAACATTCCAAATTGAAAATTTGGGATGTTACAAACCTACCCCCCTTAAGATGAATCTCGCCCTCGAGATTCGGGTTGGCTAGAAAATAGGTGAGGGTGGTCTTTGAGCAAATCTTCCTCTCGTTCCCATGTGGCTTCATCCTCCGTGTGGTGGCTCCGCTGAACCTTGCAAAACTTGATAACTTTGTTGCGAGTAACTCGGCTGGCAAACTCGAGGATCTTAACTGGTTTCTCCTCGTAGGTCAAATCGTTATCCAACTGAATAGTTTCCAAAGGCACTGTGACTCTCAATGGTATGTCAGCCATCTCCGCGTGACACTTCTTTAACTGAGAAACATGGAACACATCATGAATTCCTGACAATCCTTCGGGCAATTTCAACTTGTAGGCCACTTCTCCCATACGGTCCAAAATTCGATATGGTCCTACAAATCGTGGCGCTAACTTCCCTTTAACTCCAAAATGCTTTGTTCCCCGAAGTGGAGATACGCGAAGATAAGCTCTGTCTCCAACTTCGTAAACTGTCTCCTTGCGTTTAGAATCTGCATAACTCTTCTGTCTGGACTGGGCTACCTTGAGCCTATCGCGAATCAACTTCACTTTCTGTTCAGACTCCTTAATCAAGTCAGGTCCAAACAACTGACGGTCTCCAACTTCGTCCCACGACAACGGTGTCCTGCACCTCCTTCCGTACAAAGCTTCAAAAGGGGCCATTTTCAAACTGGTTTGGTAACTGTTGTTGTAAGAGAACTCTGCATATGGCAAATTATCGTCCCAACTAGATCCATAATCTAGCGCACAAGCTCTCAGCATATCCTCCAAAATCTGATTGACTCTCTCGGTCTGTCCATCTGTCTGCGGATGAAAAGCTGTACTGAATTCTAGCCTGGTTCCCAAAGTTTCGTGCAACTGCTTCCAGAACTTTGAGGTAAACTGGGTTCCTCTATCTGATATGATACTCATCGGAACTCCATGCAGACATACTATTCTGGTCATGTATATTTTTGCCAACTTAGCACTGGTATAAGTGGTCTTTACTGGGATGAAATGAGCTACTTTCGTCAATCGATCGACTACAACCCAAATCGAGTCATAGCCTGAACGAGTCCTGGGCAATCCCGTGATAAAATCCATGCCTAACTTATCCCACTTCCATTCGGGTATCGGCAATGGTTGTAACAATCCTGCTGGCTTCTGATGCTCTGCCTTTACTCTCTGGCATACATCACAAACTGCTACATACTCTGCTATTTCTTTCTTCATTCCGGTCCACCAGAAAATATCCTTCAAATCCAGATACATCTTGGTATTCCCTGGGTGAATCGAATAGGGTGAATCATGGGCCTCTTGCAGAATTAACTTCCTGATCTCCGGGTCATTGGGCACGTAGACACGGTCTTCAAACCATAGGGTATCGTGCTCATCCTCACAAAATCCTTTAGCTTTTCCTTCTTTCATTTTCTCCTTTATGGAAGCAATCTCCTTGTCAGTCTTCTGAGCTTTCCTGATTCTGTCCATCAAAGTTGACTGAATTTCCAACATTGCTACATAGCCTCTCAGAACTATTTCCAAACATAGTTCACGAAGATTTTCTGCTAACTCCTTGGGTATTTCTCCCCTCATTAACGTATTGACATGGCTCTTGCGGCTTAATGCATCAGCTACTACATTAGCCTTCCCGGTATGATAATGCAATCTCATATCATAATCCTTGATGAGCTCCAACCATCTCCTTTGTCTGAGGTTCAACTCCTTCTGTGTGAAAATGTACTTCAAACTCTTATGATCCGTGTACACCTCACAATGATTTCCGATGAGGAAATGTCTCCATGTCTTCAAGGCATGCACTACGGCTGCTAACTCCAAATCATGCGTAGCGTAATTCAACTCATGGGGCTTCAGTTGTCTTGAGGCATATGAAACAACTCTCCCTTCTTGCATAAGCACTGCTCCAAGTCCTCGACGTGAAGCATCGCAATACACCTCATAATCCTTGGTCTGATCTGGCAAAATCAACACTGGTGAGGTAACCAAGCGTTTCTTCAACTCCTGGAAACTAGCATCACATTGCTCAGTCCATTTGAACTTGGTATCTTTCTTCAACAACTCCGTCATAGGCTTCAAAATCTTTGAAAAAATTTCAATAAACCTCCGGTAGTATCCTGCGAGTCCAAGAAAACTCCGGATCTCTCCAACGGTAGTTGGGGCTTCCCACTTGGTCATGGTATCAACTTTAGTGGGATCAACAGCTATACCTTCTCCAGATATAACGTGTCCGAGGAATCCTACTTCCTTCAACCAAAACTCACATTTGCTGAACTTGGCATATAATTGATGTTCTTTGAGCTTTCCAAGTACCAAATGCAAATGCTCCTTATGTTCCTCTTCATTTCTTTGAATAAACCAGGATATCATCAATGAACACTACGGCGAACTTATCCAAAAACTCCATAAACACTTTGTTCATCATGTTCATAAATAGGCAGGCGCGTTAGTCAGACCAAATGACATAACGGTATACTCATACAGCCCATACCTGGTGGTAAAAGCTGTCTTCGGAATATCCTGTTCTCGAATCTTCAACTGGTGGTACCCTGATCGCAAATCGATCTTGGAAAACACTTTAGCTCCTTGCAATCGATCAAACAGATCATTGATCATTGGTAGCGGGTACTTGTTCTTGATTGTTACTTCATTCAATCCTCGATAATCAACAACCATCCTTAACGATCCATCCTTCTTCTCTACTAATAGTACTGGTGATCCCCAAGGTGAAGAACTTGGGCGAATGTAACCTTTATCCAGTAACTCCTTAATCTGTTTCTTAATTTCCACCAAATCCTTTGCTGGCATCCTATATGGTCTCTTTGATTTTGGCCTTGTGCCTGGCAATAGCTCAATCAAGAACTCAATATCTCTATCCGGTGGCATGCCTGGCAACTCCTCTGGAAATACATCAGGGAATTCCCTTACCACTGGTACTTCCTCCTGCACAACTCCTGTTAATGAATTTACTTGTGTCTTGTTTGGCGCATGTCGGGATACATACTTGATCCTTCTCCCTTCTGGGGTGGTATGCAAAATTGACTTGCTAGCACAATCGATGTTTCCTTCATACATCGACAACCAATCCATACCAAGAATCACATCCAGACCTTGAGATTCCAGAATAATTAAATCTGTTGGGAAAACATGCCGTCCTATACTTAATGGCACTTGAAAACATCCTTGACTGGCCATGTACTCTGCTCCTGGTGAGCTTACTAGCATAGGTGTTTTGAGAACCCCAGTGGGTAGGCTATACTTTTCCACAAATCCCCTTGATATGTATGAATGCGATGCACCAGTATCAAAAAGAACGAGTGCAGTAAATGACTTAACCAAAAACTTACCTATTACTGCATCGGGCTGAGCTTCAACCTCCTCCACATTAACGTGGTTCACCTGTCCCCTGTTGAAAGGGTTCGGCTTCTTCCTAGAACTTCCATTGCCGTTTTGGCCTTCAGGACATTCATTGGCATAATGTCCGGTCTTGGAACACTTGAAACAGGTGACTTGACTCAGATCTCTCTTGGCTGGGGTTGATGGGGTGCTGCGGTTCTGGCCATTGCTTCCTCCATTCCCATTACCATTTTTGGTGCCATTGTGATTGTGCGAGCTACCTACTCCATGGGTATGCTGAAAATGTCCTCCCGGTCTAGGGGTAAAACGTGGCTTCTGCTGAGCTCCTGAATTATACTTTCCTTGTCCATACTTCCTCTTGCGGTTCTCAATTTGCTGCTGCTTCCCTTCAATCATAAGAGCACGGTCTACCAACTCCTGGTAGTTGTTGAAGGTGGCTACCATCAACTGCATACTCAACTCATCATTCAGTCCTTCTAGGAACTTCTCCTGCTTAGCTGCATCCGTAGCAACATCATCTGGGGCATAACGTGCTAGCTTACTAAACTCCTCCACATACTAGCCAACTGTCCGTCCTCCTTGGCGCAAGTTACGAAACTCACGCTTCTTCATGGCCTTAGCTCCTGCTGAAACATGGGCAGTACGGAAAGCCTGCTGAAATTGATCCCATGTGACAGTGTCGACTGGAAAGGTGGCTGTGAAATTCTCCCACCATGATGCTGCGGGTCCTTCTAACTGATGTGCGGCAAACTTAACCTTCTCCGCATCTGTGCATCCTGCTGTGGTCAACTCCCTAGCTGTCTTGCGGAGCCAATCATCTGCTATTATCGGCTCGGTGCTACTGGAAAACACCGGAGGATTCAGCCTAAGAAAACGGGCTAAGTGGTCAACAGGTGGTGGTGGTGGTGGTGGGTTGTTGTTGTTGTTCCCCTGATTCTGATTCTGGACTAGCAACTGCATCAAGGTGTTCTGCTGCTGGATCAACTGGGTGAGCTCCGGCGGAAAGGCAAATCCGGGGTCATGTCACGGAGGTATCTGAGGGTTTAGAAAAGATGAGATATAAGAATAGAGGGGGTCTAAAGAGAAAACACTACCCATATGCACATGAGGCAAAAGCAAACAATTCACTTCATTCAAACAAACAAAGGCATACAATCAATCTAACTATCGCAAAGTGCTCGGACTACTATATTTACATGGTGGACTACTACTGATGAGGTGGTCTACTAGAAATATTCTACGATTGTAGACTCCATGATATCTGCTCCTGCTTCATCAACATAATCATCATCGCTACTATCTTGTTCCGAGTCGGTGCTGTCGATGATGATGTAGTCTTCCGGGCTAATCTCCTTGGGTTCTTCGTCTTCATCTACTGGTGTCGGGCCTCCCATAAATATTCCAATCTTCTTGATCAGGTCGTCATTCTTCTCCACCAATACTTCAATTTCTTCTTCATAATCTTCGCGTGTAGCCTTGATTTCTTCCTCCAGTTCCTTGATCCTAGTCTTAGCCTTCTTCAGGTCTATCATGTCGGCGCACATCTGATTCTCCTGTCGTCGAATGTGCTGGTTTAACTCCAGGATAAAAGCTGCAATTGATCTATCTTTCCTGGTGCTGATCATCTCCCAGTGTTCATCTCGGCGCCCACAAATCTGGTATATAGTATCCTTAAGATCCTTGTGGTAGACTTCTCCAATGCGTCCCATGGCGATGTGAGCTGCCATGCTCTTTCCTAGACACCAAGTTGGTGCATCAAAAGAAAAGTCTATGGTCTCAGTGACTGGCATGAACGTCCTTCCTGGGATTTGAACTTGAATCATCCAGCACTCTTCTTCAGGTAAAGTGGTGTTGTAGGTTCCCGTGAAGCTTGGTACTCCTATGTTCATGTATCTAGTGACTTCCTTCAAGTGGCGTCCAAAGGGTGTATCTTCATCCGGTTGGGTGAACTTGTTCCTTGCATCCGCCATCCTAAAGAGTAGAAAAGATGAGAGGTCAGAAGAGAAGAGAGTGAGTAGTGATCTAGGTCTTTAGCTTAGTGGTCGTGTCCTACAGTCAGCGTGTGCTCTGATACCATCTCTGTAGCGACCAGATCTCAAACAGTCTGATCTCTATGCTCCGGTGTCATCCCTGGATCAGTAATGCTGACACCACACTGTACTCGGAGGATTTATAGCAGAGAGCAATCACACACTTATTACATCGAGTGTCTCAAAAGAGAACTTATTACAATAAATATGGCTTAAGGCCATCTAATAATAATAACAGCGGAAGGCTTGGAAGATAAGTGAGTCCATCAACTCCAACGGCATCACTGAGTATAGAACCACGACCTAAAACTCCTTAATCGTCGTTTGAAAAGTCTGCAACATTAACGTTGCAGCCCGAAAATGGGTCAGCACATGGAATATGCTGGCAAGGTAACACATAGAGAGTAATGGAATGCAACAGCTATACTATATGCATATTTGGCTGGTGGAAAGCTCTATGGTTACAGTTTTGCATAAAGCCAATTTTTCCTTACTTCAAAAGGAATAAATTTAATTACTGTCATGGTGGTTGTTAAACATTGAGAATGGTTGACAGCATTCTCAATCCCAATTAAGCATCATCATTAACCCAACAACATTAATTTTAGAGTAACATGTTGAGATTCACATGATAATCCAGATACTAGATACTCAAGATGTCCATAACCGGGGACACGGCTAATCATGATTAGTTTGTTACACTTTGCAGAGGTTTGCGCACTTTTCCCCACAAGACTCGATCGGCTCCGTTGAATTTCTCACACTACATGGTGTTTGAGAAACGGATGACCGAGACACAGTCTTTTAGAAGCGCTAGCACCTTACGATGGATAGACCGGTACACCTACTTTCCCCTACATCTGCTAGTCTACCCTGTAAGAGTTCGCATGACTTAATCAACTATGCCAGAGCCCATAATGGCTTGTGGCTGCACACGGAAGTTTCTAGTTTGAAAAATCTCATGATCCCTTTGAGCCTGGGTGGCGGTCTAAAAGAAAACAGGCAGGTCCTGGAATACCCAGGTGCCTCAATCCACCCAGATGTGTGTTTAAGTTGCCACCTTAGATAAACCATTAATTATCAATCTCACATTTTTCATGGATTTCACTCACCCAATCCACGTCTACTAGCATAGCATGGCATAATAAGCAAACGTAGAAGTAACTCCCAAAGGTTTGATAATAAACAGGTAATAGGTACTACCTCATCTACTTCCCATCCCACAGTTTAATTAGATCCTAATCATGCAATGTGTGAAGATTGATCTAATGCAAAAAAACTGGGTTGTACAAAAGGTATGATCAAAGTGTTACTTGCCTTCATGATGATCCGTGAAACCTAACAATTCGAAGTAACAGGCGGCGCACTCCGGGTACTCTATCACACGCAAACAAACAAGCATACAATAAGTACTCATCTAATGCACAGGTAAAACTCAAATAAGAGATCTAACCAGAAGGTTCAACTTAAGAACTCCGGTTGGCAAAAAGAATCAAATTGAACGAAGCAAAGAAAGTCAAACGGCGAAAGAAAACAACTTCGTTCTAGTAATCTGAACCTAAGTCAAGTTTTACAGTAGCAAAAACATGTTTAAGTTGATTATTCGGATAGAGGGTTTTGAGACGAAACTCGAGGCGCTTGAATCGCCTGATTCCGATAAACGAGCGAAAAGAAAAACTAAAACGAAAATCGTATCAGAAATCACGATCAGAAAATAACCGCGGAAAAATCCGACGAAAAAGAA
The DNA here is from genome assembly GCF_002162155.2 of Triticum dicoccoides. Classification (NCBI taxonomy): domain Eukaryota; kingdom Viridiplantae; phylum Streptophyta; class Magnoliopsida; order Poales; family Poaceae; genus Triticum; species Triticum dicoccoides. The sequence goes on from NC_041392.1 coordinate 338,228,102, forward strand.
AAACGACGAACGATTTTTTTTAAACAGCACGGATTTCGAGGTGCGGCGAACCTCGGGCGACGCGCGGCTCCGGCGGATCGGCGGCGGGGCGGCGGCGGTGGCGGCGGCTGGCAGCGGCGGCTGGTGGGCTGGCTCGGGCCCGAGGCGCAGCTTATAAAGGCCCGGGCCAGGCGGAGTCCTGGCCGAGTACGGCCCATAGTCGGTTCCGCTTTTTTTCGCTCGGAAGAAAAAAATAAAAGAAATACTAAACGGACTCCAAAAATCCCGAAATAAATTTTCCCGGGCTTCTAAAATCAAGCCCGACAAAGTGAACATTTATTTGGGCCCTAAATGCAATTTTGAAAAACGCACATTTTTCCTAATTCAAATAAAAACAACAACAAAATTCTGAAATAAAACTATTTGATTTTTTATTAAATCCTCAATATTTCTATATTTTGGGAAAGTCATTTTATTCCCTCTCTCATATTTTTGTAATAGAAATAATTGATGATAAAATAAATAAAATCAAATGATCCTATTCTCAAAATTTGAGAAAAAACTCAAATATGAAAATAACGAAATCCCCAACTCTCTCCGTGGGTCCTTGAGTTGCTTATTATTTTCTAGGATCAAAACCCAAAGCAAATAAAATATGATATGCATGATGATCTAATGTATAACATTCCAAATTGAAAATTTGGGATGTTACATTTATTATTTCAGAACATGAAAGGGTGGAAAAACGCCAATTTCAGAACAAAATTAAGGACTACTTCAGAACCACACACACCATTACTCAGGATTTATACGACTAGTATATTTTGGAATGTGGCTTAATTACCTTATTATGTTTTCTGTAAGTGGCAGCTCTGAAATCAAAATCATGAAACTGCAGAGGAACGATACACATGCTGTTAGAAACTAATGTTTAGAATATTGATTCTATAATAATAATTGTAGGATGTTCCATTTTATATTGAAGCCTCATTAGTTAATCTACCATGTAAACATGAACCTGTACAAGTGAAGTACTCTTTGCTATTCATAGCAATGGTTCCAGATGTACCACAAACCAGAGCAGAAAGGAGGAGTGGACCAACTCACCTGATGCCAGAGGAGGAGGAAGAAGCTCCATGGCTTCTTGTCCCGAGCAGCAGCAAGTCTGTCCGCTGGCTATTCCTCCCTGCACACCTACATGCGAAGAGAAAAGCAGAGGTTAGAGAAAGGGGGAGAAGAGAGGATGAAGCCAGGGGAGGGGATGCACTCACCGGACGAAAGGAGGACGACATGGACACAAGCTCCCGAGCCAACTTCCGAAACCCTAGCCATGGGGGGAGGGTCGAGGGTGGGCTTTGGTGGCCGTGACCACTGGATCTAGCCAGATGGGAGGGCGGTGCGGTGCGAGGGGACCTTCAATTGTGCTTCGCGGTGGCAGGATTCAACGGATGACTAAATCAGCCGCCGCAGGTGGCGCAGGGAGGAGCCACGTGGTGAGAGAGAGACGGGACGTGGTAGGCATGGGTGGGTCGGGGATGCGGCGAATCCGGCAGCCACCAGGGTTGCGAGGTGGGAGGAGGGTAGGGGAAGGGCCGGCGGCGAGGTGGTTTGGAGGAGGTAGATTAGGTCGTGGATGGCGGCAATTTGGGAGAGATGAGAGGATCAGGGGCTCTGTTTCTCGCGCGTCTCTTTATCCTTTCCTCTGTTTATTTTTTTCATATGTACTACCACCTACAACTCTACAACGCCTATGCTACAACCATAATATGTGTATCTACTAAAAAATTTACAACACATAGTCAAAATGTTGTACAATTTGTGTTGCTTTATAGGGGGTATCCTTGTAGTGGTTGAACCCCTCCGTGATCGTGTTCCCCTCTAGCAAAGTGCCGGAATAGGGATCTAGATTCAATCTTGTGGTTCTGGAACTTGTGGCGGATGGAATTGTGTTTCTTCCACTCCCCTAGGGTTTCTAGAATATTTGGGTATTTATAGAGCTGAGAGGCGGTGGAGGAGACCCCCGTGGCCCCCACAACCCAATAGGGCGTGTCCTGATGTCTTATGGGCCCCACATGCTTCCTCTAGGTGCTTCCGTGGCTCCCAAGTTGTCTTTTTGTCCAAAAGAAATCTCCAAAAATTTCGCTACGTTTGCACTCCATTTGTTTGGGATATTCTGCGAAGTAAAAAACAAGCAAAAAACAACAACTAGCACTGGGCACTATGTCAATAGGTTAGTCCCAAAAAATGATATAAAGTTGCAATAAAATGATTGTAAAGCATCCAAGAATGATACTATAACAACATGGAACAATAAAAAATTATAGATACGTTGGAGACGTATCAGCATCCCCAGGCTTAATTCCTGCTTGTCCTCGAGTAGGTAAATGATAAAAACAGAATTTTTGATGTGGAATGTTGCCTAACATGTTCATCACGTATTCTTTTCTTTTGTAGCATGGACATTTGGACTTTTAGATGGTTCATAGAAATAGTATATTTTTGACATGAAGACTTCAATACTCAAGCATATCAACAAGCAACCATGTCTTTCAAAATATCAACACTAAAGAAAGTTATCCCTAGCCCATCATGCTCAATCATTGATCCATTCCCGGAACACACTCAAATATTAGCTACATCTAATGCTCAAGTATGATCATAGTGCTCCCCAGTTGGTGCTTTATAAGAGAAGATGGAGACTCAAATATTTTTTTTTGCATAAAAGTAATCGATAGGCCCTTCGCAGAGGGAAGTAGAGATTTGTGGAGGTTCCAGAGCTGAAAGCTTAAATTGAGTAATTCCCAATATTTTGGTAGGCATACTTTTCCCATCAACGAGAACGACTGAGTAGTGCCCAATATTTTCCAAGCTCGATACATCATACACGGTTCCCAGACATAAAATAAAGTTTATTCCTTTTTCCATAATTCTTTCACAATCCATGGCTAGCCATTGATATGTCCCCATCGTATCTACTTTTCCAAACTCTTTTTACCCTTGTTTTGGACTCTAATTTGCATGATTTGAATGGAACTAACCCGGACTGACGCTGTTTTCAGCAGAATTGCCATGGTGTTATTTTTTGCAGAAATCAAAGTTCTCGAATTGACCTGAAAATTTACGAAGAATTTTTGTGGAATATGTAAAAAATACCAACGCAAGAATTAATTAGAGGGGGTCCACCCAGAGGCCACAAGCCTGGGGGCGCGTCTAGAGGGCTTGTGGGCCCCCTGGACCTACTCCGACCCTAAATCCAACTCTATATAACCTTATTCGTGGAGAAAAAACCCAGAGAGAAGGATTCACTGTGTTTTACGATACGGAGTCGCCGCCGCCTCCTGTTCTTCATTGGGACGGCTGATCTGGAGTCCGTTCGAGGCTCCCGAGAGGGGGATTCGTTGCCATCACCATCACCAACCTTCCTCCATCACCAATTTCATGATGTTCACCGCTGTGCGTGAGTAATTCCATCGTAGGCTTGCTGGACGGTGGTGGGTTAGATGAGATTTATCATGTAATCGAGTTAGTTTTGTTAGGGTTTGATCCCTAGGATACACTATATTATGAGATTGATGTTTCTATGACTTTGCTATGCTTAATGCTTGTCACTAGGGCCCGAGTGCCATGATTTAAGATCTGAACCTATTATGTTTTCATGAATATATGTGTGTTCTTGATCCTATCTTGCAAGCTGTAGACACCTATTATGAGTTATGATCCACATACCCTAAGGTGACAATATTTGGGATTCTTTCCGGTGATTACCGTAGTTTGAGGAGTTCATGTATTCACTAAGTGCTAATGATTTGGTCTGGTTCTCTATTAAAAGGATGCCTTAATATCCCTTAGTTTCCATTAGGACCCTGCTACCACGAGAGGGTAGGACAATAGATGTCATGCAAGTTCTTTTCCATAAGCACGCAAGACTATATACAGAATACATGACTACATTATATTGATGAAATGGAGCTTGTTCTGTGTCACCCTAGGTTATGACTGTTACATGATGAATATTATCCAACACAATTATCATTGCCGATCCATTGCCTATGAGCTTTTCACATATTGATCTTTGCTAAGTTACTTTCGTTGTTACTGCCATTACAATCACTACAAAACTTCTACTATTACTTTTGCCACAATTACCATGACTTCCATACTACTTTGCTACTAAATACTTTTCTGCAGATATTAAGTCTTACAGGTGTGATTGAATTGATAACTCAACTGCTAATACTCGTGAACATTATTTGCCTCCCTTGTGCCGAATCAATAAATTTGGGTTGAATACTCTACCCTCAAAAACTGTTGTGATCCCCTATACTTGTGGGCTATCAAGACCTTTTCTGGCGCTGTTGCTGGGCAGCATAGCTCTTTTCTCTGAGTCGCTTGGGATTTATATCTGTTGATCACTATGAGGATCTGAAAGATACCAGAACCAAGATTTTTCCCTCTACTACAAGGGGAGGTAAGGAACTGCCATCTAGCTCTGCACTTGATTGACCTTCCATTTTGAGTAAGCTTGTAACACCACCACATGCTATGAATTCTGATATGCCGCAAGTAATTGATGATGCTACTTCTGCTATGCATGATGCTTATGATGATACTACTACTTTTCTTGATAATAATGTGCCACTCGGTGAATTTCTTGATGCCCAACTTCTTAGAGCTAAATATATTGAGAATGCTGAAACTGATGAAATTATTGAAACTGGACACTTTGAAACACCTGTTATACCTAGCTCTCCTATATATGAATTTCCTGTTATACCTGAGGGTTATGTTATGGATGAAGATGTAGCTAGGGACTTTCTTGCTTGTAAGGAAAGAGATGATCTTAATAAATTACTATGCAGGTGGAAAGAAAAATCTTTGAATGCTAGAATGCTATACGATCCTACATTTGATATGTCACCTATATTTGTTACTGATAAGGATTATGAATTCTTTGTCGATCCTGAGTTAATTACTTTGGTTGAATCTGATCCTTTACATGGTTATGACTCTGAAACTGTTGTGGCACATTTTACTAAGTTGAATGACATAGCCACCCTATTTTCTCATAAGGAAAAAAAATCTATTACTATATTCTTAAGTTGTTTCATTTCTCATTAAAGGGTGATGCTCAGATATGGTTTAATTCTTTTTCTCATGGTTGTGTGCGTAGTTCCCAGGATATGATATACTACTTCTCTGAAAAATATTTTCCTGCTCATGTGTCGGTGGAAACGACACCTACGGGATCACATGGATCCCTTCTATTGTTTGGCACGGAAGAGGGGTGTGCAAAGAGCAGATCTAATGATCAGCATGACGGATTTTTACCTAGGGTCGGGCCATTGAGCAGCGTAAAACCCTAGTCCTTCTTGAGTGTATATTCTGTGTTCTTGAGCTTCGGCTCCCTGCTATGCAGGCAAGCTGGACCGAGATGTCCAAAAGTCCAAATCTTTCTCCAGTATGCTGTGGGCCTCCGTTTATATGTCCAAGGGGTGGCCAAAGTGGCATACAGGAGGTGTAAAGTAGCTACAGTGTCTACATTTATGATCGAAGTCTTAGGACAAACACATTAATGTTGGGGAACGCAGTAATTTCAAAACATTTCCTACGCACACGCAAGATCTATCATGGTGATGCATAGCAACAAGAGGGGAAGAGTGTTGTCCATGTACCCTAGTAGACCATAACCGGAAGCGTTATGACAATGCGGTTGACGTAGTCGTACGTCCTCATGATCCGACCGATCCTAGTACCGAAAGTACGACACCTCCACGATCTGCACACGTTCGGCTCAGTGATGTCCCACGAACTCTCATCCAACTGAGTGTCGAGGGAAAGCTTCGTCATCATGACGGCGTGATGACGGTGATGATGAAGCTACCGGCGCAGGGCTACACCTAAGAACAACGGCTATATGACCGAGGTGGATTATGGTGGAGGGGGGCACCGCACATCGCTAAGAGATCAATGATCAACTTGTGTGTTCTAGGGTGCCCATGCCCCCATATATAAAGGAGAAAGGGGGAGGCCGGCCGGCCCCTGGGGCGCACCAAGGAGGGGAGGAGTCCTCCTAGTAGGAGTAGGACTCCCCCTTTCCTAGTCCAACTAGGAGGAGGAAGGGGGAAGGAAGGAGAGGGAGAGAGGGAGGGAAAGAGGGGGCGCCGCCCGCTCCTTGTCCTATTCGGACTCCTCAAGGGGGGGGGGGTGCGACCATCCCTAAGGCCCCCTCCTCTCTCTCACAAGGCCCATGTTGGCCCATTAGTTCCCTCGGGGGTTTCGATAACCCCCGGCACTCCGATAATTATCCGGTGACCCCCGGAACTCATCCGGTGTCCAAATATAGTCATCCAATATGTCAATCTTTATGTCTCGACCATTTAGAGACTCCTCGTCATGTCCGTGATCACATCCGGGACTCCGGACTATCTTCGGTACATCAAAACACATAAACTCATAATACCGATCATCACCGAATGTTAAGCGTGCGGACCCTACGGGTTCGAGAACTATGTAGACATGACTGAGACATGTCTCTGGTCAATAACCAATAGAGGAACCTGGATGTTCATATTGGCTCTCACATATTCTACGAAGATCTTTATCAGTCAAACCGCATAATGATATACGTTGTTCCCTTTGTCTTCGGTATGTTACTTGCCCGAGATTCGATCGTCAGTATCTCAATACCTAGTTTAATCTCGTTACCAGCAAGTCTCTTTACTCATTCCGTAATGCACCATCCCGCAACTAACTCATTAGTCGGATTGCTTGCAAGGCTTTATAGTGATGTGCATTACCGAGAGGGCCCAGAGATACCTCTCCGATACACAGAGTGACAAATCCTGATCTCGATCTATGCCAATTCAACAAACACCATCGGAGACACCTGTAGAGCATCTTTATAGTCACCCAATTACATTGTGAGGTTTGATAGCACACTAAGTGTTCCTCCGGTATTTGGGAGTTTATGATCTCATAGTCATAGGAACATGTATAAGTTATGGAAAAAGCAATAGCAACAAACTAAACGATCATCGTGCTAAGCTAACGGATGGGTCAAGTCAATCACATCATTCTCCAATTATGTGATCCCGTTAATCAAATGACAACTCATGTCTATGGTCAGGAAACATAACCATCATTGATTCAACGAGCTAGTCAAGTAGAGGCATACTAGTGACACTCTGTTTGTCTATGTATTCATGCATGTACTAACTTTCCGGTTAATACAATTCTAGCATGAATAATAAACATTTATCATGATATAAGGAAATATAAATAACAACTTTATTATTGCCTCTAGGGCATATTTCCTTCAGTCTCCCACTTGCACTAGAGTTAATAATCTAGATTACATTGCAATGATTCTAACACCCATGGATTCTTGGTGCTGATCATATTTTGCTCGTGAGAGAGGCTTAGTCAATGGGTCTACAACATTCAGATCCGTATGTATCTTGCAAATCTCTATGTCTCCCTCCTTGACTTGATTGCGGATGGAATTGAAGCATCTCTTGATGTGCTTGGTTCTCTTGTGAAATTTGGATTCCTTTGCCAAGGCAATTGCACCAGTATTGTCACAAAAGATTCTCATTGGACCCGATGTACTAGGTATTACACCTAGATCAGATATGAACTCCTTCATCCAGACTCCTTCATTTGCTGCTTCCGAAGCAGCTATGTACTCCGCTTCACACATAGATCCCGCCATGACGCTCTGCTTGGAACTGCACCAACTGACAGCTCCACCATTTAATAAAAATATGTATCCATTTTGTGACTCAGAGTCATCCGGATCAGTGTCAAAGCTTACATCGACGTAACCATTTACGACGAGCTCTTTGTCACCTCCATAAACGAGAAACATATCTTTAGTCCTTTTCAAGTATTTCAGGATGTTCTTGACCGTTGTCCAGTGATCCACTCGTAGATTACTTTGATACCTCCCTGCTAAACTAATAGCAAGGCACACATCAGGTCCAGTACACAACATTGCATACATGATAGAACCTAGGGCTGAAGCATAGGGAATGACTCTCATTTTCTCTCTATCTCCTGTAGTGGTCGGGCATTGAGTCTGACTCAACTTCACACCTTGTAACACAGGCAAGAACCCTTTCTTTGCTTGATCCATTTTGAACTTCTTCAAAACTTTATTAAGGTATGTGCTTTGTGAAAGTCCAATTAAGCGTCTTGATCTATCTCTATAGATCTTGAAGCCCAATATATAAGCAGCTTCACCAAGGTCTTTCATTGAAAAATTCTTATTCAAGTATCCTTTTATGCTATTCAGAAATTCAGTATCATTTCCGATCAACATTATGTCATCTACATATAATATTAGAAATGCTACATAGCTCCCACTCACTTTCTTGTAAATACAGGCTTCTCCAAAAGTCTGTATAAAACCATAAGCTTCGGACACACGATCAAAGCGTATATTCCAACTTTGAGAGGCTTGCACCAGTCCATAAATGGATTGCTGGAGCTTGCACACTTTGTTAGCACCTTTTGGATCGATAAAACCTTCTGGTTGCATCATATACAACTCTTCTTTAAGATATCCATTAAGGAAGGCAGTTTTGACATCAATTTGCCAAATTTCATCACTACAAAAATGACACATCCGTGACATTTTGGGCCGAACGAAATTTTTTCTGTCATATTTATGAAACTTCTATGACAATAATTGTGACAAAACCTGGTATCATCATAGATGTGGTGGGCTCCTACTTCTATGACAAAAAATCATGACAGAAAATGGGATTTTCGTCCTGGGCGGGCCGGAGACGCAGCCGCATGACATTCTTTGGGTCGTCCATGACGGAGAAAACCGTGGTAGAAGCGAGGGCAAGGAAAATATCGGGGGAGTTCCCAGTTATGGTGGGTGGTCGGGGGCCGAGCGATGCGTGTTTCTCTTGTACATATGCGCGTGTGTGCGAGATGTTGCACTCTAACTAAACCCGAGCGAGGCGTTTGGCTCTAAGTGAACCCGAGCGATTGCACTGCAGGATACGCGTTATTGAACCCGAGCGATCGATCGATCCCTTGCTGTTAACTGAACCAGAGTGATTCCTTCGCTACTGCTGCTAACTGAAGCCGATCGAACAATGCTGCCTCCTTCCCTTGATGAATAGTGAGTGTTGTTGGGGTTTTTGGATGAGTAGTTCCCGGTGGGGGTTGGATGAACAGGACCCCATGGTAGTAGAGACCGTTGCCGCTAGATGAACAGTACCCCAATCGATCAAGCCGGTGGATGAACAGGACCCTGTGGAGGGCTGGTTGAACAGTAGCCGGCAGAGGGCTGGATGAATAGTAGCCCGTGGAGGGGTGGTTGAACAGGACCCCATGGAGAGTGCTGGTTGAACAGTAGCCGGTGGAGGAGTGCGCGGTGGAGGCTGGATGAACAGGAGCCCGTGGATGAACAGTCGCAGGTGGAGGCTGGAGGAGGTCGACGGTGGATGAACAGTAGCCCGTGGCGGTAGTCGATGGTGGAGATGAACAGTATCCCGTGGAGTCCCATTTTGCGGTACACCACACCCCTCCCGATGAACATGACCCCCGTTTCGATCGTAGCGCTCCAACACAAGTTTGTTTCCTCCGTTTTGTGGTACGCCACACCCCTCCCGATCAACATGACCCCATTTCAACCGTAGGAGGTCCGTTTCCTCCGTTTTGCGGTATGCTAGACCCCTCCTGATGAACAGGATCCCGTTTCCACCGTGGCCGGTCGAACACAAGGCCGTTTCCTCCGTTCTGTGGTACACCAGGCCTCGTTTCCATCACCTGTTCCATCCAAGCCAGTTGGCTGCTGATGAACAGCACGTGTTCCGTTGCCTCCCGATGAACACGACGCATTCTGTTACCTCCCCATGAACACGATGGCGACGCAGTTTCTTCGTTCCGACCCAGCCACAGCCATGTACACGAGGCCTGGACATATATATGCGCGAGTAGGCGTTCAAGACCCCGCCCGTATGTACGTACATGGCCATATTTACTTTCTTGCAACATGGCCGATGTACATACGTGTGCGCCTCTACTACCAGACGTGCGCGCCTCTACTACCGCACGTGCACGCCTCTACATCAACCAGTATGTACATACACGTTCGTGACCAGAATGACATCACTACATACGCATCGACCAGGTGGGTCCCGACTGTCAGGCACTTCCTTGCGTGCGATGGGTCCCTGCTGTCAGGTGGAGGAATCATTATTTTCCGTGAAATAAGGAGGCACTTCCTTGCTGCGGCCGTGGACCCAACTGTCAGCCTCTCCACGTACATTACTCTTCCAATGGAAGTCATTCCTTGACCATGTTGACCACGCCGCGGCGAGAGCACCAGGGCGGTGGACGACGGTGAGGCCTAGGAAGGGGAAGACGTGGCAGTGGATGCCCACGCGGAGAGGAGTATGAGGGTTTACTGGTTCGGCTGCGGTGTGAGGCTACCGTCGCCGTAGGGCCTGGCTAGCAGTGGGAGTAGTAGGGGGCGGTGAGGCCTCCGCGGCATCACAGCCGGCCACAGGAAGCAGGAGCACGCGGCACGACCGGCGCTGGTTTGGGAGGCTGGAGCAACAAGACTAGATGTTGAAGAAGCACTGCCACCGTTGGATGCACATCGTACGGTCACTAGAGCTAGAATCGATCATATTGACTAAGTTGACAAAGCCCTTCGCCGCCGTCAACTTAGTAGGCCCACAAATCAGCCTCCCACTATGATGGGTCCCAGCTAGCAGGGAGTACTCATTTTTTGTGCGCAATAAGGAGGCACTTCCTTGCGTGCAAAGATATAGCTGGTGGGTCCGACCTGTCAGTGGGGGAACATTTTTTCGCGAAATGCAGAGGCCCTTCCGGTGGGTCCCAGCTGTCAGGTGGAGGAATCATTATTTTGCGCGTAATAAGGAGGCATTTCCTTGTGTGTGGCCATGCACCCAGCTATCAGCCTCTCCATGCACAGTCTACTTCTGATGGATGTCGTTCGTTGACCACGTTGACTACTCTGCACCGAGCGCATCCAAGGTGGTGGACAACGGCGTGGCCCCGGACAGCAATGAGCCGGAGATGGGAAGACACATGAGTAGAGTCATAGACGTAGAGGTGTATGAGTGTTAACTGGTTCTGGTGCGGTGTGGTTCGGCAGTCGGTGGAGAAGAACAGGAGGTGTGGGGGTGGAGGGATGGCCTGGCAAACAGTGGGGTAGCGCTTCATAGTGAAGTGTGCTAAGCAGAGCTGCTAGCAGCAGGAGGCGGGACCAGGTGGTCCCGGCGGTGCTGGAGGAAGAAGACGAGAGATTGAAAATGGATGCCGGTTGTTGGATGTAAATCCAACGGCTAACGATATCAGAATCATTTGTTGACTAAGTTGACAACGACTTGCGTTGGCTTCGACCTATTGGCCCACATTTCAGCCTCCAAAATATAGCACGTATTCAACCCATTTTTTTTCAGAATTTACAGTCAATTTGATCTCTTTTTTTAGAATTACAGTCCATTTCCTAGGCTGGGTGAACAAATAATGTAGCGTCCATGCGGCCCATTTATTTTTCTCCTAAAAAATTATAGGCCATTTGCACTTTCTCGAAATACACGATTTTGTTGGGCTGATTCTAATTATAATGTTGGGTTGGGCGCAACAATGTTATCAAAAAATAAACAGGGGCTGAGCGTTTTTTTATAAATATATTTAAATAACAAGTGATTCATTATTACATTGGTCCTTCAATATTATCAAGCTTTTGTACACAATCATAGGGATTTTCGCTGCCAAAAAATCAAGTATTTTATTATTAGAAATTATTTTTATAAGTTAATAAGATGTGGGATATTGTTTTCTTACTTATGTAAGTATTTGTTAAATATATGATGACAATAAAAATAATGTATAATAAAATATAAAACAATTTAAATATATATAATATAGTTAGAAGGGAAACAAAAGTTGGACCAGGCGTTCCTATTCTTATATAGAAAAATAGAACAAACCTCTGCATTTTCTTCCAAAAAATACATAAATTGGGTTGTCGATGTTTCAGGAAAAATAAAACCTTGGATGGGATGTCCATAGGCAGGTCGATACATGACGGCCCTAAAAAAGATACAAACTGGCATGTCGTGGGCTGCGCATGTTAAAAAAGAAAGCCTAGACGGGGTAGCCCAAAACTCAGCGGATACTTGCTGCCCTAGTGATAATAAGTGATACTACCCGCCAGCTCCACAACTTCATTGTGAATTTATCCTACGTTGAAGCACCTAAAAAAATGTAACTATGTTGACAAACCCGTGGGCTCCAACGTCAGTATAGAATTAGGAGGAAGTTTTTTTCGATGAAGCATTTGCTTGCATACGGCCATGGACCTGGTGGGTCCCGACTGTCCGCCTCTCGACGTACAGTCCTCTCTAGATTCCTCTCGTTTGCAGTTTCTTATCTGAAACTGAACTTGAAGTTTCTTATCTGAAACAGAAACTTGCAGTTTCTTCTCTAAGAATCACATTGTCTGCACTTTTATACTCCTATGAAACTACATTTTGTAAATGCTAAAAATAGATCTCTAGAATTCATAAAATACTTCATATGCTCAATACTGCATATCTGAAATTCAAAAGACATTCATATATGAAAGTACTCTCAAAATACACAACACAAAACACAATTCACAACCTGCAAATACTGAAAACCCTAAGCTCCTCCTGACAATTCACAACCTGCCCAACTATTGGGCTGGGGGGACAGTCCCCTCCTATTCCTCGGTGGCAGACAGCCGCCCCGTGAGATGATGTGAATGGCGAGGGAGAGGATGGTGGGGAAGCGTCATCGGGCCAACTTCTTATCTCCTCTTATAGCTGGGTTCGGTCGACAAAGACTCCACCAGCTCGCTCTGGCACGACACCCTCACAAACGGCACCCTGTAGATGCTCGATCCTTCAATCTCTGGTGGATGCTCCATCTGGGATCAATACTCCCACCACCGCTCCCTCAAGATCGGATTCGGTGAATCTGTTTGCTCCATGGCCCAGAGGAGCAGCTCTGTGTACTCCCGCGCGACTCCCTTCGGGAGTATTGCCGCCTTTTCGCTCTGTTGCAGATATTTGGCCATGGAGGTCACCGTCTCCGCTAGTTGGTCCTTGTTGTGAAACCAAGACTATATCTCCAACATCCTAGCTAGCTTCACAGGGTCGCCGTCTGCGATCCTCACATATCGGTTGTACTCCTCCATCGATCTACTTCTCCACATCACCTTCACTCGCCGGCGGTGGTTTTTGAATGGAAGAGGAGAGGATCAGCACTAGTTTTGGATTAGAACGGGAGAGGAGCGACGCTGGTTTTGGATTGGAACAGGAGAGGAGGGGCGGTGGTTTTGAAATGGAAGAGGAGAGGAGTGGCGCTAGATTTAGATTGGAACGGGAGAGGACCAGTAGTGGTTTAAGAGGAGAGGAGCGGCGCTGGTCTTGGAAGTAATTTTTTGTTTTGCGTATTTTGGGTCAATGTTTGACCATGTATGGTATTTGACAAGCAAAATGGGAATGCATGTCACCGAAAAATGTATCGTTTGGTTTGTATCTGAATGTACTTTCAAATTATATTATTTTTGTAACATATAACATATATTTTATTTCTGAAAATCATGGTCAATTATGACCCAGAATAAAAGGGAGACTATTTAATGTGGGGTTGCTTTCTTAATTGAAAGGTAAATTGATTTTGATTTTGTTCCAGTCACAGCGCGCAGCCCTCTCGCCCAATCCTAAATCGCTGCCGCACGCTCCTCTCCATCTTCTCCATTCCAAAACTACCTCATCTCCTCTCCATCATCTCCATTGCAAAACCACCTCCTCTCTCCTCCCATCTTCCAAAGCTAGCACTGGACCACTCAGAAAGACATCTATGGAGAGGATGCAGCAGCGAATCAGGCAGATCGCCACCGGCGACCAGGCAAAGTTAGCCAGGTTGAAGGAGATCCTTACTTGGTTTGACAATGAGTGTGAGATTTCGAGGACGGTGAGGGCCGTGTGGCAATGTATGCGAAAGAGCGAGACAGCAGCGATGAGGGCGGCGATGTACTCATCGGCGGCAGTCTCGCCGCAGTCCTTTGAGTTCATCGAGTATCTCCTCTAGGCGATGGAGCAGACAGATTCGCCCGAGGCGAAAGCCAGGAGGAGGTGGTGGGCGTACAGGTCGAAGGTCGAGCACCCAGAGGATAACAAATCGATCGAGTACGGTGTGCCGTTCGTGAGGGTGCAGAGCCAGCTGGTGCCACATGAGTATTCGTTCTCCCACCGTAAGAGGAGGCCGGATGGCACGACGTCGCTTCCCCGCCGTTCTCCATGGTTCCCTCAACGCTCGCCTCGTTTCAACGGCGTCCGTAGGGTTTAAGGTAAGCTTCGCACTAACCTAGTCTTCCATCTGCTCATGCTTACAATCAGTGTGACATCTAATAAAAATCATGCTTACAATCAGTCTCCGAGTACTACGCCAATCACCGTAAAATAGCTCTGGACCTTCGGGTCAAAGTGGTGACACTGTGTACAAATAAAGAAAAATAGATTGTTGCTTCTTTCAGAAAAGAGTACACCCCTAGAAAACTGCCAATATAAACCATTAGTATTTTTTTGAAGTCTAAGCTACTAGTATTTGGTTAGAGGATTTGCTGTCGAGAAAGATCCGTCCACAGTGAGCGCCACACATTGTCGGGGAAACTGATCCACCAACACCTATGGGGACCGGGCCCCTTTCGGTTCGGAGGGGGGCGGAGGCCGCGCAAAGAGCGGATCGAGGCAGTACACGCGAGCAGTTTTACCCAGCTTCGGGCCACACGGATGCGTAAAACCCTACTGCTGCTTGTTTGTGTGTATTGAATTCTTGCTCAGGAGCGATGGACGCTGCCAGACCGAGCGTGAGAGTCTTCCTGATGTTTTGAACGAGCCGAACCCCCTTCTACGTTGTGCTTGGGCCTCCTTTTATACTTTCAAGGGGTCACCGACAGGTGGCAACGTAGACTAGAAGGGTAAAAATGGAAAAGGATGCGGTAGGTGCAGCTACTGCTACTGTGGACACAGTGCACCCTACCTAACTCTGACGGCAGGGGACAAGGTCATTGAATGCCCGTCTGAGTTGCCTAAACAGTGCAAAAAGTGACCGTTAGGAGCGCCACCGTTTGCCACGATGGCCTTCTCTTCATCTCTGCTTGCCACCGCGTATCCCTGGCTGCACAGGCTCCCGCCACGCGCCCCTGAGGAAGCCTCATGGCGACACGCGGGTGGGTGCGCTGGAGCGTGGGTACAGAGTGGCAGCAGGCCCCCGGCGAGTACCTTGTCGGGGTCGTCGTCTTGTCGAGTCTAGAAGCTTGTCGCTCACTGGACCTTGCCGGGACGTGCGGTGCATCGCGGCAAGTTTCTTGAAGTGCCGTGGTTGGCCTTCCCGGCAAGCTCCTCTTGCCGGGGCCTTGTCTCTTCCCGGAAAGATCCTCTTGCCGGGGCCTTGTCTCTTCATCTTGAATGCTTTGTTCTTGAATGGCTCCAAAGGAACCCACGGAGGACTCTGGCGGTCGTCCGGCAAGCCTTGCCGCGCGGCGCTGCAACTGCCCGTGCACAAGTTCGGGATACTAGGGTACCCCTACTCTTGTACACCGACAGGAGCCCCCGGGCCTGGGCCACACACGGTGCCGAGCGCTGTTGGGCCAGGCCCAAAACAGGGCACGGGCACGCGCGGAGCCTGGGTTATGCCGAATCTAACTCCGTATCCACCGCGACACCCGTAACGGCACGCGTCAATCGCGGAGTTGTGGGAGAGATCGTGGGTGGTTGCTTATTTGGAAGGCCGAAATGTCCGCCCCGTCCCTCTTTATAAGCAGGGGAAACAGGGGCATTTCCCCCACCTTCGCCCTTCGCTGCTGCAATCTCAGAAATCTCTGCCGCCCTCCTCCGCTTGTAGAGTTGAAAGAGGGCAGTGCTCCGCCCCCGTCGCTGCCGCCACCACCAGTGCCGTCGATCTCCCCCACCGCCTCCGCCATGCCACCGAAGCCCGGGAAGGGGAAGGCCACGAAGGCCGCGGCCGCGAAAGCTGTGAAGTCGACCGAAGCGCAGCGGCTTGAGGCGCTGCGGAAGGAGCGGGCCACTTTCCCCCCCGAGCTCTCCGCGAAGGAGCTGAGGGAGTGGTACTATCTCTTCTAGTCGACGGAGACGCGGGCACATCCGCGCACGAAGGTACTCTCCGCCGTCGCCTCGCAAGCAGCTCCAGTTGGCGGATATCCTTTCTTCGCCGTGTTCTTCTACTGCGGGCTCTGCTCGCCATTCTCTGATTTCTTTTGCGACGTCATGAACACCTATGGACTCCACCTCCTTGACTTCACCCCCAACGCTGTTCTGACCATGGCAGTTTTCGCCCATCTATGCGAAAACTTTGTCGGAGTCCACCCCAACGTAGCTCTCTTCCGCCATTTCTTTATGCCTCGTGTCGAGAGAGGGGAACCTCTTGCCGGCGGGATCGCGTGGGTCTCACGGGCCGGCAAGAAGGAGACCTATCTGGAGGGGGAGCTCCGCAGCAAGTGGGACGAGTGGAGAGCAGATTGGTGCTGGGTTGTAGAAGAGAGCCCGCAGCCGTTCACCGCCCTGCGCCAAGCCCCAGCAGTGCGTGGCAATGACTGGAGCGCTTTGTCTGTGGACGACGACAAGCTGAAGATCGCCACCACTCGGATCTTGCGTCTCAGGCTTGCCGGGCTGACTGTAGGAGCTGTCGGCGCAGATTTCCTTTGCCGGCGCATCGCCCCTCTGCAGGCGAGGGGGAGACCCGCCTGGGAATTTGGAGGCCCGGCAGATATCATGAGGTTGCGCCTAGGCCTCAACTTCAATTTCACCGTCATAGAGTTGGACGGGATACTCAAGGAGATATTCAAGCACGACCCACAGCATCCCGACTGGTTCAGGTTGCCGGCAGGCGTCGTTCCTCTGTGCAACAACTCCTCGCGCGACCGCATCTGCGCCATGATGCCGTTGTGTGATTCGCACGGGATCGCTCCAACTTGGCAAGAGCCTGCCGGAGACGTTGTGCAGCAGTTCTTCGACAGCCTAGTGGAAGTAGCGGTCAATGCTGACGACAAGAAGCTCCTCACCCGCGACACCACCGATCAAGAGATGGAACGCATCGCCACCAGGGCGGAAGAGGTGGCGGCAGCCGCAGCCGCGGGTGAATTTGGGTTCACGGTGGAGGAAGCGGACGCGGCATCGGCGATGAGTCTTGCTGAGCGGGAGTGGCCCGAAGACGAAGAAGAGCTTGCCGCGCCCGACGCCGAGTTGAGTGAGCCCGCCGAGGGTGCGAGCGGCCCGCCATCTCCGGGGAGCTTGCCGGGAACAGGGCCCGGAATGCAGCCCCCAGTGCAGCCAAGAAGGTGCCTCCGCAGGATCGGGGACGCAGCAGGGCGGCAAGCTGGTCAACAGCCGCAGCGCCGCGCGACGCGCTCCGCCGCGGCAAGTACGGTTGTCGCGGGTGCGCCTCCCGCCGCAGTGGCAACTGGGGCGGGGTCATCTCGGGCTGGCGCCGCAGTCCCCGCCAAGCGGTCAAGGGATCCCACCCCTCCACCTCGTCGCGCCGGAGGTGGACCGAACTTCGACCTCTCCGCGCTCAGCTCCGACGAGGAAGAGGAAGAAGAGTAAGATTCCCTTGTTGTTCTCGTAGTTCTTCCACTTGCCATTCCTGTCTTGCATCTGATCTGACCCACCCTGGACTCTCCCTTTTCAGGACTCTGGCCCAGAGGGCGGCGAAGAGGGCCAAGGCTCAGGTGGTGATCATCGAGGACGAGCCCACTGCGACGACAGGAGGCACGCCCGAGACCACCTTGCCGGATCCGGCCATCACTTCGCAGAGCAGCCCCCAGCGTAAGCATATGGTTTACTTTCTACTTCCGGGTGCGCGTGGTTGCTCTTTTCCTTTGTTGACATCTGATCACTGGTTTGTTTGTGCAGGAGCAGAACAGCTTCATCAGGAGGGTGTGGTGATCACCTCCGACTCGTCGTCTGCTTCGACTACGCCGCCAAGGGCGGACTCCCCAGCAAGGGAGCGTTCTCCGGTAAGGGAGGAGCCTCCGGCAAGGGAGG
This sequence comes from Triticum dicoccoides, assembly GCF_002162155.2. Taxonomy (NCBI): domain Eukaryota; kingdom Viridiplantae; phylum Streptophyta; class Magnoliopsida; order Poales; family Poaceae; genus Triticum; species Triticum dicoccoides. Next base: position 338,246,170 of record NC_041392.1, read on the forward strand.
AGTTTCCGGCAAGGGACAGCGCTAATGATCCGCCGGTGGTGGAGCTTATGACAGCGGATCCCAGCACAGGTAATCCTTCCTGCCCGAAACTTTCTTTGTATTCTTCTGCTGATTTTTCTTCTTGAGTGCTTGTTTGACTTCTCATTCTTCTCCGGTCGTCAGGTCCACCCTCCGCGGATCCGATGGAGACCGAGGTGGGCGGCGGAGAGGACGCGCGCGGCAACACTGATGATGCCGCGGCCGCCGAAGACGGAGCTGGTGCCGATGTGCCTGCAGGTGAAGAGGCCGCCAAGGCTGCCGCCGAGGAAGCTGGCGGGGGATCTGGCAATCGCACTGATGGCCCTGAGGCCGCAGGAGCGTCAGGCGCTGCACCGACCGCCGATCCCTCCGCCGCTGCCGCAGCGTCAGGCTCCGAGGAGGCCCAGCCCGGCGCCTATCTGAAGGCTGGCGAGGGCATCTTCATCAAGCTCCCTTGGGCGTCAAGCTCCAAGGCGCCGGTGGAAGGAGAAGTTTTGGATGGGGAGGTGCTCGCCTCCGCCGGTTTGTCGATCGTCGACGCGCCGAGAAGCAGCAGTGACGAGCCCGAGGAGGAGCGGCTGCTGCGGAGGCTGCTGGCGCTCTATCGCGCCCGTCAAGTCAAGTTGGAGTCCCGGGAAGCGCTCGTCGCGAAAGCGAGCGTGGATATAGAGAAGCGCGCGGAGGAGCTCCGGGGTTTTCGCCAGGAAGCTCTCCGGGCCTTGGCGGAGGAGCGGGAGCAGCTTGCTGAAGAGCGGAAGGCCTTCCTCCTCGAGAAGGCCGAAGCTGAAGAGCAACAGCGGCTCACCGGCGAGAAGCTGTACGCGCGAGAAGGCGAGCTGGCTCAGCGGAAAGTGAACCTCGACAGCCACGAGGAGGAGCTTGCCGAGCGCGAACGAGCACTTGGCGGGTCGCTCCAAGAGGCAAAGGATGCGGCTGCGGCTGCCGAGACCGCCAAGAAGGAATTGGAAGTAAAGGTGGCGCAGCTGGAGGCTGATCTGAAGGTGGGTGGCGAAGAGCTTGCCGCGCTCAAGCGGGAGCGCGAGAAGGACGCCCTTGCCCACGGTGAGCTGCAGGGCCAACTCTCCGAGAAGGGCAAAGAGCTGCGCGCCACCAGGAATTCTAATGCTGATCTGGAGTTGAAGCTGGCCACCCTGACGGAGACGTTGGACGGCGCCAAGAAACGGGAGGCGGACTTGAAGAAGGACATCACGGCCAATGAGGCGCTGCTAGCGAGGGCCGCCGAAACCCAGAATCTTCTCAGAGATACTGTGGCACTCTGGACGGAGGGCCTCGTGAACATTGCTGCAGTCATCAAAGAGGAGCTGGTGCAATTGGGGGTGGAAGGCTTCGGGTACTCCTCCGACGAGAAACTCCAAGCAAGCGCCAAGCTCACTCTGTTCTTCAAAGGCGTGGCGGCGGCGCTCCAACAACTCCGGGAACGGATCCCAAAGCAGTTGGCCGACGAGTCACGCTCGATTTGTGCCGGAGTTCTGGAGAAGGTGCTGGTGAAGGTGGCCTTCCGCAATCCGGGCCTCAACTTCACCAACGTCCTCAAGAGGCTGCCGGCGGACGCTGATCTTGACACACTTAAGGCCCTCGTCGCACCCATTGTGGACAGGGGGAACGAGGTCAAAAGGGTTGACGGCGGTCGCGTAGATTAGGCCGTCCGTTTTCTTCTTTTCTTGTCGCTGCCAGTCATGTCATGGGAACACTTTATTAGAGGGGCGACAAGTTATTTTTGTAATATAACTCTATCTTAGGCAAAAAAATTGTTGTGTTACTTCCTTTACTCGACTCTTGGCTTTGTATGGTTCTGCCCTACGCTTTCTAGGGAAACTTGCCGGTGCAGGCACCCTTGCCGCGAGCGCCGAGTGCGGAACTTCAGCAGCCTGCTGGCAGGATCCCTACCGACAAGCAACCTTGTCGCAACTAGTTGCAGCTCACTTAAGTTGTTGAGCGGACTCGAAACAAAGTAAGGGCGCAGCTAGCTACGAGTTGGTTCCTCCGCGCACAGGTTTTCCATACAAAGCACGGTCGTTCAAGGAAAATAACTCAAAAACTTAAAAAACTGATTGCTCAAACTTTAGCAACTTAGCTTTTCTGTCGTCTGCTTCCCGGCAAGGAGAAACTTTCTTGAACGGCCTGGTCCACACCATTATCTTCTCCTTCCCCCCGGTAAACCTTGTGGGCGATGGAACCTTCCTTCTTTTGAGAAAGAAACAGAGAAATAAAGCAGTGATATGGAGCCTTGGGCTCGTTATCGCTTACCGGGGTCTGGTGCTGCACAAAGTGTCAGATAACAGATGCGAAAAAGGATTATAGCATAAAAAAACTGACAAGATGTGCGGGGCACATGAACTTTACTAGTGCACGGGGTCTGCGCCCGGCTTTGTACAAAGGATTACATGCAATCGGCAAGACTTGTACAAAAGGTGGTTGCCGGAAAAGCTTCTGGCAACCGCGCCCTACGGGTAGAACTTACGAAGATGTTCAATGTTCCAGGAGTTGCTCACCGGAATGCCATCTTCGGTCTCAAGGCGGACAGCGCCGGGCCTAGTGACTCGTTTCATCCGATAAGGGTCTTCCCACTTCGGCATCAACTTGTTAGAATTCTTGGCGGACTGAACACGCCGAAGAACAAGGTCGCCTTCCTCGAAGCTCCTGGCTTTAACTTTGCGGCTATGGTAGCGACGCGAAGCTTGCTGGTAGCGAGCGACTCGCACAGCAGCCTGAAGACGGTCTTCCTCAAGGAGCAGCGCGTCATCTTGGCGCAACTGCTCTTGCTCGAGCTCATCATAAGCGAGCACTCGAGGTGACCCGTAAACGAGTTCCGTGGGGAGAACTGCCTCTTCTCCGTAGACTAGAGCGAAGGGTGTCTGGCCAGTGGCTCGATTTGGCGTTGTCCTGATCCACCAAAGAACCACCGGCAGCTCCTCGATCCAGTTTCTTCCGCACTTGTGCAGCCTGTCGAAAGTTCTGGTCTTGAGGCCTCGCAGCACTTCAGCATTTGCCCTCTCCGCTTGACCGTTGCTTCTCGGATGAGCAACAGAAGCGAAGCAGACCTTGGCGCCAAGATCTTGGACGTACTGCATGAAGGTGCGGCTCGTAAATTGTGTGCCGTTGTCGGTGATGATCCTGTTAGGGATCCCAAAACGGCAAACAATCGACCTGAAGAACTTGGCTGCTGACTGTGCTGTCACCTTCCTCACTGGTTCCACTTCCGGCCACTTTGTGAACTTGTCGATGGCGACGTACAAGAACTCAAAGCCCCCGACAGCTCAGGGAAAGGGGCCGAGGATGTCGAGCCCCCAGACCGAAAATGGCCAGGATAAAGGGATCGTCTGGAGAGCTTGAGCTGGCTGGTGTATCTGTTTGGAATGGAACTGGCACGCTTCACGCTTGGTTACTTGTGCAGTTGCATCCTGGAGGGCTATCGGCCAGAAGAAACCTTGTCGGAATGCTTTGCCGGCAAGTGCTCTTGCACCAATGTGGTGACCACATATGCCTCCATGTATCTCTGCCAACAGCTGTTGTCCATCTTCCCGGCGAATGCACTTCAATTTCACACCGTTGAGTCTTATTCTGTACAGTGTGTGTCGACAAACTTGTACATACTTGACTGCCGGGCTACTCTTTCCGCTTCTTCTTGCTCTTCGGGAAGCTCTCCTGTCTGAAGGAAACGGACGATCTGCTGCGCCCATGCTGGAGCTTGCGGCTCGACAACAAGGGCTAAAGGCATATCTGTTGCTGTGGGAACATCCGCTTCTACGGCAAGAACCTGCGGTTTGGCCAGAGCGTGATATTCCCCGGCAAGCTTGCCGGAGCAAAACTTGTCGGGAGCGTCTGCTTCAACGGAACAAACCAAGAGGTTCGCCGGAGCAGACTGCTCCTCATCACTCTTGGCGTCGATCTTGGGGACCTTCTTGGCGGCGGCTTCGGGAAGCTCTGCCGGGAAGTAGTCATCAGAAACCAACTTCCTCTTCTTTCTCTGTCCAGTCGACGGTGTTACGGATGGTTGAGTCAGCTTGAGCACAAAAATCCTTGGTTCCACAGGTAACTTTAGTGCTGCGCACTTTCACAGGCCGTCAGCAATATCGTTCTGAGCTCGTGGAACGTGTTCCATTTGCAGGCCGTCAAAGTGTGCTTCTAGCTTCCTTACTTCATCAACATATGCTTCCATCAACGGACTCTAATAGCTTTTGTTTACTTGGCGGACGACCAACTGTGAGTCACCCCTGACAATGAGCTTGTTGATCCCAAGGTCTGCCGCGATTCTGAGTCCGGCAAGCAAACCTTCATACTCTGCGGTATTGTTCATTGCTTGCTCCTTGGGAAAATGCATCTGAACTACGTACTTGAGGTGCTCTCCGGTGGGTGCGATAAGCAGCACGCCTGCACCGGCGCCTTGCAGCGAGAAGGCACCATCAAAGTACATCAGCCACTCTTTGCTTGCCTCTTTGACGGGGATGCTTGTTTCTGGAGTTTCTTCGTCTGGTGTCGGCGTCCATTCCGCTATGAATTCTGCCAATGCTCTGCTTTGTATAGTGGAAGTACTCTCAAACTTGAGGCCAAAGCTTGACAGTTCCAGTGCCCACTCGACAATCCTGCCGGTTGCTTCTGGATTTTGCAGTATCCTCTTCAACGGAAAGCGAGTGACAACTGTTATCTCATGTGCCTGGAAGTAATGGCGCAGCTTTCTCGAGGCCATGAGAAGGCCGAAAAGCAATTTCTGTATGCCAGAATACCTTGATCTAGCCCCCTGTAGAAGGGAACTGACAAAGTAAACTGGGCGCTGCACCATTTTCCTCTGCACCTCCTTGCATGCCTGCACAGACTCAACTTTGTCGGGGCCAGAGCTTGTCGGAGAAGCCCCCTGCTTGTCGCTGGATTCACTTGCCGCAGTTGCTGGCTCATCGTCCGCCTCCCTCTCCGCTACTAACGCAGAACTAACCACTTGATTGGTTGCTGCCAGATATAGCGGCAACTTCTCTTGTGGCTTAGGTGCGACAAGTATTGGAGTGGAGGACAGGTACCTCTTCAAGTCCTATAGCGCGGCCTCCGCTTCTGGAGTCCATTTCATCGGACCTGCCTTTTTCAATATTTTGAAAAATGGCAAGGCGCGCTCTGCGGACTTAGAGATAAATCTGCTGAGAGCAGCCACGCAACCGGCAAGCTTTCGTACATCCTTGACGCGGTTTGGTGCTTCAATCTGCTCGATGGCTTTGATCATGTCGGGATTGGCTTCAATCCCCCGCTGTGACACAAAGAACCCGAGAAGCTTGCCGGAAGGGACTCCGAACACGCACTTTGGGATTGAGCTTGAGGTTGATCCTGCGCATATTTGCAAAAGTTTCATCTAGATCTTGAATCAGAGTAGCCTTGTTTTTCCTCTTGACCACTATATCATCCATGTAGGCTTCCACATTTCTGTGCATTTGCGGCTCAAAAGCATGGTGGACTACCCTTGTGAATGTTGATCCAACATTCTTCAAACCGAAAGGCATCCATATGAAGCAGTACGTGCCACATGGGGTGATAAATGCGGTTTTCTCTTCATCCTCTTCTGCCATGAAGATCTGATGGTATCCTGAGTATGCATCAAGAAATGAAAGCAAATCACATCCGGCTGTGGAGTCAACAATCTGGTCAATACGCGGCAAGGGAAATGGGTCTTTGGGACAATCTTTATTAACATCAGTGAAGTCAATACAAAGTCTCCATTTTCTGTTAGCCTTGCGCACAACAACAGGATTGGCCAACCACCTGGGATGGAGCACTCCTCTGACAAGGCCTGCTGCTTCCAACTTCTTGATTTCTTCTGCGATGAATTCTTGGCGCTCCACTGCCTGCTTCCTGACTCTCTGCTTGACAGGCCGCGCATGAGGACAGACGGCAAGGTGGTGCTCGATTACTTTCCTGGGAACACCGGGGATATCAGACGGTTGCCATGCAAACACGTCGACATTCGCCCGCAGGAAAGCAACGAGCGCGCTTTCCTATTTGGGGTCAAGAGTGGCGCTGATGGTGAAGGTACCACCAGTGCCATCCTCCTTGGCGGACACCTTCTTAGTCTCAGGTGGAGCCGCCATTGCCTTCTTACACTTGCCGGTGGAGCTCGATGGTGCGTCCTCGACGGTAGCGCAGCACTCCGAAGAGGTGCGCTTGCCGGAGTAGGCATCAGAGCTCTTGCCGGACTTGGTCTTCTTCTTCCCTCCAGGAGCTTCAGCGGCAAGTGTCTTGCGCTCTGCTGCGGCTGCCGCTTCCCGGTAGATCTTGTCGGCACAGATAAGAGCATCCTTCTTGTCGCCAGGGACAGAGATGACACTTATTGGGCCTGGCATTTTCAGTATGTTGTACGCATAGTGAGATGCTGCCATGAACTTGGCGAGTGCCGGACGGCCAAGGATTCCATTGTAAGGTAATGGAAAGTCGGCAGCGTCAAACATGACCCTCTCAGTCCTGAAGTTCAGCTCGCTGCCAAATGTGACCGGCAGCGTGATCTTTCCCTTCGGCTTGCTTCTTCCCGGGCTGATTCCTTGGAATGTGTCGGTCTCCTCGAGCTCGCTGTCAGGGATCTGAAGTTTCTGGAGGACCGCGGAGGATATCAGGTTCAAGCCAGCCCCGCCGTCAACTAGCATCTTCGTGACCTTGAGATTGCGGATAGTTGGAGAAACCAACATCGGCAAACACCCGACCGCAGTTACGCGATCAGGGTGGTCCTCAATGTCGAAGATGATAGGTGCGCTGGACCATTTCAGGGGCTTGCGTGACTCTATGGATGGCTCTGCTGCATTCACTTCCCGCATCCACTGCTTGAGTTGGCGGTGCGAAGTATGCAGAGAGGCGCCACCGTCAACGCACAGGACCTCTGTGGCTTTCTGAAATTCCTGCTTGTCAGCCTCGTCATCATCCATGTCTTCGTCGTCGTTGTCATCTTCATCCTTGTCACGGCCGCGGGGAGGTCTGTCTCCTTGCCGCTGCTTGGCCGTGCCGCGGCGTCCTCCTCGGCCGGGACGTTTCTTGCCGGATCCACCAGTTCCTTCCTGGGCCTTCTCCTTGTCGCGCCGCTCGTACTCAGCTTTCTGTTGCTCAACAAGTTGTTCGACTTTCTTGCAGTTCTGGAGATCGTGACCCTTGGTGCGGTGAATCTTACAATACTGCTTGCCGGAGCTGTCCTGCTTGTCGGTGGCCGCCACAGGCTGGGCCTCCTTGTCGGAGCCACCAGCTTTAGCTTCCTTGGCGCCACCTTCGTTGCCGGTCTGCTCGACAGCTAGCACTTCCTTGCCCTTTTTCCTTCTGTTGTTCCACCGCCGGCCTTTCCTTGTCGGGGCGGCATCCTCACCGTCGGATCCTCCTGCTCCTGTACTCTCTCCGGGGAGCCTCCTCCCCTCTTCAGCGCGTGCACACTTGTCGGCCAGGGCGTAAAGCTCGCTGACGTCTCTGATCTTACACATCGCCATCTCCTCCCTCATCCTTTGGTTTCGCACGTTCTGATGGAACGCGCTGATGATCGCGGCGGGGTGGACGTCTGGGATGTTGTGCTGTACACGGCTGAATCTCTGAATGTACTTGCGCAGTGGCTCTCCTTCCTTCTGGGCGAGCAGATGAAGATCGCTCTGTTGGCCATGTGGCTTGTGGACGCCTGTAAAGGCGCCGACAAACTGATGGCATAAATCTGCCCAAGAGGAGATGGAATTGTCCGGCAAGTGCATGAGCCAGGACCTGACGTTGGGCTTGAGTACCAGCGGGAAGAAGTTGGCAAGGATCTTGTCGTCACGTCCCCCGGCAGCCTGCACCGCGATGGTGTAGATGCTGAGAAACTCCGACGGATGCGTCTTGCCGTCGTACTTCTCTGGTATGTCTAGTTTGAAATTCTTTGTGCTGGGCCACTGGACTTGCCGCAGCTCACGGGTGAACGCAGGACAACCTACCGCGTACGGCAGATCGCCTGGTTCCCCTGGCGCATGCATGTCAATAGAGGGCCCAGCGCGCTTGTCGGATTGACGTCGCGCTTCTCTTCGGCGCTCGATGCGGGTTCGGGCGTCTTCTTATTGTCGTTCATGGAGAACTTGGCGCTGGTCGCGATGAGCTCGTGGGTCCGACGACGCGGTGGAGCCGCTGTCGGGGTGGACCCGGCGAGTCGGCGATTTTGGCCTTCGTAGTGGAGAGTGCATGGAAGTCGCACCTCCCCCGGTCTTGTTGCCATCGGCTCGCGTCCGGCTGTCCTGCCGCGGCAGCGAGGTGCTTGGTTGCCGCGCAGTGTCGCCGTTGGCGAAGCCGATGAGGCTCTAGATAGTGGCCCTCCATTCGTCGGTCTTGTCCGCCGTCGGAGGATAGTCTAGGAGCAGTTGAGCTCGTGCCAAGCTTCTGCTGGAGTGGTGGGCGGCGGAGGTGAACGGTGCGAGGAGTGGGGCGTGCTCGGACTCCTAACCACGTTAGAAGGAGCAGTGCCCCGTCCAGGCGACCGTACTTCGCTCGAGCCAGCATGTTGACGTGCATGTTGGTCTTGAGCGCCACGAGAACCACCAGCTTGATCTTGGCCCAGCGGACGTATGGCGCTGCGAACGCCATGACGCTGCTGGTCCCGCGCCTCCTGAGAGGGGCGCGGTGCGCGCATGGACGCCGAGGTCTGTGCCGCCTTGTCCTTGGACTTGGCCGCACTGAGGGCTCCCTCGTCGACGCCCATTCTTCCGCCGGTGTCCACTCCACCACCCGTTTGCTCCGGCGGCGGTGAAAGCGACGCAGACGGAACAGCTACCTCCGAATCCTTCTTCTTCCGTGGCATGTCGATGAAGACGATGAAGATTTAGCTCGCGTGCACGCCGGATCGGGTTCGCACAATCTCGACGCCCCCCTACCTGGCGCGCCAAAGATGTCGGGGAAACTGATCCACCAACACCTATGGGGACCGGGCCCCTTTCGGTTCGGAGGGGGGCGGAGGCCGCGCAAAGAGCGGATCGAGGCAGTACACGCGAGCAGTTTTACCCAGCTTCGGGCCGCACGGATGCGTAAAACCCTACTGCTGCTTGTTTGTGTGTATTGAATTCTTGCTCAGGAGCGATGGACGCTGCCAGACCGAGCGTGAGAGTGTTCCTGATGTTTTGAACGAGCCGAACCCCCTTCTACGTTGTGCTTGGGCCTCCTTTTATACTTTCAAGGGGTCACCGACAGGTGGCAACGTAGACTAGAAGGGTAAAAATGGAAAAGGATGCGGTAGGTGCAGCTACCGCTACTGTGGACACAGTGCACCCTACCTAACTCTGACGGCAGGGGACAAGGTCATTGAATGCCCGTCTGAGTTGCCTAAACAGTGCAAAAAGTGACCGTTAGGAGCGCCACCGTTTGCCACGATGGCCTTCTCTTCATCTCCGCTTGCCATCGCGTATCCCGGGCTGCACAGGCTCCCGCCACGCGCCCCTGAGGAAGCCTCATGGCGACACGCGGGTGGGTGCGCTGGAGCGTGGGTACAGAGTGGCAGCGGGCCCCCGGCGAGTACCTTGTCGGGGTCGTCGTCTTGTCGAGTCCCGAAGCTTGTCGCTCACCGGACCTTGCCGGGACGTGCGGTGCATCGCGGCAAGTTTCTTGAAGTGTCGTGGTTGGCCTTCCCGGCAAGCTCCTCTTGCCGGGGCATTGTCTCTTCCCGGCAAGATCCTCTTGCCGGGGCCTTGTCTCTTCATCTTGAATGCTTTGTTCTTGAATGGCTCCAAAGGAACCCACGGAGGACTCTGGCGGTCGTCCGGCAAGCCTTACCGCGCGGCGCTGCAACTGCCCGTGCACAAGTTCGGGATACTAGGGTACCCCTACTCTAGTACACCGACACACATCCCACTGATGGTGGTGGATGCCAATGCTTATATGGAGCAGGGTTGGTGTCGATAATTTTTACTTGGCACCTCGCACTCTGCATATATGCCGGTTCCATCCGTACATTTGTGTAGTTCGACCAAAATGCAGCTGGATAACCCTGTTTGCATAGATAATGAAAAGGCATGATTACATTATAGTGGCACTAGTTGATGAAACATACACTAATAAATAGAAGAAAATATTGCGATAGTATCATAGTATGGCATGTTGCTAGGGCGAGATGGGCCCTGCGACGCCTCATACGGTACGCCTCATACTGGAAATTGACCCAAGTCTCCCCGACACACCTTCTGCCAGTGATGAACATCAGTGTACAGCGGTAGTACAAGGAGGGGACTTGAGACATTCAAATCTCTATTTTTGTGCAGATCAACTAAAATTAAGCACCCCATTTTGCAGAAATGCTTAAACATTAACAATGGGACTAGTTGATGAAACATATACTAACAAAGAGAAAGCACTTTCTTTATCTACATTGGAAATGAAATGATAGAGAGGACACTCCCTCTATTTTAATTGTATTATTACTTCATTTTATCAGTGGCACTAGGGTCGAGCAGGTGGCAAATGAGGTGTACTGTGCGTCGTAAGGATGGAGGCCGGGGGTGCTTAGACTGGGATGCTGAAGCTGGCTCTTTCAATCCCTATCTTCCACTTTTATGTTTTTGTGGTAGCATTTGGGTTGTAATCCAAACTTGGTCAAGCTGGTGATGCGTCCCCCTACCTGCCTAGCTTATGTGGCGAACTTGTCTCCTGCTAGTACTCAGTCTGTTCTAGGAGTAGTTGCATAACTGTACGTTTACACTGAGAAGTTGTCGGATAATGGTTCTCTATGGTTGGATTTCTTTAATGAAATCGGAGGAAACCCCCTCTTTCAATATATATAAAAAAATCAGTGCCACTAGCGGTGCCAAAACATTGCCTCAAATTAATAGTGCCACTAGATTAAGGTGCAAAATAATAATATTACTGCTTTATCATGGCAGTGCCAAAATAGTAGCACAAGAGCAGACTCAACATGCAGGATCTTTGGCAAACGGTCAGACCAAAATGGAACATACCTCGTGATGGGAACCATGTCTGCAGTCAACGCCATCGTAGAAGGGATGACACCAGTCACCAACATGGATGATTCAATTCATGGGACCTTTTGGTGTAGTTCACCTAAAATGAAGCAATGTCCCATGAGCTAGCAGCTTCTTCTTCATTTTTTTAAGAAAAGGGTTCCAGACCCGGTTCCATTTCCATCATAAAATGAAACCCACAGAGCTTCTTCTTCATTAGTTGCAATAAAATTGAGCAACATCAAGATTGGTTGTGAAGCTCCTAGAATGTTCAACTATAATTTGGATATCATTTGTCCAGTTCAACTAAGATCAAGCGTGAAATGCATGTCTCTGTTTGCACAAAAAAGGTGGAAAGGAGGGTGACAAACAAGTGATGAAACATACATCAAATGAAAAGAAGCATGTTCCTTATCTGAATGGCAATCCTACAAGGACAGTAGCAATTTCTAAAGCAACAACATTGATAGATATTAGTGTGGGCATTAGGATCAACTATGACAACCGTTAAATACAACATTACTTTAATGGTGCCATTGCTTCACTTTACCAGCAACATTGGTTTAACGTGTCCTTCCTTTAGCAATGCGACTGCTACATTTTACCAGTGGCATTCCATAAGAGTGGCTCGGGGCAACAAACATCAGAAAAGGATATCTGGGTTGTTCCGATTTTTGTTCGGTATAGCCACCTTATAATGTGTGAGGCTAGCAAATCTAGTGCTAGACTTACTCTGTTGACTTGTCCCCCAGTCCCCACTTTCTTTACTTTTTCAACCAATAGATCGGGTTTACATTGAGTTTGTACCGCGTTTCCTTTTGTTTTCCTATTAGGCCTAGAGACCCGTTGGATAGCCAGTCTCTACTACTTTTCGCCCCAATTATATCCTCTTTCGACCAAGTCCTATATTCAGCTAACAAATCTTCCCCCACCCCCTTTCTTCCTTGTTTGAACCAAGTAGTACTAGATTTGAGTGCATGAACTAGTTTTACCTCTTAACAGTAAAAATTTAGGTGGCTTTTGAACAGCCGATCAATGCTATCTACGAGGGGGCCTGGAAAATATTAAAAGATACAAATGCAGCGACGTCAGGAGCTCAGAGCAAGGGCGGTTTCGAAGGAAGTTATACCTGAGGGTCACCGGGATGTCGTTAGGTGGGCGGCGGGAGGCCGGATCTGCCCACACTGCGACATCGAGGAAGAAGGGGTCAAAGGCCCTCCCTAGCCAGCGGTGCTTGGGAGAGAACGACAAGGCATGCTGATCGGGACGCGCTGGCAGTGGGTAAGAGCCGTCGCCGAGGACGACCGCATGAATGTTACACCTTCTCACCTTCCCCGCTGGAGAGGATCCGGCTGGATCTGTGACCAGCGGTGAGCAGAGAGAGAGAGTGTGTGGCCACCACTACTGTGTTTAGATCTGGAGAGGACGAGACAGTGTGAAGAGAGAAACACTAGCAAGCAAGCACGGAGGCTCCTGCCTATATAGTGGAGTACTACTAGTTTTCTTTTGTCTACCGGAGCCGGCTTGCTCTCGTCAATGACTGTCTTCATGCACGTGCCCTAGAGGCGCAGTTTTCCTCATGTTGATCTGAAGCACCGGATTATAACATGACAAGAAACCATAACCTCACTGCCCAAAGGCGACAACATGAATCCCGACGGACAAACTAGACGAGGATCAAAGCTCAAATCAAAGATAAACTCGTAGAAAAGGGTTCCATCGATAGATGCCCTAATTGACATAGCTGGCTTGACATAGATGGCAACCGAGTAGTCTTCGTGCATGTGGCCCCCATGACTAGCGCCTTGGAGGAACTCAGTTGTCGCTGTTTAACCCTCGTAGTGATCCGAAGCACATGGCACATAATTTTGCAAGATGACAAGAAACCTTTTTTAGATTCCTCACTAGAACTACATCCCTATACAACACAACCTGCACGATATGTAGACGATAGCCAATCCATGTGTGTCTGCTGGAGTCTGGTCACATGGATGGACAAACTGATCTTCCGTGTCATGCAGGGATCGTCCATGCACCAACGTCCGTACAACACTTCTCTAGTACTATCGCTCGTGTCTCTCTTCTATTAACTCACTCAACTTGCGGGGCCGGGGAGTGTGCCTATGGTTGGTTCTCAATTGCGGTCCCACATGTGTGTGCAAACGCAATATGAAGCGTGTTCCATTCGGAGAGTGGCGTGCCAGACCGACCGACCGTCTGGGGTGCGACGCGAACGCGACGGGCGTGCTGTATACTGTACTCCGTAAATGTGTAATGCCGTTTTCTTGAGGATTTGCTCCATGGCGCAATCCATGGATACAAAATTAGTATACCATACTATTTAAAAGTTGAGGGTGGGGCTTTTACCGCGCGGTAGGTGCTACCTCTTGAGCACTGCGTTGGTTTTCCCTTGAAGAGGAAAGGGTGATGCAGTAAATTAGCGTAAGTATTTCCCTCAATTTTTGAGAACCAAGGTATCAATCCAGTAGGAGATCATGCTCGAGTAACATGCACCTACACAAACAAATAAGAACCTGGCAACCAACACGATAAAGGGGTTGTCAATCCCTTCACGATCACTTACGAGAGTGAGATCTGGTAGATATGATTAGATAATATTTTTGGTATTTTTATGATAAAGAGATATAAAGATATAAAGTAAAATAAATGGCAATAGAAATAGATAAGTGTTGGCACATTAATATGATGGAAGATAGACCCGGGGGCCATTGGTTTCACGAGTGGCTTCTCTCAAGAGCATAAGTATTATGGTGGATAAACGAATTACTGTCGAGCAATTGATAGAATTGAGCATAGTTATGAGAATATCTAGGTATGATCATGTATATAGGCATCACGTCCGCGACAAGTAGATGAAACAATTCCGCATCAACTACTATTACTCTACACATCGACCGCTATCCAGCATGCATCTAGAGTATTAAGTTCATAAGAACAGATTAATGCTTTAAGTAAGATGACATGATGTAGAGGGATAAACTCATGCACTACGATATAAATCCCATATTTTTATCCTCGATGGCAACAATACAATACATGCCTTGCTGCCCTGCAGTCACTGGGAAAGGACACCACAAGACTGAACCCAAAGCTAAGCACTTCTCCCAACGCAAGAAAGATCAATCTAGTAGGCCAAACCAAACTGATAATTCGAAGAGACTTGCAAAGATATACCAATCATACATAAAAGAATTCAGAGAAGAATCAAATATTGTTCATAGATAATCTGGATCATAAACCCACAATTCATCAGATCTCAACAAACACATCGCAAAAGAAGATTACATCGCATAGATCTCTAAGAAGATCGAGGAGAACTTTGTATTGAGATCCAAAGAGAGAGAAGAAGCCATCTAGCTAATAACTATGGACCCAAAGGTCTGAAGTAAACTACTCACACATCACCGGAGAGGCCATGGAGTTGATGTAGAGGCCCTCCGTGATCAATGCCCCCTCCGGCGGAGCTCCAGAAAAGGCCCCAAGATGGGATCTCTCGGGTACAGAAGGTTGCGAAAGTGGAATTAGGTTTTCGTGGTGCTCCTGGATGTTTTCGGGGTACGTGGACTTATATAGGAGGAAGTAGTAGGTCGGTGGAGCAACGAGGGGCCCACGAGGGTGGAGGGCGCGCCCGGGGTGGGGGGGGGGAAGTAGGCGCGCCCCTGCCTCCTGGCCTCCTTGATTGTTTCTTGACTCCCACTCCAAGTCTCCTGGATCACATTTGTTGAGAAAATCATGTTCCCGAGGGTTTCATTCCATTTGGACTTTGTTTGATATTCCTTTTCTATGAAACACTGAAGTAGGAAAAAAAACAGCAATTTGGGTTGGGCCTTCGGTTAATAGGTTAGTCCCAAAAATGATATAGAAGTGTAAAATAAAGCCCATTAACATCCAAAATAGATAATATAATAGCATGGAGCAATCAAAAATTATAGATACGTTGGAGATGTAACAAGCATCCCCAAGCTTAACTCCTGCTCGTCCTTGAGTAGGTAAATGATAAAACAAGAATTTTTAATGTGGAATGCTTTCTAACATATTTCTCAATGTAATTTTTCTTCATTGTGGCATGAATGTTCAGATCCGAAAGATTCAAGATAAAAGTTTAATATTGACATCAAAATAATACTACTTCAAGCATACTAACTAAGCAATCATGTCTTCTCAAAATAATATGGCCAAAGAAAGTTATCCCTACAAAATCATATAGTCTGGCTATGCTCTATCTTCACCACATAAATATTTAAATCATGCATAACCCCGATGACAAGCCAAGCAATTGTTTCATACTTTTGATGTTCTCAAACATTTTCAATCTTCACGCAATACATGAGCGTGAGCCATGGACATAGCACTATATGTGGAATAGAATGGTGGTTGTGGAGAAGACAAAAAAGGAGAAGATAGTCTCACATCAACTAGGCGTATCAACGGGCTATGGAGATGCCCATCAATAGATATCGATGTGAGTGAGTAGGGATTGCCATGCAACGGATGCACTAGAGCTATAAGTATATGAAAGCTCAACAAAAGAAACTAAGTGGGTGTGCATCCAACTCGCTTGGTCATGAAGACCTAGGGCATTTTGAGGAAGCCCATCATTGGAATATACAAGCCAAGTTCTATAATGAAAGATTCCCACTAATATATGAAAGTGATATCATAGGAGAGTCTCTATCATGAAGATCATGGTTCTACTTTGAAGCACAAGTGTGGAAAAATGATAGTAGCATTGTCCCTTCTCCCTTTTTCCCTCATTCATTTTCTTATTTGGGACTTTTCTCTTTTTTTCTGGCCTCTTTTTTTCCTTTTTTTATTTTTCGTCCGGAGTCTCATCCCAACTTGTGGGGGAATCATAGTCTCCATCATCCTTTCCTCACTTGGGACAATGCTCTAATAATGATGATCATCACACTTTATTTACTTACAACTCAAGAATTACAACTCGATACTTAGAACAAAATATGACTCTATGTGAATGCCTCCGGTGGTGTATTGGGATGTGCAATGATACATGAGTGAAATGTATGAAGAATTATGAACGGTGGCTTTGCCACAAATACGATGTCAACTACATGATCATGCGAGCAATATGACAATGATGAAGCGTGTCATAATAACAGAACGGTGGAATGTTGCATGGCAATATATCTCGGAATGGCTATGGAAATGCCATAATAGGTAGGTATGGTGGCTGTTTTGAGGAAGGTATATGGTGGGTTTATGGTACCGGCGAAAGTTGCGCGATACTAGAGAGGCTAGCAATGGTGGAAGGGTGAGAGTGCGTATAATCCATGGACTCAACATTAGTCATAAAGAACTCACATACTTATTGCAAAAATCTATTAGTTATCTAAACAAAGTATTACGCGCATGCTCCTAGGGGGATAGATTGGTAGGAGAAGACCATCACTCGTCCCCGACCGCCACTCATAAGGAAGACAATCAATAAATAAATCATGCTCCGACTTCATCACATAACGGTTCACCATACATGCATGCTACATGAATCACAAACTTTAACACAAGTATTTCTCAAATTCACAACTACTCAACTAGCATGACTCTAATATCACCATCTCCATATCTCAAAACAATTATCAAGTATCAAACTTCTCATAGTATTCAATGCACTTCTATGAAAGCTTTTATATTATTCCTAAAAGAAAATTTCCATGTTGTTCTAAAGGATTCTCAAAATAATATAAGTGAAGCATGAGAGATCAATTATTTCTATAAAATAAAACCACCGACGTGCTCTAAAAGATATAAGTGAAGCACTAGTTCAAAAATTATATAGCTCAAAACATATAAGTGAAGCACATAGAGTATTCTAATAAATTCCGAATCATGTGTGTCTCTCTCAAAAGGTGTGTACAGCAAGGATGATTGTGGTAAACTAAAAAGCAAAGACTCAAATCATATAAGATGCTCCAAGCAAAACACATATCATGTGGTGAATAAAAATATAGCTCCAAGTAAAGTTACCGATGGACGAAGACGAAAGAGGGGATTCCTTCCGGGGCATCCCCAAGCTTAGGATTTTTGGTGTCCTTGAATTTTACCTTGGGGTGCCATGGGCATCCCCAAGCTTAGGCTCTTGCCACTCCTTGTTCCATAATCCATCAAGACTTTACCCAAAACTTGAAAACTCCACAACACAAAACTCAAAATAGAAAATCTCGTGAGCTCCGTTAGCAAAAGAAAACAAAACACCACTTCAAGGTACTATAATGAACTCATTCTTTATTTATATTGGTGATAAACCTACTGTATTCCAACTTCTCTATGGTTTATAAACTCTTTTACTAGCCATAGATTCATCAAAATAAGCAAACAACACAAGAAAAACAGAATCTGTCAAAAACAGAACAGTCTGTAGTAATCTGTAGCTAACGCAAACTTCTGGATCCCCAAAAATTCTAAAATAAATAGCTGGACGTGAGGAATTTATCTATTAATAATCTTCAAAATAATTAACTAAATAGCACTCTCCAAATAAAAATGGCAGCAATTCTCGTGAGCGCTAAAGTTTCTGTTTTTTTCAGCAAGATCAAAAAGACTCCCCCCAAGTCTTCCCAACGGTTCTACTTGGCACAAACACTAATTAAACACAAAAACACAACCAAAACAGAGGCTAGATAAATTATTTATTACTAAACAGGATCAAAAAGCAAGGAATAAAAATAAAATTGGGTTGCCTCCCAACAAGCGCTATCGTTTAATGCCCTAGCTAGGCATAAAAGCAAGGATAGATCTAGGTATTGCCATAATAATAGGATAGATCACGAAAACTCATTTCAGATTCTCTACGTTCAGCAGCAAGTTTTCTTTGAGGCAAGCAAAATTAATCAAAGGGCTAAATTTAATGGGACATAAGTCCCCAAGATCAAGTTTGGGAGGTATAGGTTCCTCCTTTGGCCCTTCATATTGCACAACCAATTCATCATTATAAGCATTCTTTTGACAAAACTTCATGAGCCTATACTCGAGAGAATATCCTAGCTCATTATTTCGAATAGAAAAATCATTATTAAGTTTGGAAATTCTATCAACTAGAATATTGGTAGGAACCTTTTTTCTAAGGTTCTCATTAAAAGCAACATAGTCTAAAGATTGAAAACGCATTATTTCCTCTTGATCAAAGAGGATTGCCTCTATAGGAGGACGGCCAGCGTCCACCCTATAGTGCGCAAAGATTTCTTTGGACTCTTTTATTATAAATCTGAACTCATGAGACAAAAAGATAGTAGCGACACGTTTAACAGAAGAATTCTCAATATTAGAAAATTCTAGGAAAATCCTTTGTATGCAAGGATGCATGTGCATAAATTGCCTTTCAAGTTCAACTACAAGCATGGTGATAGCGTCCGCAAGACTACTAGTTCTATGAAGAATAGAACTACCCATAGAAGGCAAAGCACCGGCACAAGTAAAGAAATCTTGGATAACTCCTTTTCCAATAATATTACCACTACCAATTCAGAATTTTTTTTATGTAAGATAGGGGTTCTTCAGCAGGAGCATCAGAATTTTCCATGTTATTATTAGTGTCCATATCGACAATAATTTCCCCAATTTCAGACATGATGGCAGAAGATGCGAGGAGAAAAATAAAGAGGGAGGCGAACAGAAAAGAGAGGGCGAATAAAATGGCAAGGGTGAAGTGGGGGAGAGGAAAACGAGAGGCAAATGGCAAATAATGTAATGCGAGGGATAAGAGTTTGTGATGGGTACTTGGTATGTCTTAAATTGTGCGTAGACTCCCTGGAGACGGTGCCAGAAATGGCTCGTTGTCGGGAGTCAAATCTTGACTTGACTTGGTGCGAATCTCCCCGGCAACGGCGACAGAAATCCTGCTTGCTACCTCTTGAGCACTGCGTTGGTTTTCCCTTGAAGAGGAAATGGTGATGCAGTAAAGTAGCATAAGTCTTTCCCTCAGTTTTTGAGAACCAAGGTATCAATCCAGTAGGAGATCACGCTCGAGTCCCACGCACCTACACAAACAAATAAGAACCTCTCAACCAACGCGATAAAGGGGTTGTCAATCCCTTCACTGTCACTTACGAGAGTGAGATCTGATAGACATGATAAGATAATATTTTTGGTATTTTTATGATAAAGAGAAATAAAGATGTAAAGTAAAATAAACGGCAATAGAAATAACTAAGTGTTGGAAGATTAATATGATGGAAGATAGACCCGGGGGCCATAGGTTTCACGAGTGGCTTCTCTCAAGAGCATATGTATTACGGTGGGTAAACGAATTACTATCGAGCAATTGATAGATTTGATAATAGTTATGAGAATATCTAGGTATGATCATGTATATAGGCATCACGTCCACGACAAGTAGACCGAAAAGATTCTGCATCTACTACTACTACTCCACACATCGACCGCTATCCAGCATGCATCTAGAGTATTAAGTTCATAAGAACAAAGTAATGCTTTAAGTAAGATGACATGATGTAGAGGGATAAAATCATGCAATATGATATAAACCCCATATTTTTATGCTCGATGGCAACAATACAATACGTGCCTTGCTGCCCCTGCTATCACTAGGAAAGGACACCACAAGATTGAACCCAAAGCCAAGCACTTCTCCCAATGCATGAAAGATCAATCTTGTAGGCCAAACCAAACTGATAATTCGAAGAGACTTGAAAATATAAACCAATCATACATAAAAGAATTCAAAGAAGAATCAAATATTGTTCATAGATAATCTGGATCATAAACCCACAATTCATCAAATGTCGACAAACACACCGCAAAAGAAGATTACATCGAATAGATCTCCAAGAAGATCGAGGAGAACTTTGTATTGAGATCCAAAGAGAGAGAAGAAGCCATCTAGCTAATAACTATCGACCCGAAGGTCTGAAGTAAACTACTCACACATCAACGGAGAGGCCATGGAGTTGATGTAGAGGCCCTCCGTGATCAATGCCCCCTCCGACGGAGCTCTGGAAAAGGCCCCAAGATGGGATCTCTCGGGTACAGAAGGTTGCGGCGGTGGAATTTGGTTTTCGTGGTTCTCCTGGATGGTTTCGGGGTACGTGGACTTATATAGGAGGAAGAAGTAGGTCGGTGGAGCAACGAGGGGCCCATGAGGGTGGAGGGCGCGCCCCCCTGCCTCGTGGCCTCCTCGATTGTTTCTTGACTCCCACTCCAAGTCTCCTGGATCACGTTTGTTGAGAAAATCACGTTCCCGAAGGTTACATTCCATTTGGACTTCGTTTGATATTCCTTTTCTACGAAACACTGAAATAGGCCCAAAAAATAGCAATTTGGGCTGGGCCTCCGGTTAATAGGTTAGCCCAAAAATGAAATAAAAGTGTAAAATAAAGCCCATTAACAAGCAAAATAATAGCATGGAGCAATCAAAAATTATAGATACATTGGAGACGTATCAGTAGGCGGGGCAGTTCCACCTAGTCGGTTCGATAGAGACGCGAGAACATGAGGGAGTAGGCTGCTACGAACGTAGGGCTGTGTGATTTGACAGCGAGTTACTAATGGAGAGGTGGGGCCCGGTGATTTTACTTGCCATTATCATTTTAACCATGGCTCTACGACCGGCGTGAGTCTCCCGATTCCTGACCACCTCCATACAGGTGCCTCTCCCGATGCTCCACCATGTAGATGCCGGCTCTTGTTTGAGAGCCCACTCCTCCACTTTTTCCTTGCCTCTTTCCCCCACATATGCAAAAATTCCATGTAATGGGCTTATAGCCCACTATTGTACTTCATCCTATAGGTGCTAAGCCTGCCACATAGGCATAAAGTCTGATGTGGCAACTTAATTAAGAAGAGAGAGAGAGACTAGTTTGGTGACCCCAGGAAGAAATGGTGCTAAGCGTGTGTACCTAGATGAAGCAAACTTAGCAACAAAAAACTAAGCACCTATGGATTGGGGACTTGAGTTGCTAAGCCATTTAATGCCCATAGCACCTCATCTAAGCACCATTTCATTGGAAGAGGTCACTCCTTGGCAAATCCAATAAATACTACAAAGAAAGAGATAGAGAGAAGTAAACAAAAAAATACTCTTATAGCCAACCTTATAGCTAACATTGTTGTAGTATGAGTGACTAAGTGATGACTATGTATGACATGCCAACATCAGATAGCCTAACGCACTGTGTTAAATCTCCAAGGGCGCGACCGCGTGAGCAAGGCCATTGTCGTGGTAGGCACGACCATGATACGGGCTGCTGGCAGCCCTTGGATCTAAGATCGAACGGTCACATGCTAAGTTGCTGAAAATTTGTAGAATAACCCTCCAGGATAGGATATTCACACATAGGTCTAGCATCACGCCATGCAACCGTTCAATCTCAGATCCAAGGGCTCTCGGAAGCTTTGTATCACCTGTAATTTTCCCGACGCTTGACGTGACATCGAAAGCCATTTAATTGGGCGTCGAGTAGACATGACATCTAATTGGGGCCCCATAGTACTATGCATGAATCCATTTATTCACCAGGCAAGCCACTACCCTACCGTTCGCATGCGCCACCCCACTCGACATTTTTACAATTGATAAACCGCTCCTAGTCGTCCCGTCCTTTCAAATTACGGTAGTTCCACTAATCCTAACCCTCCTCCCAAATCCATAGTGTCCCAAATCTTCATGGTCGGCGGTGAGTACAAGGTTAGAACCATCACCGGCGATGAGTTCGACGTCATCTACACCCGTTCTTCCGCGATGGTGAAAGGATGCCTTGATTGCTTCAGACGCGTGTTCGAAAACTCAAATGATGAGTGGGTCACTGGGCTATATGTTGAGTACACCACAGTCCTAGGAAAAGAGAAGAATCTAAAGGAGGAAGAGAGGAAGAAGCCCGCCGTGATCCAGGTTTGTGTGCATGACTTACGCTTGGCCTACCACATATGCCATGCCGACGTTGAGTGCGAGGAATTTAAGAAGTTCCTCGAGGGCGGCCGAGTCAAATTCATTACTGTAGACTTTACGAACGATGAAAGAGTCCTACAAAGGATAGGCCTCGTTGTAGGCAAACCCTTTGACCTCCAGAAAAATGGGCTGGTGTCGTCCTGTGATAAGCCTTCAATGCTGACGCTGGCAGGAGCCATGCTTCATCCTTCGTACGGTAAACTGAAGAAACCTCCGCACACGTTTCATCATGCATGGTAGTGGAATGTACTAGATATAGACCACATCCACTACGCTGCAATGGATGGCTACCTTTGTTTCAATATCTACAAGGGGTGGATGAAGAGCAAGAGCCAAGTGTGCGGTTCAAGCAAAGAAGTATCACCCAAGAGGAAGAGGGACAAGGACAAAGTCGAGGACGTGGACGAGGACTCCGAGTAAGGTGGCAGTGTCGTTGCTCATGGTGGTTCTAATGCAGTGTCTACCGGATTAGTTCCTTAGTTTAATTTCTAGTGTGCTTAGTTTTATTTGAGGGGTGTGTTGTGCTGAGCCCCCAACAGAACTATGTTATGTTTCTTCTTGTTACTTTAACCCTTTAGTATGTACATACTAGTATTTCTTACATTTCATTTTTTAGTTGGTATAGTACTACGACTACCACTCGTTTCTTCACATTATATACGTACAATATATATGGCCAACATCGTATAACCAGCAGTTTAGTTGTCAAAGAATTTCAGGGGGCTTAGTTTTGTCAAAGAATTTCAGGGTGCTTAGTTTTATTTGACGGGTGTGTTGTGCTGGACACCATTATTGTGACTCAAATCTCTTTTGCCATGTTATAATGACATAAATACCGATGGACCAACATGCCAGCTCTCGCTCTATCTCACTACAGTAAAATAAAGTGTGGGGCCTACTTGTTCCCAACAGCGTTCTTATTTTCCTACAAAATTGTTCGCTTGGTTACTCCTCACAAGCGGGACCACACTTATCATTGTGAGAATCGGCTTATTTTTGTCATGTAACATGGTCAACGGGTTTGATGTGAAAATCACAATGTCTAATGGTTTTTTTGAGCAAACATCTAACTTAACGATGGCATTTTTGAGATATCTAATTGCATTTTCGAGCAGGCATCTCATGGATCGATGGCATTTTTGAGTAGTTGTAACTTCTAATGGCAAAACTAAGTAGTGATACACAAACTAGTGGCATAAATAGTAAGAACCCACGAATTAAATAGGTATGCTAAATTCTTTAATAGAATTTAGCACCCCATTTAAGTTCGTACTAGCTTTTTTAATAGTACTATATGAATAATTTGGTGACGAGCGCTCTCTATATGTACCACCTTTTTTCTCTAATTTCATCTTGTTAGTTTTGCTCCATGGCGCAATCTATCAGTCCTACTACTGTACAAAAGTATACATTTTTTAAAAGGCTGGAGGGCGGGGCAGTCTAGCTAGGTCGGTTTCAAGAGAGGCGAGGGCCTTTGTGATTTGATGGCTCATTACTGCTGGAAGGTGGGGCCTTGTGATTTGACTGCTCATATAAATGTGCCGATGACCTAAGGAGGAGCTAAGAACCGTGCGGCATACTCAAGTTTTCCACTGGAGTACGACAAAGGATCACGAAACACGGCAGCCCAGTGCCATATCTCTACTCTCTACTCTTATTATATATTACTAGAAAGAGGCATTGTTCTACTGGCGATAAAGAATGATCTAATGTGCTAGTCATCTCATTTTTAGCATTGTTCCATTCATGCCTCACAAAGAACGTGCCACGTACGCCGATGGAGACTTCTGGTTGTGGCTTCGGTTGATTGTCACGACCAAGCATTCTATAACTAGTGATAAATCAATTACCATCTTTTTCCAAACGACCAAGTATTTTTTACAGGAAAACAATACATATAGATAGAGTGATTGTCAAGGTTGCAAACAGACATAGCGTTGCAAGTTCACTGCAGCAGCAACCGACTAGGTCACTGCATCGCTGGTGGGGAAGGAGGGTACCTCACCTCGCCTACGATGCATGCCCTGATGCCCAGCGGCGCCGCCGCCACTGGTCCCGGGATTTGCCTTCTCCTACCGCCCATTTGAACAGTTGCACCAGCTGCTCATGCCATTGCGCAGGCATGCGGGTTCTTTCCTCCGCAGTCGGCTCTGTGAATATGATCTCTGCCATTAGCCCTAGCTCGAAATCAATGTGATGCTGCCAGATGCTGACATCCCTCAACATCTCTCCCCTGAGATCGACTTGCGCCTCCGCCTTGTGCTGCACCAGGCGTAGCTCCTTGGAACTTCTCTCCAATCGATGCGACACTTCCTCGATCCGATTTGCCCTTTCTGCCCACCACCTAAAACGCAGCCCTGGCATGACCTCCGGCGCCACCGATCTGTGATTCCAGAGCAATGGATCCCCTCTAAAACACATGTGTTTTTTTTCAAAGGCGGCAGTGTTGCGGGCCGCAGCGAGAGGGCAGCCCGTGAGATCCTGGGATCTAAGGGATTATCCATGGCGGGATCCTCAATGGCGGGATCCAGTGGGCGAGGCGGGGAGGCGAGCCTAGGAAAAAATTGATCATGCTGCCTGCGTCCTGGTTTATTGGCCCCCTTTTTTGTGCCACTTTTTATGACATGCATAAATATTATGTTACTTAAAAATATGGTCAAAAATTGGCACAAAATACGAAGGAGACCAATGGAAGTACTGGCACCCCATGATTTAACTACTCGCATGCGCGTAGTGGGGTAGGAATGTCTTTCTTCCGCCCTCACGTCCACTCAATTTGCATGCACTGTATTAATTGACCATCAATGAAATGAAGGACTTTACACGTGTCAAATTATCACATGGAGTCGATCTTCATACAGAAATGTGTCGCCCCGTGTACCCGCATGTGAGTGCGAGGGAATGAGTGCATGTGTGGTGTGCGTGCACATCTTCACTTCATGCATGTACCACCAGTGTGGCTCAAAGAGGACGAGTGCATTCTTCTAGAAGCAGCAACACGTCATTGTGATCAATCCACACAAGGAGGTCGAGACAACACCTCCACATGTTCCATGTAGCTTCATGAACTGTAAGAGAGACACTGTGTAGCGTGCCATTGGAATTCTAATTTACGTGTTTGCACATACTCGAAGTACTAGTAAGGTACACGTGCATTGCACGCATCAGATTTGGCAACCAAATTATGAATAAATACAACACTATAGCATGTAAGCTCTGAGTCATATATGCCTGATGTAGACCTTCATTTAATTTTTATAGTTCATATCATTCAAAATAAATTAGTTTTTATAAAAAAGATAGGGCCCCTTTGATTCGTAGGATTTCCAAAACGCAAGAATAGGAAAAAAAATGGGATTAGAGTGGAATGTTGTCTTGAATCCTACATGATTGTACGAGTGTTTGATTGTGCATAGAAAAAATGCAGGATTCTTTCAAAGTGGTTTGAGTGGATGGGATGTTTCCTATGAAATCAGTGCAAATGAATCCTATGGAAAAATATCTATGGTTTACAAACCTACGAATCAAACAACCAAGATAGGAAAAATTCCTAAGGATTAGAATCCTCCAAAATTCCTTTGAGAAT
Source organism: Triticum dicoccoides (assembly GCF_002162155.2). Lineage (NCBI taxonomy): Eukaryota > Viridiplantae > Streptophyta > Magnoliopsida > Poales > Poaceae > Triticum > Triticum dicoccoides. The sequence goes on from NC_041392.1 coordinate 338,271,647, forward strand.
CCTTTGAATCAAAGAAGCCCTTAATCTATTTTATGATTCATGGAATTGTGCGTTGTAAAGCATAAAGTAGAAACAAATAATGGCAATTCAACTAGAAAAAAAGTTTGGGAAGTTATGGTACGGAAGATTCTAGAAGAAAGGAGAAGCACTTGTTTTTTGAGGTTTGTGCATTATGCTTAAGTTCAACCATGGAGTCTGCTAGATTGTACATGTGGCAAAACCCGGTGGGGGGCTAAAAGATGGTGCGGGGGGCCAAGTGGAGGGAAACTATGAAGGAGTGCACAAGTGCGAGATCGATATTTGAAGAGCGGGGGCGAGAAAATGTGTTGTTGCGCACGGTTGTGGAGCCATGAAAAATAAATGAGCTAGCGGGCCAAGCATTGCTAATCCTTTAAGAGGAGGGCCAATTCATCAACTTAAACCATTATACCAGCAATTCTCTAATGATCACATTCATATTAGCCTCGATATATAGTGATGTTAGGGGGCGTAGGGCCCTTTCTGCCCCTGTCTTCGACACTGTGCGCACATCTGAGAGATGAAGCGGAGCATGGATGATGAGAGGGGGACGTTGGATATATAATTGGGATAATTAGATTTATGCCCCTAGTTGTGTCTCACTCGTCTGTTTTACCCCTAATTCCCAAAAGTCACTGGTTCTGTCCAAGTCACTTTGCTCCTATTATGCTTTTGCCCTTTGACCGTTTGACCATCAGTTTGAAAACTTCATAACTAATTCATACTAAATCAGAAAAATGCAAATAAGATACCAAAATGTTCAGAAAAACATCACCTATATGACAGTGTCATTTGCATTCATGAAAAAAGTGCTGGAAAGTGCCCATCCGAGTTTTAGCTCTTATGCTAGCACCACTAATAGTAAATCTAAAAAAATTCAATTTTTTTTAAAAAACATTGGTGGCAAAGAATGACAAATGTTTTAAATGCCTGCCAAGTTTCATCAAGGAATAACATTCGTGGGTGCCGCGGCAAAAAAAAAACAATCAGCACTCCAAAATAGATTATTTTTTTGCTACGACTTCCACGAACGTCATTCCCTAATGAAACTTGGCAAGCACTTAGAACATTTGTTGTTCTTCGCCACCTTATTTTTTCTGAATTTTTTTGAATTTTTTTAGAGTTCACTATTCATGATGGTATCAAAAGAGCTAATACTCGGATGTGCACTTTCCAACACTTTTTTCATGAATGCAAATGACACTGACATATAGGTCATATTTTTCGGAACATTTTGGTATCTTATTTGCATTTTTCTGATTCAGTATGAATTAGTTATGAAGTTTTCAAACTGACAGTCAAACTGTCAAAGGGCAAAAGCATAAGAGGAGCAAAGTGACTTGGATAGAACTGGTGACTTTTGGGAGTTAGGGGTAAAACAGACGAGTGGGACACAACTAGGGGCATAAATCTAATTATCCCTATATAATTTATGTGGGTGTATTAGCTATGTAATCCTATATAGAGAGGTATAGATTGATCGATGTGGATGTGGATGTCGGAAAGAGGGTGAGACCTCACTAGATATATAGATTGATCGGGTTGTATGGAAAACTGTGAAAGACCTAGCTATATACACACACTCATAGAGGAACATCGAGCGTTGCGCATGCACATGAGAGATAAAGAATGCCCGATATGATGGGGAGGGGGAGGTGTGTGTGTGTATATGCATGGGAGACCGACCTGAAGAAAAAGATTGCATGTGTGCGATGGGGTGACTTGTATTGTGTGTGCCGGCATGCACGAGAGAATGTTAATGGTACAATTATAAAGAGAAGATGACTGTGTGGGTGTAAAAGACTAGGTGACGTCATAATCAATGTAAAGTAGAATTCAAATATTTGAATAAGAGATCATGTTGTTTGAAACCCATGCATGCATGAATATAACTGAGATATGCGTGGTGTGGTTTGGAAATGAGCATGTTGTACTGTATACACATTGAACAAGGTCAGACAGATATGTATTTGAGATATCAATGGCAGACATCATTTGGCCACTTTGCATCCGTGCATGGACACACGATTCTAATTGGAGATGATGGGTGGCTTCCGCATCACATATCTATATCTATACCCCTATATATTATATTTTATATTTTTTATATAATGTGCAGATAACTTTAGCTTTGAAAGATGGTCGTTGGATGAGGCCAATCCGATGGTGCAGAGATGGCAAATTTGAGCACAACTGGCCGTTGGATATCATCTCGATTCCACCAGATTTTGCCACATGTACAATCTAGAAGACACCATGGTTGAACTTAAGCATAATGCACAAACCTCAAAACACAAGCACTTCTTCTTTGTTCTAGAATCTTCCGTATCAGAATTGCCCAAATGTTTTTCTACATGATTTGCCATTATTTGTTTTGACTTTATGCCTTACAAGGCACAATTCCATGAATCTTAAAATAGATTAGCTTTCTTATAAAAACTAGATGATTTTGAATGAAATGAACTATAAGAATTAAACGAACATCTACATCATGCATATACAACTCAAATCTTACATGCTATAATGTGGTATTTATTCATAATTTGGTTGCCAAATCTCATGCGTGCAATGCACGCATACCTTACTAGTCTAAATGGTGTTTGTTGTGTTTGTGTTGTGCTTGTTAAACACATTGTACGTAGTATATCATACATGGTTTAGATGTCGAACATCTAGCTAGAGCATACATGTACTATGATTTGAATTCAACATAAAATCTATACATATATTTGAATATGAGATCGTATGTACATGCAGTTCGTATTTATATAGGAGTTTACTTCTCCTATATTCATGTCATGTCTTGTGAAGATAATATTTAGATTGTTTTATAACTAACCCTAGTACAATCCCATTCAAACAAGGAAAATGTACTCAAATTTAGTCCATATGATAGACAACACACATTCTTTTTTTATTGTTAAGGGAAGTGCAAATTATTTTGGTACTGTACACGTTATGTTTGTTGTCCTGATTTTTTTTGTTTTTTGTTGTATTTGAATGCATTTCTAGTAATATAGTAAAGTGGGACATAGCTCTCTCTAGTGATGAGGTGTGAATTGTCTTTTTTGGTACACGTTATGCTTGTTCTCCTGAAATTTCAAGCCGCGCCTTGTTATGCCGAAATTTCAAGCTAGCGTCTCTGTCTAACGTGCTGCGAAACTCCCGCCTCATCAACCCGCGCCTTGTTACCCCGAAATATTTAAGATATATCTTTGTCTTGTTGTGCTCCGACAACTCCCTCCATCTCAACCCGCGCCTTGCTATTCCAAAATTACAACGCACGCGAAAACTCCCATCTCCTATGAAATCCCAACAAGCGAAATTCCGGTGATACCCCTGAATCGAAATTCCCGTCGGTGGGGGTAATTTCGTAACTTACTCCACACTTCGGACAAGCGCGTCCCTAAGCCATGGTTCCCCCCTCTCATCCCATCCACCCACCCATTCGTACACCGAGGCCGCAAAAACCTGCAAAGCCCCACACCCTCCTCCGTCCGCCACCCAGCCGGAGCCTCTTCCCCGATGACGTCGTACACAACAACACCTCCACATCCCTCATCCACCATACCGGATGAGGATCCATCATTGATCTCGTCTTCCTGCCGGTTCAGCCACCCCGTCCTCCACCTCCAAGGAGCTGCCCCGATGTTCCCCACATCTTCCACACCACCTCCATTCCGACACCGTCTTCTTCACGTGCACCACCAAAAGAGCATCATCACCACCGTTTCCTCGGATGAAGCTGAGGCCTAATCGGTGCCACCAAAGAGGTTGTACACTAATCGCCGCATTTTCTTCTTGATTCGATCCCATGGTGCTGCCGACGCTCGGTCCCGAGCCGACATGGCACGACTCCATCCACGGCGGCGTCGCCGGCCACTTCCTCCATGGCGTCGCTCCCTCAGCGGCAACGTCCACATCAGTAGGAGTTGCTGCTGCTTTAGCTCTCGCTCGCGCTGTTGCTCTGCTCTTGCTCTCGGTCCCCTGCTTGGTCTGGTCTTGCTCTTGCTTGCGCTGCTGCTCTCGCTCTTACTCTTGCTTGCGATGCTGCTCCGATTTAGCTACACTTCAGTCGACTGAATCGACTTTCGAGTCAGTCAATTTTCAGGGAGAGGGGGGGCTCGCCGGAGTTAAGGAAGAACCAGCGGCAGCGGGGAGGGGGGCTCGCCGGAGAGGTACCCCAGTATCTATCTTAGGGTTCAGGGTGGGGTGGTGATCGC
>NC_041392.1:338276260-338301249 GCF_002162155.2 Triticum dicoccoides
TGGGGAGTGGTTCTGGGGCGGGCGGGGCGGCGGGGGGTGGCTATTCGGCCGGTGGTGGCTGGCGGCTCAGGGTAGCCTCACCTGATGCTGCTACACGACCAGCTGCCTCGGCTCCCACACGCACCGCTGCTGCTACTATTTCTTTTCTGCTACTAGCTAGGTCATTCAGTTTCGACAGTAAAATTCAGTTTCAACAGCAAAATTCAGTTTCGACAGTTAAGTTCAGTTTCGACAGTTAAATTCAGTTTTGACAGTTAAGTTCAAATATGAGCGACTAATGTATTTTACATCTAGCACTTTGTGGTTATGTATTTCACGTCATCTATTGGAGATGCTATTACAATTCCACTCAGGTTAACATTGTCTCTCCTGTCCTGCTTCAGCCTCGGCGTCGTACAACTCACCAGAGCTGCTCCAACGATGAAACCCTCCATCACAGCGGAGCAGTACCCTGGGCCCCATCTCAAGATGCCTAAGATCTTCTTCGCCTCCTCCGACAGGCAAGTCAGCCGGATCATCCTCACCGACCAAACCAATCACGTTGAGATCGATATGGCTTCTCCAAAGAGGTTGTACACTTGTTGCATCTCTTTTTTACTCTACATGTTATATATATTGTCCACTAAGCACACGCAATAACATGAAATATGATTAGTTTCTGCTACTACATGACAAGCAGTGAGGTACCAGGCAACTTAGCTATCCGTGATGGACTCTCTTGAACGCCATCATCATTAATCTCTGCGCGTTTGAGCTGTGTATTTGTCGATGGGCCTGGGAGTTGAGCTAGTAGGGCAGTGGCCTGGGTCCAAAGTAATAGAAGTAGCACAAAAACATTTTTTGAGTGTAGGCTTTTCCTTGCTCAAGCCTGCCTACTAGAATCGCCAGTGCTTGAAAGGAAAAGTGAAGGAAAAACATAGGAATTGTAAAGTTTCCTATGGTACTACTATGCATCAATTTGGTTCAAAGGAATGGAGTAAAGGAAAACTGTAGGATTTGTTCCTTTAGTGTCTCCTTGAAAGAAAAACCGTAGGAATTTTAATTTCCACTTTCCCTCCTTTTCAAATTCCTATTCATGAAGCACAAGAGTAAGAGATAGTAGCATAATAGCATTATAACCGTACATTTTCTTGTGGTTTGACTTAATCTCACCTTGCTTCTTTGCATCCTATGATCTTCCAATTCTTGTGAATCAAACACCCAGATTGGCATAAATCCTATATTTTTAATTTCTCTGTTTTGCACGTGCATTCCTAGCCTATTCCTGTCTATTTCCTATCCTTGGATTGTTAGAATGCTCAAATTCAAACAAGCCCTTACACAATTACTTCTGTTACGGATATGTGTCAAAGAAAACCTTGTGAGGTTTTGTCCTGCTCCTGTTGCGCTGTGTTCCACCCCAGCTCAGCTGCTCCAATGACGGAAGGCTTCACCACAGCAGGGATCCACTCTCTAGACTATCTTTCACCGCCTCAGATCTTCTTCCCCGCTGCCGGCATTCACGACAACTGCATTACCATCATCAACTGAGTAGATGACCTTGAGGACTACACAGGTCCGCAAGAGTGGTCGCACTCTTCTGTGTCTTCTTACGTTATGCATCGCTTAGTATGATGACTGATAACCCACAAGTATAGGGGATCGCAATAGTTTTCGAGGGTAGAGTATTCAACCCAAATTTATTGATTCGACACAAGGGGAGCCAAAGAATATTCTCAAGTATTAGCAGCTGGGTTGTCAATTCAACCACACCTGGAAACTTAATATCTGCAACAAAGTGTTTAGTAGCAAAGTAATATGATAGTAGTGGTAACGGTAGCAAAAGTAATGTTTTTGGTATTTTGTAGTGATGATAGCAATAGCAATGGAAAAGTAAATAAGCGAAGAACAATATATGGAAAGCTCATAGGCAATGCATTGGTGATGGAGAATTATGCCGGATTCGGTTCATCATGTAACAGTCATAACCTAGGGTGACACAGAACTAGCTCCAGTTCATCAATGTAATGTAGGCATGTATTCCGTATATAGTTATGCGTGCTTATGGAAAAGAACTTGCATGACATCTTTTGTCCTACCCTCCCGTGGCAGCGGGGTCCTAGTGGAAACTAAGGGATATTAAGGCCTCCTTTTAGTAGAGTACCTGACCAAAGCATTAACACATAGTGAATACATGAACTCCTCGAACTACAGTCATCACCGGTAAGTATCCCAATTATTGTCACTTCGGGGTTAACGAATCATAACACAAAATAGGTGACTATAGACTTGCAAGATATGATCAAGAACTCTCATATATTGATGAAAACATAATAGGTTCAGATCTGAAATCATGTCACTTGGGCCCTAGTGACCAACATTAAGCATAGCAAAGTCATAGCAACATCAATCTCAGAACATAGTGGATACTAGGGATCAAACCCTAACAAAACTAACTCGAGTACATGATAGATCTCATCCAACCCATCACCGTCCAGCAAGCCTACGATGGAATTACTCATGCACGGCGGTGAGCATCATGAATTGGTGATGGAGAATGGTTGATGATGACGATGGCGACGGATTCGCCTCTCTGGAGCAACGAACGGACTTTAGATCAGCCCTCCCGAGAGGTTTTAGGGCTTGGCGGCGGCTCTGTATCGTAAAATGCGATGAATTCTTCTCTCTGATTTTTTTCTCCCCAAAAGCAAATATATAGAGTTGGAGTTGAGGTCGGAGGAGCTCCAGGGGGCCCACGAGGTAGGGGCGCGGCGTAGGGGGGCAGGCGCGCCCCCACCTTCGTGGACAGGTGGTGGGCCCCCTGGTCTTCATCTTTTGCAGGGATTTTTTATTATTTCCGAAAAGATGTTCCATGAAGTTTCAGGTCATTTCGAGAACTTTTGTTTCTACACATAAATAACAGCATGGTAATTCTGCAGAAAACAACGTCAGTCCGGGTTAGTTCCATTCAAATCATGCAAATTAGAGTCCAAAACTAGGGCAAAACTGTTTGGAAAAGTAGATACGACGGAGACGTATGAACTCCCCCCAAGCTTAACTTTTGCTTGTCCTCAAGCAATTCAGTTGATAAACTGAAAGTGATAAAGAAAAACTTTTACAAACTCTGTTTGCTGTTGTTGTTGTAAATATGTAAAGCTAGCATTCAAGTTTTCAGCAAAGATTATGACTAACCACATTCACAATAACGCTTAGGTCTCAAGTTTACTCATATCAATGTCATAATCAACTAGAGAGCAATAATAATAAATCTTGGATGACAACACTTTCTCAAAACAATCATAATATGATATAACAAGATGGTGTCTCGCTAGCCTTTTCTGAGACCGCAAAACATAAATGCAGAGCACCTTGAAAGAACAAGGACTGACTAGACGTTGTAATTCATGGTAAAAGAGATCCAGTCAAGTCATACTCAATGTAAACTAACAGTAATGAATGCAAATGACAGCGGTGCTCTCCAACTGGTGCTTTTTAATAAGAGGATGATGACTCAGCATAAAAGTAAATAGATAGGCCCTTCGTAGAGGGAAGCAGGGATTTGTAGAGGTGCCAGAGCTTGGTTTTGAAATAGAGATGAATAATATTTTGAGCGGTATACTTTCATTGTCAACATAACAACGAGATTGCAATATCTTCCATGCTACACATTATTGGCAGTTCCCAAACAGAATGTTAAAGTTTATACTCCCCCTTCCACCAACAAGCATCAATCCATGGCTTGCTTGAAACAACGAGTGCCTCCAACTAACAAGAGTCCCAGGGGGAGTGTTGTTTGCAATTATTTTGATTTAGTTTGCATAAAGCATGGGATTGGGCATCCTGGTGACCAGCCATTTTCTCGTGAGTGAGGAGCGGAGTCCACTCCTCTTGAGAATAACCCGCCTAACATGGAAGATACGGACAACCCTAGTTGATACATGAGCTATTCGAGCATACAAAACAGGATGTTTATTTGAATGTTTAGAGTTTCGCACATACAAATTTACTTGGAACGGCGGTAGATACCGCATATAGGAAGGTATAGTGGACTCATGTGGAATAACTTTGGGGTTTATGGGATTGGATGCACAAGAAGTATTCCCGCTTAGTATAGGTGAAGGCTAGCAAAAGACTGGGAAGCGACTAGCTAGAGAGAAACAACAGTCATGAATATGCATTAAAATTAATCAACACCGAATGCAAGCATGAGTAGGATATAATCCACCATGAACATAAATATCGTGAAGGCTATGTTTTGTTTCAACTAAATGCATGAACATGTGCTAAGTCAAGTCACTTAAATCATTCAGAGGAGCATACCACCCTATCATACCACATCACAATCATTTTAATAGCATGTTGGCACGCAAGGTAAACCATTATAAGCTCCTAGCTAATCAAGCATGCACAAGAATCTATGATCTCTAGTTGTCATTGCAAACATGTTTATTCATAATAGGATGAATCAGGAACGATAAACTAATCATATTTACAAAAACAAAAGAGGTCGAGTTCATATGAGCTTTTCTCATCTCAGTCAGTCCATCATATATCGTCATAATTGCCTTTCACTTGCACGACCGAACGATGTGAATAATAATAATAGTGCGCGTGCATTGGACTAAGCTGGAATCTGCAAGCATTGAATAAACTGGAGAAGACAAGGCAATATGGGCTCATTTGTCAGATCAACAATAATGCATATAAAAGCCACTTCAACAATTTAATTATGGCGTTCTCTTATTGACCCCCAAAGAAAAGAAAAGAAATAAAATTATTTACATGGGAAAGCTCCCAACAAGCAAAAGAAGAACAGGAAATCTTTTTGGGTTTTCTTTTTTAATTACTACTACAAGCATGGAAACTAAACTAATTAAAAGCTACAACTATTTTTTTGGTTTTTCTTAAGGTTTATTAAACACACAAGAAGAAAGCATAAAAAGGAAAATAAACTAGCATGGATGATACAATGAAAAAGTATGTGCATCGACATCTAGCAATGAGTGTGTGAACATAAATGTAATGTTGGTGAGATATACATACTCCCCCAAGCTTAGGCTTTTGGCCTAAGTTGGTCTATGGCCACGGTTGGCCTGGCGGATATCCATAATAGTAGTTGGGGTCGTATTGAGATGCAGCGGCTATCGCCTCTTGATCTGCAGCATGGCGACGAGCGACCTCTACCCTCCTCTCGTACTCATCTGCCTCCTCTCTGGTAATAACATATCTTCCTTTTGCCTGATAATCAAAGAAGGCAGGAGCAGGGAGAGTAATACAGACATCACGACATCTGTCAAAGATTAAGTGATACTGGAGAGGTGATTCATTCCTCTCAACAAACTGGTTGTGAACCATACCATTAAAGTCTAGGTAAGCAGGGGGCAATTCAATATCGTCCTCGCGTATGGTCACACTGAGAAAATCAGCTAAGCGGGTTGAATAAATTCCACCAAAGAAATCTCCATTAAATCTATTAAGATGCAACCTACGTGCAACAATGGCTCCCAAATTATAAGATTTATCTCCTAACACAGCACTCCTAAGAATACTGAGGTCAGGGACACACATATGACATGCTTCATCTTTACTGTTAATGCATCTACCTATGAAGAGAGCAAAATAATGTATAGCAGGAAAATGAATGCTCCCTATGGTACCTTGTGTTATATCTCTAGATTCCCCCACAGTTATACTAGCAAGAAAAGTCTCTAAATTCAGATTTGCAAGGTTCCCTGATACTACCCCATGGTGGAAGTTTGCAAGCAGTGGTAAAATCCTCTAAGTCCATAGTGTAAGAATTTTCATAAAGATCAAACAGGACAGTTCGAGAATTACGTGAAGATGAAAATTCAAACCTCCTCACAAAGGAACTAGTGAGATAGTGGTACTGGCGGCAATTTTCTTCCTCGAAGCTCACAAGATCAGCGTTACGCAAATATGCGTTAAATTCTTCCTTACTTCTCGCTCGATCCATAAAGTTTCCCGAAGGCCATTCACAAGGACGCACTGGGGCATCTCTTGGTGGCTCATCATCAGCATCACGCATTGCAAGCCCGGGTCCTTGCTTCCTTGAAGAACCACCTTGGTACATTTTCCTAAGCACATTTCTTCCTCTGAAAAATTTCTGAAATTTTTAATAACTTCAAAATAAAAGTAAACCAAACTCAATAATATTGATAGCAACTACTCATACAAGTGCCTAGAGCCTATATCATGCATCAAAACTACTTGGAACCATATAAATTTGACATGCAAGCTCAAGAACATGGTCACCTAGGCAGCAAAAATTTGCAATGAATAAAGCACTAGAACAAAAAATAATTTGACAAATGGAGGAGTCACATACCAAGGAACAATCTTCCCAAGCAGTTTTGTGAGAGGTGCTTTGAGCAAGGAGATCAAAAATGGCAGCAAAACGAGGTTGGACTCGGGTTTGAGCTGGATATTCGTGTTTGTGGGAGGAGGAAGGAGTGTGTGGGTGAAAGGATAAGTGGAGGAGGGCCACCGTAGGCCCACGAGGCAGGGGGGCATGCCCAGGGGGTAGGGTGCACCCCTGACCCTCGTGGCCAGGTGCCAGCTCCTCCTGCTATGTTCTCAGTGCCAAATATTCTCAAATATTCCAGAAAAAATCATATTTAAATTTCAGGGCATTTGGAGAACTTTTATTTTCGGGGTATTTTTATATTGCACGGATAATTCAGATAACAGACAGAAAATACTATTTTTATTTTATTTAAAATAAATAACAGAAAGTAAAAAGAAGGTACATAGAGTTGTGCTTTCTAGTTTCATCCATCTCATGCTCATCAAAAGGGATCCACTAACAAGGTTGATCAAGTCTTGTTAACGAACTCATTCTGAATAACATGGAACCGGAGAAATTTGGAATAACACTATGTTACCTCAACGGGGATATGCACGTCCCCAACAATAAGAATATCATATTTCTTCTTAACAGTAGGAAGAGGAAATTCAAAACCTCCAAATATAATCGATGGAATTTTTCCAATAGAATTGATACTATGAACTTGAGGTTGTTTCCTCAGAAAGTATACCGTATGCTTATTACCATTAACATGAAAAGTGACATTGCCTTTAGTGCAATCAATAACAGCCCCTGCAGTATTCAAAAAGGGTCTTCCAAGAATAATAGACATACTATCGTCCTCAAGAATATCAAGAATAACAAAGTCCGTTAAAATAGTAACGTTTGCAACTACAACAGGCACATCCTCACAAATACCGACAGGTATAACAGTTGATGTATCAGCCATTTGCAAAGATATTTCAGTAGGTGTCAACTTATTCAAATCAAGTCTACGATATAAAGAGAGAGGCATAACACTAACACCGACTCCAAGATCACATAAAGCAGTTTTAACATAGTTTCTTTTAATGGAGCATGGTATAGTTGGTACACCGGGATCTCCTAGTTTCTTAGGTATTCCACCTTTAAAATTATAATTAGCAAGCATGGTGGAAATTTCATCTTCCGGTATCTTTCATTTATTACTAACAACATCTTTCATGTACTTAGCATAAGGATTCATTTTAAGCATATCAGTTAATCTCATACGCAAAAAGATAGGTCTAATCACTTCAGCAAAGTGCTCAAAGTCCTCATCATCCTTTTTCTTGGATGTTTTGGGAGGAAAAGGCATGGGTTTTTGAACCCAAGGCTCTCTTTCCTTACCGTGTTTCATAGCAACAAAGTCTTTCTTATCATAACATTGATTCTTTGATTGTGGGTTATCAAGACAGCAGGTTCAATTTCTATATCATTATCATTACTAGGTTGAGCATCATCATGAACATTATCCTTAACATTATCACTAGTTTCAGGTTCATTACCAGATTGTGTTTCAGCATCAGAAATAGAAATATCATTTGGATTCTCAAGTGTTCCAGCAATAGGTTCACTAGAAGCATGCAAAGTCCTGTCATTTTTCTTTTTCCTCCTTTTAGAAGGATTAGGTGCATCTACATTATTTCTCTGAGAATCTTGCTCAATTCTCTTAGGGTGGCCTTCAGGATACGAAGGTTCCTGAGTCATTCTACCAGTTCTAGTAGCCACTCTAACAACATAATCATTATTCTTACTATTCAATTCATTGAGCAAATCATTTTGAGCTTCAAGTACTTGTTCTACTTGAGTGGTAACCATAGAAGCATGTTTACTAATAAGTTTAAGTTCACCTTTGACATTAGCCATATAAGCACCCAAGTTTTCAAGCATATTTGAATTGTATTTCAGTTGTCTACCAAAATAAGCATTAAAATCTTCTTGCTTAGCCATAAATTTATCAAACTCATCTAAGCATGGGCTAGCAAATATAGTAAACGGGATTTTAGCTTTATCATATCTATAGAGAGAATTTACCTTTACTACCTATGTCGGGTTATCAAGACCAAGAGTTTCTTCAATAGGTAATGGATTAAGATCATATGTTTCTTCAACAGGCGGTAAATCCAAACCGTGTATTTCTTCAATAGGAGGTAAATTCTTAACATCTTCAGCTCTAATACCTTTTCTTTCATAGATTTCTTTGCCTCTTGCATATCTTCAGGACTGAGAAATAGAATACCTCTCTTCTTCGGAGTTGGTTTAGGAATAGGATCAGGAGTTGGTTCAGGAAGTGTCCAATTATTTTCATTTGTCAACATATTATTCAATAGAATTTCAACTCCATCCGGTGTTCTTTCCCTGAAAACAGAACCAGCACAACTATCCAGGTAATCTCTGGAACCATCGGTTAGTCCATTATAAAAGATATCAAGTATTTCATTTTTCTTAAGAGGATGATCAGGCAAAGCATTAAGTAACTTGAGAAGCCTCCCCCAAGCTTGTGGGAGACTCTCTTCTTCAATTTGCACGAAATTATATATATCCCTTAAGGCAGCTTGTTTCTTATGAGCAGGGAAATATTTAGCAGAGAAGTAATAAATCATATCCTGGGGACTACGCACACAACCAGGATCAAGAGAATTAAACCATATCTTAGCACCACCCTTTAATGAGAACGGAAATATTCTGAGGATATAAAAGTAACAAGTTCTCTCATCATTAATGAATAGGGTAGCTATATCATTTAATTTAGTAAGATGTGCCACAAAAGTTTCAGATTCATAGCCATGAAAAGGATCAGATTCAACCAAAGTAATTATATCAGGATCAACAGAGAATTCATAATCCTGATGAGTAACACATATAGGTGAAGTAGCAAAAGCAGGGTCAGGTTTCATCCTAGCATTTAGAGATTGCTTATTCCATTTAGCTAATAACCTCTTAAGTTCGTATCTATCTTTGCAAGTGAAAATATCTAGAGCAGCTTCTTTTTCAAAAACATAACCCTCAGGAATAACAGGTGAGTCTTCATCATCACTTTCATCAATATTATCAGATTCAATATTTTCACTCACTCTAACCCTAGCAAGTTGTTCATCAAGAAATTCACCAAGTGGCACAGTAGTATCAAGCATAGAAGTAGTTTCATCATAAGTATCATGCATAGCAGAAGTGGCATCATCAATAACATGAGACATATCAGAACGAATAGCAGAAGCAGGTTTAGGTGTTGCAAGCTTACTCAAAACAGAAGGTGAATCAAGTGCAGAGCTAGATGGCAGTTCCTTACCTTCCCTTGTAGTTGAGGGATAAATCTTGGTTTTTGGATCTCTCAAGTTCTTCATAATGATAAGCAGATATAAATCCCAAGTGACTCAAAGAATAGAGCTATGCTCCTCGGCAACGGTGCCAGAAAATAGTCTTGATGACCCACAAGTATAGGGGATCGCAACAGTTTTCGAGGGTAGAGTATTCAACCCAAATTTATTGATTCGACACAAGGGGAGCCAAAGAATATTCTCAAGTATTAGCAGCTGAGTTGTCAATTCAACCACACCTGGAAACTTAATATCTTCAACAAAGTGTTTAGTAGCAAAGTAATATGATAGTAGTGGTAACGGTAGCAAAAGGTAACGGTAGCAAAAGTAATGTTTTTGGTATTTTGTAGTGACGATAGCAATAGCAAAGCAAAAGTAAATAAGTGAAGAACAATATATGGAAAGCTCGTAGGCAATGGATCCGTGATGGAGAATTATGCCGGATGCGGTTCATCATGTAACAGTCATAACCTAGGGTGACACAGAACTACCTCCAGTTCATCAATGTAATGTAGGCATGTATTCTGAATATATTCATACGTGCTTATGGAAAAGAACTTGCATGACATCTTTTTTCCTACCCTCCCGTGGCAGCGGGGTCCTAGCGGAAACTAAGGAATATTAAGGCATCCTTTTAATAGAGTACCGGACCAAAGCATTAACACATAGTGAATACATGAACTCCTCAAACTACGGTCATCACCGGTAAGTATCCCAATTATTGTCACTTCAAGGTTAACGGATCATAACACATAATAGGTGACTATAGAATTGCAAGATAGGATCAAGAACTCTCATATATTGATGAAAACATAATAGCTTCAGATCTGAAATCATGGCACTCGGGCCCTAGTGACAAGCATTAAGCATAGCAAAGTCATAGCAATATCAATCTCAGAACATAGTGGATACTAGGGATCAAACCCTAACAAAACTAACTCGATTACATGATAGATCTCATCCAACCCATCACCGTCTAGCAAGCCTACGATGGAATTACTCACACACGGCGGTGAGCATCATGAAATTGGTGATGGAGGATGGTTGATTATGATATGGCGACGGATTCTCCTCTCCGGAGCCCCGAACGGATTCCAGATCAGCCCTCCCGAGAGGTTTTAGGGCTTGGTGGCGGCTCCGTATCATAAAACGCAATGAATTCTTCTTTGTGATTTTTTTCTCCCCAAAAGAAAATATATAGAGTTGGAGTTTAGGTCGGAGGAGCTCCAGGGGGCCCACGAGGTAGGGGGCGTGCCCCCCACCCTCGTGGAGAGGTGGTGGGCCCCTGGTCTTCATCTTTTGTAGGGATTTTTTATTATTTCCGAAAAGATGTTCCGTGAAGTTTCACCTCATTCCAAGAACTTTTGTTTCTGCACATAAATAACACCATGGTAATTCTACTGAAAACAGCGTCAGTCCAGGTTAGTTCCATTCAAATCATGCAAGTTAGAGTCCAAAACAAGGGCAAATGTGTTTGGAAAAGTAGATACGACGGAGACGTATCAATGACATGCTACTTTATCGTCGTGTTCACCTATTAGACTCCGAGTCAGGTCCAAACTAATGCTGAAACTTGATTTTTTAAATAATTGTGGGGTACATCTTGGGGCAGCAATCAGTACTATCTATCTACTATCTGGTTAATCTCGGGTGTCTACTATGAGTTTCATGTTGGGTGCAAACAAACATTAAAGGAGCCATTATTTGTATTTTTTAACTAAAGCTATTATCTGCCTACTATCATTGGTTTTGGGTCTATCCATAGTTTGCTACCATCACTCTGTTTCTGTGCATGCACTCCTTACATAATATCACTATGTTTTATTCCTATGCATGTCAGTTATTGTACACAATGGAACTGAACATATAGAGAAAAAGAGACGAGCCTTGCATGGCAATAAAATTTCATGCAAACGTCGCTCCATTGTGGGTGCAAAGGCAGCCCCCTCCACCCATTTCGGATCGTAATCAAGAGGAAGATAATTGTTCTGAGGGGGATTCAGAAGGAGAAGACCACTCCTATTTACCCCCTGAGGTCTTCGCTCTAACTTGGCATGCTGATGTTGGTAATATCATGCATATGGCGCCTTGCATTGCTTACTGGATACATCAAATATGTCATCTCCTTAGTTTAGACATGCTTTGTGTCAATGCCATCTGTTTAGTTTCTTTATCGTATATGTGAATCATGCAATGCCATCTTGTTTAGCCAGGCATCATATATGTGAGTTTTGCAATGCCACCCTGGTTAGCAAGTCATCTTATATGTGAATTATATAATGCCATCATTGTTTATTACGTGTTAAATTTGTCAACAACTTTAGTATATTCAATTACTCTTCCTGTGCATCATCCATTCGGCACGGTCATGGAAAAAAATCTGAAGTGGAAACAAGGTCTTCAGAGGAGACAATGCTATCAAACGAAGCGCATGTCTTGCTGGTTACGAGTAGCTCCTCAGAGGAGGATTCAGAGACAGATGATCAGTCCTATTTCCCCCACAAGGTGCATGCTCTAACTTGGTAGGGTTATGTTGCTCATATCGTGTGTATGGTATCTTGCATTTCTATGTCATTTGCTTAGTTTAGACATGCTTTGTGTGAATGCCACCCATTTAGTGTCTAATTACCATATATGTGAATTATGCGACGCCATCTTATTGCAAGACATTATATATGTGAATTATGCAATGCTATCTTGTTGCAAGGTATTATATATGTGAATTATGCAATGCCGTGCTGTTTAGCCAACCCTCATATATGTGAATTATACCATGATGTCATGTTTTTGTATTTCTCATTGAATTTGTCGACAATGTTTGTATATGCAACTGCTCTTCCCGTGCATCAGCCATTTGAATTGGTGATCGAGAAATCTGGAGTGAAAACAAGGTCTTCAGAGCAGACAATGCTACCTGCTGAAGCAGATATCTTGCTGGTTACAAATAGCTCTTCAGAGGAGGATTCAGAGGCAAATGACCGGTCCTATTATCCCCCTGAGGTGTATGCTCAAACTTGGCAGGGTTATATTACTCATATCATGCATATGTTGTATTGAAATGCTTAGTTTTACATCATATGCACAATATTGAATGCCATCTCCTTTGTTGACACATCATATATGCGATTGCCCTCGGCTCACTTTCTTAGTATATAAATCATATATTTGAATTATATCATGCCAAGATGTTTACATAGACATCATGTATCTGAATTATGGCATGCCAACCCATTTTGTAAACACATAATATAGTTATATCATCTTATCATGTTTACATAGTCATCATATTTAGAATTATGTCATTCTATCCTGTTTAGTTAGCCATCATACATTCGAAATTGTGTCATGCTATCCTGTTTAATTAGCCATCATATATGTGAAATTATGTCCTGCTATTCTGTTTGGTTAGATAACATAAATGTGAATTATTTCATGCCCTGTTTTCTTCCCTACTATCGATTGCACCTGTCTATCTTACAATGTCTGTACATTCAATTACTTTACTTGTTTATCAGCCATTTCAATTGGAGGGGGTGATGGCAGTATCTGTGGGAGTAAAAACACGGTCTTCGGAAAAGATTGTGCCACCTGTTGATGCAGATAGAACCACGGTTGTACTTTCCCAAGAACCAGCCCCACCACACATAACTCAGACTCACGCAGATTGTACACCTACCCAGTTGGACAGAGAACCAGCTACACCCCTTCTAACCCCAACCCCACCGGATAGTAACCCAGTTCTAGTTGACACAACACCGTCTCCACCATAGAGCACCCAAACACGAGTAATTAGTAAGGCAACTGCAGTGCCCAAAGCATGAGGACCACCACTCCGAACCCCAAGTCAATGCTTAAAGCAGAAGAGGAATTGTTCTCAGGTCAGTTCCGTAGCTATGGTTCATACTACTTTGCTCTTCCATCACTGTATTTACTCATACCAACTAATTTCAAATTGAAGGATGCAACTGAAACTCCAATGGCGCAACAGGTATGTTTTAAACCTGTTTCTTTAATGTGTTTGCTGTTGTAACTCACTCTATGTTGATTTCAGTTTCAATTGAATAAACAGTTATGTTCTCATGCCATACACATTACAAGTGTTGTTATTGCTGTGTAGTTTCCCACACTTATATTTTGTCTATGCTTCTTTGTCTTAAATAGATATGATTCAAACTATATCTATCTTGATTTGGCAACATAAACTAGAATGATATAGACCATACAGTGACCATACTACATAGATATATGTCTGTTTAATGTTGTTATCCTGTCCACCTTACTACTGAACTGGTTTACGAAAATGAGTTTCATATGCTACATTGTAAACCTGTGATGTGTTTGTTTGTTTCTCTTTTAAAACACGTATAAAATATTGGAGAAGAGTACCCCGTTATGCAATGGTAAAGGAAGTAATGCAGATAAGGTTCAAGATAGTGAGACATCCCTATTGGTGTCCAAGAAAGCTGATAAAAACTATATTGAAGACACTGAGACAACCCCAAAGTCATGTCTTGATGTAGTGTTCGAGTTACTGGCTACTACTGCTGGCACCAGCTCTTCGAACTCGCTGCCTGAATCAGTTAGGCTTCTTAAGTCTCAACTTCAAGTTGAAAGACATCGATCAGATGTTATGCGACAGGAAGCCAAAGGACTGAGGAAGTCCCTGCATAATTCAGATGCATACTTTCTGGTGCAACAGCAAGTGCTGGAGGATTTAAGAGCCAAACAAGAGAAAGTTAATAAGCTTGCTAAGCATCTTGCCAGCATTATGGGTACCTAGGATATTGTTTCTTGAGCTCTTCTGAAGTGGTTTCAGTTCTAGACTTGTTTTGCTGCGGCGTTTATTTGCACTGGTCGCCAACTTTGACAACCAGTGTATATGATATGTTGTTTTGTTCCCTATATTTGCACTGGTGGTGAACTTTGATGCCCAACGGATGTAATATGTGTAATAGCCGTGATAGCCTAGCATAAGTTGCTTGCTTATTTATTTCCTTGTTGTCTTTTTTATTTGTTTGCTTGTAGTCAGTGCAATTCTTTTTCCGCGGTTTGCTAGTGGCGACAATGAACTATTTTTAAAACCAGGTCACAATAACCATGGGCTACATATTTACTTTTGTTATAATGGGCCTCCTACGGGCCGTAGAAAGAATGGGCCTTCTACGGGCCGTAGCATCAATGGGCCTTCTACGGGTCGTAGCATCAATGGGCCTTCTACGTGTCGTATGATCGATAGGCCAAACATGGGCCAATAACAGACCGCATTATGGGCCGTAAACGGGCTAGATTTGGAATCGTCTGTTCATGGGCCGACAATAAAAGATCCTCGTTAATCGGCCGTATCTGATGACGTTAAGAAAATGGCCCAACGGAGTAACAGGCCGCAAACGGGCCAATTGTAACCGTGGGCTGAATTTGGCCCACAGGCAGAAACGGCCAATGACGGGCCGTAAGTAACCGAATGCTGGAAATGATCCCAAGAATAAATGGGCCCTGAGAAGGCCGAAAGATAACACGGGTTGCAAACGGCCCAATGGAATAATGGGCCATTAATGGGTATAAAGGGGTACGCTGTTCATTGTGGGCCAGATTCACCATAGGTCATTAATGAGCGAAGAGTTACAAATGGTCTCGTATGGGCCGAAAGACATCATGGGCCATACATGGGCCGAAACTTACAACGGGCTAGAATCATATTGGAAGGCCTAGATGAAGCTATTGGGCTTAATTCAGATAGGCCATAACGGGCTGTTAGTTAGCGGGCCGTGAATGGGTTATATATGAACAGGCCGTTAACACGCTTTCCGTGAGCCGACCCATTACCTTTTCACCAAGTCAAACAGACCGGCATTTTCATCGGAATGGGCCTTTGTTAGGCCGTGCCACATGTCGACATATCATAGGCGCCTCGTGTCCAATGAATGGATGACATCTGTCCCAACGGGTGAGCCATCACATGTTTCCTCTGGCCAATGAGAATTTTACACATGGAAAATCCTCATTGGTCCGGGCTGTTAGCGGGTTATCGGATCCAAAATCCTCATTTATCGTCAGGGAAGTGGACACTTTCGTGATGATAATTTTGGTAATGTCATGTAACACTTCTACGACAAAACAGGTATGACTATCTTGATTCTGTCATAAATTTGTCATGGATGTACATGCATGACAGAAAACGTGACCTATCATGACAAACACGTATCATCATGGAAGTGTCTTTTTTGTAGTGCATAATCATAAAAGGCGGCAATTGCTAACATGATTCGGACGGACTTAAGCGTCGCTATGGGTGAGAAGGTCTCATTATAGTTAACTCCTTGAACTTGTCGAAAACCTTTTGCACCAAGTCAAGATTTGTAGATAGTCACATTATCGTCAGCATTAGTCTTCTTCTTGAAGATCTATTTATTCTCTATGGCCTGTCGATCAATGGGCAAGTCAACCAAAGTCCATACTTTGTTCTCATACATGGATCCCATCTCAGATTTCATGGCCTCAAGCCATTTTGCGGAATCTGGGCTCATCATCGCTTCCTCATAGTTTGTAAGTTCGTCATGGTCAAGTAACATGACCTCCAGAACATGATTACCATACAACTCTGGTGTGAATCTTACTCTGGTTGACCTACGAGGTTCGGTAGTAACTTGATCAGAAGTTTCATGATCATCATCATTAGCTTCCTCACTTACTAGTGTAGGAGTCACTGGAACTGATTTCAGTGATGAACTACTTTCCAATAAGGGAGCAGGTACAATTACCTCATCAAGTTCTACTTTCCTCCCACTGACTTCTTTTGAGAGAAACTCCTTCTCTAGAAAGGATCCATTCTTAGCAACGAATATCTTGCCTTCGGATCTGTGATAGAAGGTGTACCCAAAAGTCTCTTTTCGGTATCCTATGAAGACACATTTCTCCGATTTGGGTTCGAGCTTATCAGGTTGAAGCTTTTTCACATAAGCATCGCAGCCCCAAACTTTAAGAAATGACAACTTGGTTTTTTTGCCAAACCACGGTTCATAAGGTGTCGTCTCAATGGATTTAGATGGTGCCCCATTTAACGTGAATGCAGCTGTCTCTAAAGCATAACCCCAAAATTATAGCGGTAAATCAGTGAGAGACATCATAGATTGCACCATATCTAGTAAAGTATGATTACGATGTTTGGACACACCATTACGCTGTGGTGTTCCGGGTGGCGTGAGTTGCGAAACTATTCCGCATTGTTTCAAATGAAGACCGAACTCGTAACTCAAATTCTCCTCCATGATTAGATCATAAAAACTCTATTTTCTTGTCACGATGATTTTCCACTTCACTCTGAAATTCTTTGAACTTTTCAAATGTTTCAGACTTATGTTTCATCAAGTAGATATACCCATATCTTCTCAAATCATCTGTGAAGGTCAGAAAATAATGATACCCGCCACGATCATCAACACTCATCGGACAGCATACATCGGTCACCAAAACACATAACTCATAATGGCAGAGCAAGCACAAGTCTATCAACGTCAACTCAGCCGCGCTAATCGTCATCGAACGTTAAGTGTGCGGACCCTACGGGTTCGAGAACTATGTAGACATGACCGAGGCATATCTCCGGCAATGACCAATAGCGGAACCTAGATTCTCATATTGGCTCCTACATATTCTACGAAGATCTTTATCGGTCAAACCGCATAACAACATACGTTATTCCCTTTGTCATCGGCATGTTACTTGCCTGAGATTCGATCGTCGATATCATCATACCTAGTTCAATATTGTTACCGGCAAGTCTCTTTACTCATTCTGTAATGCATCATCCCGCAACTAACTCATTAGTTACATTGCTTGCAAGGCTTATAGTGATGCGCATTACCGAGAGGGCCCAGAGATACCTCTCCGATACATGGAGTGACAAATCCTATTCTTGATCTATGCCAACTCAACAAACACCTTCGGAGACACCTGTAGAGAATCTTTATAATAACCCAGTTACGTTGTTACGTTTGATAGCACAGAAGGTGTTCCTCCGGTATTCGGGAGTTGCATAATCTCATAGTCAAAGGAATATGTATAAGTCATGAAGAAAGCAATGGCAATAAGACTTAACAATCATTATGCTAATCTAACAGATGGGTCTTGTCCATCATATCATTCTCCTAATGATATGACCCCGTTCATCAAATGACAACACATGTCTATGTTTAGGAAACTTAACCATCTTTGATTAACGAGCTAGTCTAGTAGGGGCTTACTAGGGATACTGTGTTTTGTCTATGTATCCACACATGTATCAAGTTTCTGGTTAATACAATTCTAGCATGAATAATAAACATTTATCATGATATAAGGAAATATAAATAACGACTTTATTTTTGCCTCTAGGGCATATTTCCTTCAATCTCCCACTTGCACTAGAGTCAATAATCTAGTTCAGATCGCCATGTGATTTATCATCAATAGTTCACATCACCATGTGACCAACACCCAAAGGGTTTACTAGAGTCAATAATCTAGTTCACATCGCCATGTGATTAACACCCAAAGAGTACTAAGGTGTGATCATGTTTTGCCCGTGAGAGAAGTTTAGTCAATGGGTCTGCCACATTCAGATCCGTATGTATTTTGCAAATTTCTATGTCTACAATGCTCTATATGGAGGTACTCTAGATAATTGCTCCCACTTTTAATATGTATCCAAATTGAGACTCAGAGTCATCCAGATCAGTGTTAAATCTTGCATCAACGTAACTCTTTACGATGAACTCTTTATCACCTCCATCACCGAGAAATATTTCCTTAGTCCTCTAAGGATTATTTTGACCACTGTCAAGTGATCTACTCCTAGATCACTATTGTACCCCTTGACAAACTCATGGAAAGGTACATAATAGGTCTGGTATACAGCATGGCATACTTTATAGAACCTATGGCTGAGGCATAGGGAACGACTTTCATTCTCTCTCTATCTTCTGCCATTGTTGGGTTTTGAGTCTTACTCAACTTCATACCTTACAACTCACGCAAGAACTCCTTCTTTGACTGACCCATTTTGAACTCCTTCAAAATCTTATCAAGGTATGTACTCATCCAAAGTCTTATCAAGCATCTTGATCTATTTTTATAGATCTTGATACCCAATATGTTAGTACCTTCATCGAGGTCTTTCTTTGAAAAACTCCTTTCAAACACTCCTTTATGCTTTCCAGAAAATTCTACATCATTTCCGATCAACAATATGTCATTCACATATACCTATCAGAAAGGCTGTAATGCTCCCACTCACTTCTTGTAAATACAAGCTTCACCGCAAGTCTGTATAAAACTATATGCTTTGATCAACTCATCAAAGCTTATATTCCAGCTCCAAGATGCTTGCACCAGTCCATAGATGGATCGCTAGAGCTTGCACACTTTATTAGTAACTTTAGGATTGAGAAAACCTTCTCTTCTTTAATAAATCAATTAAGGAATACAATTTTGACATCCATTTGCCGGATTTCATAAAATGCGGTAATTGCTAACATGATTCGGACAGACTTTAAGAATCGATACGAGTGATAAAATCTCATCATAGTCAACCCCTTGAACTTGTTGAAAACCTTTTTGCGATAATTCAAGATTTGTAGATAGTAACACTACTTTCAGCATCCGTCTTCCTCTTGAAGATCCATTTATTCTCAATGGCTCGCAGATCATCAGGCATGTCAATCAAAGTCCATACTTTGTTCTCATACATGGGTCCCATCTTAGGTTTCATAGCCTCAACCATTTCATAGAATCTGGGCTCATAATCGCTTCCTCATAGTTCGTAGGTTTGTCATGGTCTAGTAACATGATTTCCAGAACATGATTACCATACCACTTTGGTGCAGACTGTACTCTGGATGACCTACGAGGTTCGGTAGTAACTTGATCTGAAGTTTCATGATCATTATCATTAGATTCCTCACTAATTGGTGTAGGAATCACTGGAACTGATTTCTGTGATGAACTACTTTCCAATTCGGGAGAAGGTACAATTACCTCATCAAGTTCTACTTTCCTCCCACTCACTTCTTTCGAGAGAAACTCCTTCTCTAGAAAGGATCCATTCTTAGCAACAAATATCTTGCCTTCGGATTTGTGATAGAAGGTGTACCCAAGAGTTTCTTTTGGGTATGAAGACGCACTTCTCCGATTTGAGTTCGAGCTTATCAGTTTGAAACTTTTTCACATAAGCATCACAACCCCAAACTTTAAGAAACAACAACTTTGGTTTCTTGCCAAACCATAGTTCATACGGTGTCGTCTCAACGGATTTAGATGGTGCCCTATTTTAACGTGAATGCAGATGTCTCTAATGCATAACCCCCAAAAGGATAGCGGTACCCCAAACTTTAAGAAACAACAACTTTGGTTTCTTGCCAAACCATAGTTCATACGATGTCGTCTCAACGGATTTAGATGGTGCCCTATTTAACGTGAATGCAGATGTCTCTAATGCATAACCCCCAAAAGGATAGCGGTAAATCGGTAAGAGACATCATAGATCGCACCATATCTAATAAAGTACAGCTACGATGTTCGGACACACCATTACGTTGTGGTGTTCCAGGTGGCGTGAGTTGTGAAACTATTCCACATTATTTTAAATGAAGGCCAAAACTAGTAACTCAAATATTTGCCTCTGTGATCAGATTGCAGAAACTTTATTTTCTTGTTATGATGATTCTCCACTTCACTCAGAAATTCTTTGAACTTTTCAAAATTATTCGTACTTGTGTGTAATTAAGTATATATACCTATATCTGCTCAAATCAACTATGAAGGTTAGAAAATAATGATACCCACCACGAGCCTCAACACTCATCGGACCGCATACATCAGTATGTATTATTTCCAATAAGTCAGTGGCTCGCTCCATTGTTCCGGAGAATGGAGTCTTAGTCATCTTGCCCATGAAGCATGGTTCGCAAGAATCAAATGATTCATAATCAAGTGATTCCAAAAGTCCATCGGCATGGAGTTTCTTCATGCGCTTCACACCAATATGACCTAAACGGTAGTGCCACAAATATGTTGCACTATCATTATGAACTTTGCATCTTTTGGCATCAATATTATGAATATGTGTATAACCACGATCGAGATTCAACAAACAATTCATGTTGGGTGTATGACCATTGAAGGTTTTATTCATGTAAATAGAACAACAATTATTCTCTGACTTAAATGAATAATTGTATTGCAATAAACATGATCCAATCATATTCATGCTCAACGCAAACACCAAATAACATTTATTTAGGTTCAACACTAATCCTGAAGGTAGAGGGAGTATGCGATGGTGATCTCATCAACCTTGGAATCACTTCCAACACACATCGTTGCCTCACCCGCAACTAGTCTCTGTTCATTTTGTAACTCCTGTTTTGAGTTACTAATCTTAGCAACTGAACAGGTATCAAATACCCTGGGGTTACTATGAACACTAGTAAAGTACACATCAATAACATGTATATCAAATATACCTTTCACTTTGCCATCCTTCTTATCCACCAAATAATTGGGGAAGTTCCGCTTCTAGTGACCAATCCCTTTGAAGTAGAAGCACTCAGTTTCAGGCTTAGGTCCAGACTTGGGCTTCTTCCCGGGAGTAATCTATGAGCCACGAGGACTCAGCAATCCCATTACCATGGGTATCAAGACTAGAAAAGCTTAATGAGTATGGAAAGGATAAGTGGTGAGGTTGCAGCAAGAGACTAAGCAACGTAAGGTGTCTAACTTACGAGTACAAGAGTAAGATGATAATCTACGCAAACGGTCGCAAACTAATAATGATCAATAAGTGATCCTGAACTTACGAGTCAAACATAACCCCACCGTGTTCTCTTCTCGGACTCACTTGAAAAGAGACGGTCACGATTACACACACGGTTGGTGTATTTTAATTGAGTTTAGTTCAAGTCCACAACAATCGGATATTAAAAATTCCCATCTGCCACATAACCGCGGGCACGGCTCTGGAAAGTTTAAACCCTGCAGGGGTGTCCCAACTTAGCCCATGACAAGCTCACGATCCGCGGAGACAATCCTCCATCTTAGGACCCTCCGATCAGACTCGGAATCCCGGTGCACAAGACATCTCGAAAATGGTAAAACTAATCCAGCAAGACCTCCCAGCATGCCGACACCCTAATATTAGCCATGCATATCTCGTCTCAGGCCACGTACAGATGGGAAAGCCTACGAGTAAAACCAGATCCCCGGGTTGCCCCGTGGTGGCCCCTCAATCTGCCCATTTGGGAACAACACCATCAGCAATGGCCCCCTGTATTATGTTGAAAGAATCCTTGGGGACGTGACCCCCTATGCTAATTAATTAATTATCAGTTTTAGTTATTATGTTGAGCAAAAGGTAAAACCAATGTTGGGCCTTGCTAGAAGAGTTTTATTCAAAGCGAACTGTCAAGAGGGGCACATAAACCCTCACCATGTTAGGGACGCAAAATCAAGGTACATAACACTGGTATAACGGAAACTAGGGCGGCAAGAGTGGAACAAGACACCAGGCAAAAGGCCGAGCCTTCCACCCTTTACCAAGTATATAGATCCATTAATTAAATAAGAGATATTGTGATATCCCATGATATCCATGTCCCAACATGGAACAACATGCACTGCACCTGCAACTAGCAACACTATAAGAGGGGCTAAGCAAAGCGGTAACGTAGCCAAACAACGATTTTCTAGGATGGTGGAAAAAGGTTAGAGGCTATCATGGCAATTTGGGAGGCATGATAAACAAGTGGTAGGTAGCGCGAGATAGCGATAACATCGAGACAACTAGCATAGCAAAGATAGTAGTGATATCCAAGGTGACGGTCATCTTGCCTGAACTCCCACTAGGAAGAAGAACGATTCCATGAAGAAGATGATCCCACGGAGTGGAATGAATCCTCACAATCGCAATGAAACAACAACTATCAAGAAGGAGCACAACCGAAAAGAAGCGAACAACATGGTAAACACACAAGCATGAACAAGACATGATGCTCAACCAAGTAGGATGCATGACAAGGCTAGATGATGCTACTCATGGCAAGAGAGGATGCATACAAGAACAACACATCAAAGCAAGTTTAAATGAGGCCGGAATCAACATATTTCACTTCCGGAAACTCCCCATATGCAAATTTCGAAATTGGTCCAGATCTGAGAAAAACATTATGTTAAAGTTGCTAAACATCAAGTTAAAGTGCACCAAGATGATCTACGCTCCTTTCTAGTCAAGTTACATATAAAGTTCGTTTAATTCGGAGCTACGCCCTAGAAGATATGAGCAAAACAAGTTAAACATGGCATTGATGCAAAATGCATTCAAACATCAAGCACACATACTCAAACCAAGGATGCAACAAGGCAAGATGAAACTACATGTAAAACCAAGAAAGTTTCATGTAGAGCATGCTCAAAATAGAGCAAAGGTTCAACACATACACTCAATACAAGTTTAAAGATCAAGCTGCCCAAAACAGCAACTAGGCATTTTACAAGCATCATAACAACATGCTACAAGAATAAGATAGGCACAAACATGATATCCAATTAAAGTATAGGTTACATGATTCAATTATCATCAAACTTCAGGTTCATAGGCATCAAGATTAAACCAATATGATCAAAGTAAGAAGCAACTTTATAACACAGATTATGACTTGGTGAAAAATAGGGCATACATGTGAGCAGGAATAACATGTTGACATGTTGGAGGCATGAAACAATGATGCTATAGTGCACGAACAAGGTAAACAAAAACATGAAATTGAAGTACAGGTTAAACATGGAAAAACATGATTACTAAGCATCTCTATATAACCTCTAGATCAATGGCACTCATCAAGACAAGTGAGCAAGTCATAACAGATTCTCAGACTTAGTGAAAAACAGAGTAAGGCTGAAAACAGATTCATGATGCATACTTTGAGACAAAAAAAGTATATTGTATAGGAACATTTCATGGCATCAAAGTGCATGGAAAGGATGTACAGGCAGAGAACTACAAAACATGAACTCTGAGCTACTACTAGAAACCACTACAACATGCTCAAAACATCATGGAAAAAATGCAAATGATAACAGATTCAGAATTAGTGGAATAAACTGAACATGGCAGGACAACAACAAGTAGGCATGTTTGCGAGCTTGTGCAACTCACCAAAAAGCATTTCATGGCATGTGAATGTAAGCAACAACAAGAAGGCATATTTGTGCAACTACTCATGTCAAGAATATGGTCATAGGATGCATAGAACACTAGATATCCACATGGCAAGAATGAACTTACTGATAACAGGCAGACAGAAACATTATTCAGCAATTTTAGAGCATGGTAATGACAAGCTATAGAAGGCCATAATTTCAAACAAGCACATGGATGTATAGATCATAACAAGATCTACAAAACATCCTTACCGAGCATCTCCAGATTATGCATGGATTCACTTGTAGCCTCAAGTTAACATGGCTACATAATGTAGCAGATTCATACTTAGTAGAAATCATCAAGTCACTTAAATCTGCGATAGCAAGTACCCTACTTTGCATGCCTGTGCTAGTCACCACAGGGCACATAAAAATACATGGATTACACCATTATAAAGATAGCATGAATATGCTTCTAAAACAGGTTGACATGATGCTCAAAAGATAGTCATACAAAATGCTATGAAAAAGACAAATCAGCTAGTTATGATAATCTCCAGCAGATTATATCATTTAGCACTTTTGCAACGATGATTAAGGCATCAACATGAACAGTAACATGCATGCAAACTACACCATCATCTAGAGCACCTAGAGAGGAACATTTCGACATATCATACACTCCAAACGGATACACATGCACAAAGTTATGCTCGACACAAGAATGCAACATGGGATGGTTTTGCAGGGACTTGGCCGTTTTCTATAAAAAACTAACGGGCGCAAAATAACTAAAGTGCTTACCGGGAAGAGTTTAACAGGCGCTCACCACGGGCCTGGCCCAGGTTGGTGGAGGAGGTGGCCTAGCAGGCCGGCTGGGCGATGGGGTGGCCGGCACGCTGGGCTGGCATGCGGGGCCCACGTGAGGAGGAGCTCAACCTTCTTCGCTCGATGCAACGGCAGGAACCGGGCGTGGCGGCTGACGGCGATGAGGACGACGGCGCAGCGGACAGGGGGTTGGAGCGAGGTCGAGAACAGCGGGGAAGGGTCGCGGGGCCCCGGCTTCAGTGGATCCCGGCCGGATCTGGGCGCCGGAGACGAGGTGGCAGCGCAGGGACGACAGCAAGGCGCGGCTCCAGCGAGCTTGGCGCGGGGCGAAAGAAGGCGGCGGCGCA
>NC_041392.1:338302024-338311227 GCF_002162155.2 Triticum dicoccoides
GTCGGCGTGGCGCGGTGCGGTGGCGTGGACGGTGAGTGGCGGGGAAGCCTAGGCGGCGGTGGCGGCGTCCGGAGAGCGGGCACGGGCAGCGGCGCGCGGGATCCAGCGTCGGTGCTCGGGAGCTAGGGACGAGCGCCCGGGCCGCGGAGGGCGAGCGGCGGCGGTGTCCGGGTCCGGCACGGTGGGGAGGAAGCTGAGGGCGAGGTGGAGGGCTCCAGTTGGCAGCGGGCAGCGGTGGACATGTCCGGTGGTGGGGGCGGACGTGTTCGGCGGCGCGAGGAGGAGGAGGTTACGGTTTTACCCGAAAATGGAGTGGGGTGCCTTTTTATAGGTAGAGGGAGCTAGGAGAGGGCTATTGAAGTGTGGTTTTCGCCCACACGATCGTGATCCAACGGCGAAGACCATGGAGGGGGTTTACATGGGCTAGTGGGCTGTTGTGGTGGGGTGGTGGGCTGCAAAGAGAGAGGGGTTTTGTGGTTACATGGTTAACCGTTGGGGCATTAACCGACCTCCAAATGGAATGAAATTTGACAGGCGGTCTACCGGTGATGTACCAAGATCACTTAACAAATCTCGACCCATTCCAAGAACGTTTTTCTCCCGCTCAGGAAACGAGATCTAGGAGGTGCGGCGAGTGCATGTGAGAGTGAAGGGTTCGGAACAGACAACAGAGAGAACCGGGGAACCCGGACGGATGCAAGTTTTGAAAACATGTAGATGAAATGCACATGATGACATGGAAAAATGCAACACACAAACAAATTACATGGCAACAATGGCAAATAACTGGAAGACATCTAGCACATCGGTCTCAAGGCCTTACAACTCTCCTCCACTAACAGAAGATCTCGTCCTGAGATCTTAGGAATGAGATAGAAGAGAAAGAGGATGAGGTGAACAAGACCTCAAGAGGGAAGATGAACAAAGTTGGGAGCACTCGGGTATGAAGAGGAATGATGATTAAGACGACAATCAAAAGCTCAAGGAATAAGATGGACTCTGAAACCACTCCGGTTAGAACAAGATAGAAAAGAAATAACAATGAAGGAATTGGGTTAGCATCCCGGTTGAACATGGAATGGAATAGAACATGAACTTGACAAGATGGGGTGATGCTTGACAATAGGAACAACACAATGTCGCTGGATGAATTGAAGGAGTTGAATGAAAAGAACGGAGAAGGAAAATGACATCTTCTACCACAATTGATTTTGGAAAACATCCTTACGAAGAAGGGTTGAACGAAGTTGTTGGAAATTCAACAACGAAAAGAATAAGCTTGTTGTGGGCTTATGGAAAACATCTCAAAATTATGAGGTGATAACTGGCCACAAACAGAAATGATTGAATAGCTGAGAAGAATGAAGAATTGCAAAACTCCACTTCGAAAGAATATGGAGAATTAATTGCACCTCGAGAAGCAAGAAAAATAATACATGAGCTTCATCTACAAGAATCTTGATGAACACTTGAGGAATGAATTAAATCATGATGAACCACCATGAAGAACTCCGGTAACAAAAAGGATGATTAGATAGAAATGAAGGATGGAAATAATAAGATTAAAGCCTTGCGTTTATTTAGATGGGGGTTTCGATGAGACGACCAAGGAAACTTTGAACTCCGGAAAAGAAAAGATGGAAACACTTCATACCGGGAATGTGATATGATGAACAATCTCCAAAAAAAAGAGATTGATCAACTAGATGAAATAAGAATAAGAATAATATTATGCTTATCCTTCACCAATTAAATTGATGAGAAGTAATGGATTTGCATACTACTTATTCACGTTGGAAAATATTAAGAGGATTCATAGAGAAATTTTTTGGAAGGTCTTCT
This sequence comes from Triticum dicoccoides, assembly GCF_002162155.2. Taxonomy (NCBI): domain Eukaryota; kingdom Viridiplantae; phylum Streptophyta; class Magnoliopsida; order Poales; family Poaceae; genus Triticum; species Triticum dicoccoides. The sequence continues at coordinate 338,303,867 of NC_041392.1, forward strand.
TGAACCACCGGTGGGACTGGAAAGAATGAATGAATTGATATGATAACAAAGGAAAAGGAATCTTGAACGAGCCACCGTAAGAACTTGAAAATGAATGAAGAAAGAGAATGAATCACGAGGGGAATTAGACAACGAACGAAGATACTTGAGTGAATTTAGATGCAAAAGAATGAAGAGATCACAAGCTTACTAAAGAATTCTTGAATGATGCTCCAGTACGAATATGGAGATGAACGAAGTGGCATCAGTTTAGAATAATTGAAGAACGAAGCCGAAAACTTGGAACAAAGAAATATTCCAAAATGAAGGCCTTCGGATAATTGAAATGGAAAACAAATCCTAAAATACTCCGGATGGATAAGAAAAGAATCGCATGATCGGAAACAATTTGAGAGGATAACATCGAGCTAACACCGTGAATCTTCAAGAGAACGGAGCAAGATTTAGATGAAATTCTTATTCAGTCTTCAAATGTTGGGAATGACGACGAGGAACACCACCAAAATTGTTGAGATACTCCAGGAGAATGAAAAGCGAAGAGGTTGAGCCAACAATGAAAAAATAATTTGAAAACAATCTTGGAAAAGCATCTGATTGATGAAATTCATTCTTACGTCAAACTTCGAAAATAATTTGAGAATAACTACGGGAAAATTTGAAGAGTCAGGTAAGATCTAGGGGAAAAACCTATGGGTTAGGGCCCACTGCAAAGAAACACAGTTGGAAAGGATTATTGGGGAGAGAGATGATGCACCGGAACAACTGAAATACTTGAATGAGGTGATAACCTTGAAATAATTGAATGCAAACACGAATCTTCTGTGGTGTCTTCATCACTTAGGAACGATTAAATGGTGAGAGGCGAACGATCGAAGGAAAACACTTGAGCCAAAGAAAGGAATATGATCAACCCGAGAAACATGAATTGAATCCACCGGAAAGAAAACAAGACGAACCATGATGAAGTTGACGAGAATTCACCGATTGAGGCAATTGAGGAAAGACTGAAGAGGCTCTGCACGAATCAAATTGATGCTCGAATCAAGGCTCAGACTCCGGGAAGAAAAGGGGGTGGGAGGGCGGGAAAAATACAGGCAACTTGGAACGGGGAACCGACGGATAACTTGAAGAGAAAAGCACCGGTTGAAAAAAATTGAGGAAAGAATGCAAAGGCTTTGCACGAGTAGGATGGATACTCGATTACGGACTCCGGCTCTGAGAAGAAAAAGGGTGTGCGGGTGGTAAAAAGAAAGATAACTTCATACGGGGGGCAATGTCGTTGATAAAGAAGTGAGGACTAATCTCGTAAAAGATGATGAGGGTCGAATGACTCGAAGAGAAGTGTGCCATATGAAAAGAGCTGACATCGCAATGAATGAAAACTAACAGCATGATCTTTAAAAAATTTGAAGGGGAAGAGGAGTATATCAAAACACCTACGTCAAGATTTGTCACCGGAGCGACAAAGGGGCCGAGGAGTAAAAAGTAGTCCTACTCTCCGATATAACTAGACTTTGAAAAAGTTTTCTTCTAGACTCGACAACGGCCAACTACGATCAAACAAGGGGGCTCCTATCGTTGGTCGAGGCTCTGATACCAACTTGTCACGCCCAATATGAGACCCTACCCTAAAGGAACTCGACGGTCCCACCAAGGGTAGAAGAGCATATTGGAGACACTTTTGCAAGGTGGATATCATTACATCGTACCATTACATAATAGTTGGGGACACATACAAGGCATACAATTGCCGCATGAATACATCAAACATCATACATAAGAACAAGATCCGACTACGGATGAAACACAAACATAAACTCAAATGACATCCACCCTGCTAGCCCAGGCTGCAGACCAGGAACCAAACCCAAGATCGACGCAGAAGAAGAACTCCCAAACAAGTAAACATCGCTCTCACGTCATGATCATCGCATTACCTGAACCTGCAACTCTTGTCGTAGTAATCTGTGAGCCACGAGGACTCAGCAATCCCATTACCATGGGCATCAAGACTAGCAAAGCTTAATGGGTATGGAAAGGATAAGTGGTGAGGTTGCAGCAAGCAACTAAGCAATGTATGATGTCTAACTTACGATTACAAGAGTAAGATGAGAATCTACACAAATGGTCGCAAACTAATAATGATCAATAAGTGATCCTGAACTACTTACGAGTCAAACATAACCCTACCGTGTTCTCTTCTCGAACTCACTTGAAAAGAGACGGTCACGATTACGCACACGGTTGGTGTATTTTAGTTGAGTTTAGTTCAAGTCCACTACAACCAGATATTAAAATTCCCATCTGCCACATAACCGCGGGCACGACTCTCGAAAGTTTAAACCGTGTAGGGGTGTCCCAACTTAGCCCATGACTAGCTCACGATTCGTAGAGACAATCCTCCATCGCGGAACCCTTCGATCAGACTCGGAATCTCGGTGCACAAGACATTTTGTCAATGGTAAAACTAATCCAGCAAGACCTCCCGGCGTGCCGACACCCTGATAGTAGCCGCACGTATCTCGTCTCAGGCCATGTCCGGATGGGAAAGCCTACGATTAAAACCAGATCCTCTGGTTGCCCCGTGGTGGCCCCGTAGTCTGCCCGTTTGGGACCAACACCATCAGCACTGGCCCCCCTGTATTAAGTTGAAAGAATCCTCGAGGACGCGACCCCCTATGCTAATTAATTAATTATCAGGTTTAGTTATTATGTTGAGCAAAAGGTAAAACCAATGTTGGGCCTTGCTGGAAGAGTTTTATTCAAAGTGAACTATCAAGAGGGGCCCATAAACCCTCACCGTGTTAGGGACGCAAAATCAAGGAACATAGCACCGGTATGACGGAAACTAGGGCGGCAAGAGTGGAACAAAACACTAGGCAAAAGGCCGAGCCTTCCACCCTTTACCAAGTATATAGATGCATTAATTAAATAAGAGATATTGTGATATCACATGATATCCATGTCCCAACATGGAACAACATGCACTGCACCTGCAACTAGCAACACTATAAGAGGGGCTAAGCAAAGCAGTAAGATAGCCAAACAACGGTTTGCTAGGATGGTGGAAAAAGGTTAGAGGCTATCATGGCAATTTGGGAGGCTTGACAAACAAGTGGTAGGTAGCGCGGCATATAGATAACATCGAGACAACTAGCATAGCAAGGATAGTAGTAATATCCTAGGTGACAGTCATCTTGCCTAAAATCCCGCTAGGAAGAAAAACGAGTCCATGAAGAAGATGGTCCCACGTAGTCGAATGAATCCTCACAATCGCAACAACCGGAAAGAAGCAAACAACATGGTAAACACGCAAGCATAAAGAAGACATGATGCTCAATGAAGTATGATGCATGACAAGGATATATGATGCTACTCATGGCAAGAGAGGATGCATACAAGAACAACACATCAAAGCAAGTTTAAATGAGGATGGAATCAACATATATCACTTCCTGAAACTCCCCATATGCAAATTTCGAAATTGGTCCAGATCTGAGCAAAACATTATGTTAAAGTCGTTAAACATCAAGTTAAAGTGCACAAAGATGATCTATGCTTCTTTCTAGTCGAGCTACATATAAAATTCGTTTAATTCAGAGCTATGGCCTAGAAGATATGAGCAAAACAAGTTAAACATGGCATTGATGCAAAATGCATTCAAACATCAAGCACACATGCTCAAACCAAGGATGCAACAAGGCAAGATGAAACTACATGCAAAACCAAGCAAGTTTCATGTAGAGCATGCTCAAAACGAAGCAACGGTTCAACACATACACTCAATTCAAGTTTAAAGGACAAGTTGTCCAAAGCAACAACTAGGCTTCTTACAAGCATTATAACAACATGCTACAATAAAAAGATAGGCAAAAACATGATATGCAATTAAAGTACAAGTTACACGCTTCAATTATCATCAAGGTTCAGGTTCATAGGCATCAAGATTAAACCAACATGGTCAAAGCAAGAAGCAACTTTATAACACATATTATGACTTGGTGAAAAACATGACATACATGTGAGCAGGAATAACATGTTGACATGTTGGAGGCATGAAACAATGATGCTATAGTGTATGAAGAAGGTAAACAAAAGCATGGAATTAAAGTACATGTTAAACATGGAAAAACATGATTACTAAGCATCTCCATATAACCTCTAGATCAGTGGCACTCATCAAGACAAGTGAGCAAGTCATAATAGATTGACAGACTTAGTGAAAAACAGATTAAGGCTGAAAATAGATTCATGATGCATATTTTGAGACAACAAAAGTATATACTACAGGAACATTTCATGGCATCAAAGGGCATGGAAAGCATGTACAGGTAGAGCACTAGAAAACATGAACAATGAGCTACTTCTAGAAACCAATAGAACATGCTTAAAACATCATGGCAAGAATGCAAATGATAACCGATTTAGACTTGGTGGAATAAATTGAACATGGAAGGAAAACAATAAGTAGGCATGTTTGCGAGCTTGTGCAACTCACCAAAAAGCATTGCATGTCATGTGAATGTAACCAACATCAAGAAGGCATATTTGTGCAACTACTCATGTCAAGAACTTGGTCATATGATGCATAGAACACTAGATATCCACATGGCAAGAATGCACTTACTGATAACAGGCAGACATAAACATTATTTAGCAATTCTAGAGCATGGTAATGACAAGCTATAACAGGCCATAAAAACAAGGGCATGGATGTATATATCATAACAAGATCTACAAAACATCCTTAGTGAGCATCTCAAGATTATGCATGGATTCACTTGTAGCATCAAGTTAACATGGCAACATAATGTAGCAGATTTAGATTTTGCAGAAATCATCAAGTCACTGAAATCAGTGACAGCAGGTACCCTACTTTGCATCCCCGTGCTAGTCACCACAGGGCACATAAAAATACATGTATTACACCACTGTAAAGATGGCATGAATATGCTTCTAAAACATGTTGACATGGTGCTCAGAAGATAGTCACACAAAATGCTATGAAAAAGACAAATCAGTAAGTTATGATAATCTCCAGCAGATTATATCATTTAGCACTTTTGCAACTATGATTAAGGCATCAACATGAACAGTAACATGCATGCAAACTACACCATCATCTAGAGCACTCAGCGAGGAACATTTTGACATATCATACACTCCAAACGGTTACACATGCACAAAGTTACGCCCAACACAAGAATGCAACATGGGATGGTTTTGCAGGAACTTAGCCGTATTCTATAAAAAAACTGACGGGCGCAAAATAACTATAGTGCTTACAGGGCGGAGTTTAACGGGCGCTCACCACGGGCCTGGCCCGGGTTGGTGGAGGAGGCGGCCTGGCAGGCCGGCTGGGCGTTGGGGAGGCCGGCACGCTGGGTCGGCACGCGAGGCCCATGTGAGGAGGAGTTGAACCTCCTTCGCTCGATGTAGAAGTAGGAACCAGGCGTGGCGGCTGCCGGTGATGAGGACGACGGCGCAGCGCACATGGGTTCGGTGCAAGGTCGGGAACGACGGGGAAGGGTCGCGGGGCCCCGGATCCGGTGGATCCCGGCTGGATCCCTGTGCCGAAGATGAGGTGGCAGCGCGGGGACAACGGCAAGGCACAGCTCCAGCAAGCTTGGCGCGGGGCGGAAGAAGGCGACGGCGTAGCGCAGCGCTGGTGCAGCGAAGGTGCGAGGCGTCGGCGGGGCTGGAGCGAGGCAGTGCGGCGCGGACGGCGAGCAGCGGGGACACCCAGGCGGTGGTGGCAGCGTTTGGCGAGCGGGCGCCTACTGTGGCACGCGGTATCCGGCGACGGGGCTCGGGACGAGCGCTCGGGCCGCGGTGGGCGAGCGGCGGTGGCGTTTGGGCCCGGGTGGGCCCGTGATGGGCTCCGCGGGCCGTGGCGTGGTGGGGAGGAGGCTAAGGGCGACATGGAGGGCGCTTGTTGGCTGTGGGCGGTGGTGCACATGTCCGGCGGCAGGGGGACATATCCGGCGGTGCGAGGAGGAGGAGGCTAGGGTTTTGCCCAAAACTGGAGGGGTAGGAGCCTTTTTATAGGTAGAGGGAGCTAGGAGAGGGCTATTAAGGTGTGGTTTTCACCCACACGATTGTGATCCAACGACGAAGAGCTTGGAGGGGGTTTAGATGGTCTAGTGGGATGTTGCGGAGGGGTGCTGGGCAGCAAAGTGAGAGGGGTTTCGCGGTTACATGGTTAACCGTTGGGGCATGAAACGACCTGCAAATGGAAAGAAATTTTACAGGCGGTCTATCGGGTATGTACCAAGACCACTTGACAAATCTGGGCCCATTCCGAGAACGTTTTTCGCCTGCTCAGGAAATGAGATCTAGGAGGTGCGGTGGGTGCATGTGAGAGTGAAGGGCTCGAAACGGACAACAGAGAGAACTGGGGAACCCGGACGGATGCAAGTTTTGAAAACATGCAGATGAAATGCACGTGATGACATGGAAAAATTCAACACGCAATCAAATGACATGGCAACAACGGCGAATAACTAGAAGACATCTGGCGCATCGGTCTTGGGGCGTTACATGTGCGCACCTCACCTAGGTGCCCTTTTTCCCCTCCCGCTATCTTGATCCGCTTTCTGAGGAGAGGGAGAAGAAAGGGATTACGGGCATCTTATCTTTTTTTAAATCTTAAGCCTGTGGGCACTTGTTGAATTTAAACTTTGTAACCCCTTGCTTATGCGTACATTCTGTATGAACTGTACTTGTTAATCAACGTATTAATGAAGAAAAGGGTGTTTGCCGGGTTCTTTTGTGCGTGAGCGAGGCTCACACCAAGGAACGAGTCCTTATTATCTTTTTAAGTAAACAACGTCACCCGGCAACAAGCCTTGCCGTCTTCCCGCTTCATACCACAACTACGCTCACGCCCTTGGCGGAGGTAGGGGCAAAGTAGGATTAGGCCCTTCGTCCCCCCTTCCACCACAACTACAATCAAATTCCAGCCCAAAAGGGTTTTTGGGCATAGGAAGGAGGGAGCGCAGTGGCATGGGATCGAGTGAAGTTTTGTATGTTCAAGTTTCATATGGATGTATGCAATGGGGGAAAAAGACTTATCTGAATCTGCTGCCCTTGGCAGCCTTGGCTTACCGGGGTTGGGGTGTCAGTTCGTCTCCTTTTCTCCAAAAAGTTCCGCCGAAGCGCCCGTGCAGCCTGCGAACCAAAGAGGACTGGAAGGGACAAAAAGACACACACTCGACCTCTATGCTAGGGGTTAGCTGCCGCTAAGCATTATCGACCCTATTAGAGAGAAGCTCAACCAAACAAGCATGCTAATTCTTAGGGCGCCATCTCTTCGTTTATTCATCTGTTGCTCAGGGTCTGCGCCTGGCTTTGTACAAAGG
>NC_041392.1:338311341-338330921 GCF_002162155.2 Triticum dicoccoides
CGGGTAAAACTTACGAAGATGTTTGATGTTCCCTGAGTTGCTCACTGGGATACCATCTTCGGTCTCCAGGCAGACTGCGCCGGGCCTGGTGACTCGTATAACCCGATAAGGTCCTTCCCACTTCGGCGTCAACTTGTTGGAATTCTTGGCCGACTGAACACGCCGAAGAACAAGGTCGCCTTCCTCAAAGCTTCGGGCATGACCCTTGCGGCTATCGTAGCAGCGCAAAGCTTGCTGGTAGCGTGCAGCTCGCACAGCAGCCTGAAGATGATCTTCCTCAAGGAGCATAGTGTCATCTTGCCGCAACTGCTCTTGCTCAAGCTCATCATAAGCGAGCACTCGAGGTGATCCGTATGTGAGTTCTGCCCCATACACGAGGGAGAAGGGCGTCTTGCCGGTGGCTCAATTTGGCATTGTCCTGATTAACCAAAGAACCGCCGGCAACTCGTCAATCCAGCGTCTTCCGCACTTGTGTAGCCTGTCAAAAGTCCTCGTCCTGAGGCCCAACAACACTTCATCATTTGCCTTTTCCGCCTGGCCGTTGCTTCGTGGGTGTGCCATGGAAGCAAAACAGATTTTGCCGCGGGGGTCTTGGATATATTACATGAAGGTGTAGCTTGTGAACTATATGTCGTTTGTCGGTGATGACTCTGTTAGGCACACCAAAATGGCAAACTAGTCCCTTGAGCAACTTGACGGCTGATTATGCTATCACCTTTGTCACTGCTTCCACTTTTGGCCACTTTTTGAACTTGTCGATCGCAACATACAAGTACTCAAAGCCCCCGACAGCACGGGGAAAGGGGCCTAGTATGTCGAGCCCCCAGACCGAAAATGGCTATGAAAGAGGGATCGTCTGAAGATCTTGGGCTGGTTGATGGAGTTTCTTTGAATGGAACTGACACGCTTCACACTGGGTTACTAGTGTAGTTGCATCCTGAAGAGCAGTGGGCGAAAAGAAACCTTGCCGGAATGCCTTCCCAGCAAGGGCTCTTGATCCTATGTGAGAGCCGCATATGCCTATATGTCTTGCAATGGCTCCAGTCCGTCCTCCTAGGGAATGCACTTCAATTTCACGCCGTTCGGTCTTTTCCTGTATAGGACATCATCCACAAACTAGTACATGCCACACCGATGGGCTACTTTCTCCACTTATTCATGTTCCTCAGGGAGTTCCCCTGTTTGGAGGAACTGAACGGTGTGCTGCGCCCATGCCGGAGCCTGAGGCTCAACGGCAAGGACTAGAGGCATATCTTCTACCATGGCAGCCGTAGTCTCCACAGCAAGGGCTTGAGGACCTGCCGGAGCCTGTCACTCCCCGGTGAGCTTGGCGTCCCCAGCAACATCCTTGCCAGCGGCTTCTGGGAGCTCGGCAGGAAAGTACTTGTTGGGGCCCGATTTTCTTCGCTTATTCTGCCCTTCCGATGGTTCAACGGATGACTGAGTCAATTGGAGCACAAGGGTCACTGGTTCCACAGGTAGCTTGAGGATAGCACCTTTTTACAGGTCGTCAGCAATGCTGTTGTCTGCTCAAGGAACATGCTCTGCTTGTAGACTGTCAAAACACTCTTCTAACTCCCTCACTTCATTTACATAAGCTTCCATCAATGGGCTCTAATAATCCTTGTTCACTTGCTTCACTATGAGTTGCGAATCCCCATGGACGATCAATTTTATGATCCCAAGGTCTGCCGCGATCTCGAGACCGGCAAGCAGCCACTCATACTCCGCAGTGTTTTTCGTCGACCTCTCCCAGGGAAAGTGCATTTGGACTACGTACTTGAGGTGCTCTCTAGTGGGCGCGATGAGTAACACACCAGCACTGACGCCTTGCAGCGAGAAAGCCCCATCAAAGTACATAATCTAGTCGCTCTTGTTTCCTTGCCAGGGAGAGTGGTCTCTTGAAATTCTTTGTCAGGCATTGAGGTCCATTCTGCAATGAACTCCGCCAAGACCCTGCTCTGGATTGTCGAGGTGCTTTCAAACCTGAGACTAAAGCTTGACAGTTCCAACACCCATTCCACAATCCTTCTGGTTGCATCTGGGTTGTGCAAGATCCATTGCAATGGGAAGCGAGTGATGACGGTGATCTCATGTGCTTGAAAGTAATGACGCACCTTCCTCGAGGCCATAAGGAGGCCGAAGAGCAACTTCTGCACACCAGAGTATCTTGATCTGGCCCCCTGCAAGAGGGAGCTGACAAAGTAAAGTAGGTGCTGCATCATATTCTTCCTCTGTATCACTTCGTTTGCTTGAGCAGATCCTGCCTTGCCGGCACCAGACTCTGTCGGGGCTCCTTCTTTGCCGGTGCCAGACTCTACCAGGGGTCCTGCCTTGCCGGCACTAGACCCTGTCGAGGGAGCTCTGGCTTGTCATCCGACAGTCTTGCCACCTCTACCGCCTCTTCGTCAACTTCCCTATGCGCCACTGGCGTGGCACTGACCACTTGATTCGTTGCCGCTAGATATAGCAGCAATGGCTCTTGCGGTTTAGGCGAAACTAGTATTAGCGTAGAGGAGAGGTACCTCCTGAAATCCCGCAGTGCTGCCTCGGCCTCCGGGGTCCATTTCACTGGCCCCACCTTTTTCAAAATCTTGAAAAAGGGGAGGGGATGCTCAGCAGCTTTGGAGATGAACCTACTCAAAGCAGCAACACAGCCAGCAAGCCGACGCACATCTTTGACTCGCCTTGGTGCCTCAATCTGCTCAATTGACTTGATCTTGTCGGGGTTTGCCTCGATCCCTCGTTGAGACACAAATAACCCGAGAAGTTTTTCGGATGGGACACCGAACAAACACTTCTCAGGGTTGAGCCTCAGGTTGATCTTGTGCAAATTTGCAAATGTTTCTTCCAAATATTGCACGAGTGTTGCCCTGTGCTTGGTTTTGACCACTATGTCATCCATGTAGGCTTCCATATTTCTATGGAGCTGGGGCTCAATACCAATCTGAACCGCCCTTGGAAATGTTGAACCAGCACTTTTCAACCCGAAAGGCATTCATATAAAACAATACGTACCACAAGGGGTGATGAAAGTGGTCTTCTCTTCATCTTCCTTCGTCATAAAATTTTGGTGGTATCCTGAATAAGCGTCAAGGAAAGACAGTAGGTCGCACCCGGCAGTGGAGTCCACGACCCGATCAATGCGCGACAAAGAGAAAGGATCCTTTGGGAAGGCTTTATTGATATCTGTATAGTCAATGCACAACCTCCATTTCCCATTTGCCTTGCGCACCACCACCGGATTTGCCAACCATATTGGGTGGGGCACTCCTCTGACCACGCCCGTCGCTTCCAACTTCCTAATCTCCTTGATGATAAACTCTTACCACTCCAAAGCTTTCTTCCTGACCTTCTGCTTGTCGGGCCGCGCATGGGGACAAATAGCAAGGTGGTGCTCAATCACCTCCCTGGGAACGCTGGGGATGTCGGATGCTTGCCATGCAAATACGTCGACATTCGCCTATAGGAAGGCGAAGAGTGCGCTTTCCTATTTGTTGTCGAGGGTGGAGCTTATAGTGAAAGCTCCGCCCGTGCCATCCTCCTTGATGGGCACCTTATTGGTCTCTGGTAGTGCAGCTTTGGATTTCTTGCTCTTGCTAGTGGAGCTCTCTGGCACGTCCTCAACGGAAATGCAGCACTCCAAGGAGGCGTGTTTGCTGGAGTGGGAGCAAGACGCTTGGCCGGGGCTAGAAGCCTTGCCGGTCTTCTTCCCCTCAGGGGTTCCAGTAGCAGGAGCAAGTATCTTGGCGGCAGGTGCTACCACTGCCTCCTGGTAGAGCTCGTCGGCACAGATGAGTGCATCCTTCTTGTCGGAGACGACAGTGATGATGCTCATGGGGTCGGTCATCTTCAGCGTGTTCTAGGCGTAGTGTGATGCTGCCATAAATTTGGCCAGTACTGGGCGGCCAAGGATCCCGTTATACGGGAACGGGATCTTGGCTACATCAAAAACGATCTTCTCTGTCCTGTAGTTCAGCTCACCACCAAATGTGACTAGTAGTGTGATCTTGCCCTTGGGCTGGCTTCTCCCTGGATTGATCCCTTGAAATGTGTTCGTCTCCTCAAGATCTCCCTTGCGGATTTGCAATCTCTTAATCACCTGGGGCGAGATCAAGTTCAGACCGACCCCACCGTCCACTAGCATTTTTGTCACCTTGAGGTTGTGAATTGTTGGCGAAACCAACAACGGCAAGCACCCGACCTCGTTTGTGCGATCAGGGTGATCCTCGGCGTCGAAAATGATAGGCGTGTTGGACCATTTCTGTGGCCTCTGGGCATCAACTGATGGCTCTGTCGCATTAAGATCGCGCGCCCATTGTTTGAGTTGGCGGTGAGAAGAATGCAACGAGGCGCCACCATCGATTCACATGGCTTTTATGGCTTTCTGGAACTCGTGCTCGCTGGACTCGTCGTTCTCTTCATGATCATCATCCCCCTCTTTCTTACCATGGCCCCGAGAGGGCCTCTCTTGTTGCTTGTTCTTGCCGCGGCAGCCCCCTCGGCCCCCGCGCTTCTTATCGAAACCCTCGGTACCATCCTGGCCTTTCTCCTTATCCCTTCTATTATACTCAGCTTTCTGTCTCTCCACAAGCTGCTCAATTTACCCGCAGTTCTGGAGGTCATGGCCCTTGGTGCGATGGATCTTGCAGTATTTCTTGTCGGAGCCCTCCGGATTGTCGGCGGCCGCCAAGACCTGGCAGGTGGCGCACCCGGTAACCTCTTTGTCGGGGTCGTTAGCCTTGGCCTTCTTGGCGGTGCTGGGGTTGCCGGATTCCTCGACGGCAAGCACGGTCTTGCCCTTGCGCTTCCTGTTGTGTCGTCGGCCTTTCTTTGACGGGTGACCACGTCGTCATCCCCAGAGTCACTTTCCATGTGGGGATCTTCGTCGGGGTACTTCCTTCCTTCTTCATCCCAAGCACATCTATCGGTCAAAACATAAAGTTCAGCAACATCCCTAACCTTGTTCATTGCCAGATCTTCACGCATCTTGCGCTTCCGCACGTTCTGATGAAACATGCTGATGACAACGGCTGGATGAATGTCTGGGATGCTGTACTGCACACGGCTGAATCTCTGTATCTACTTGCGCAGGGATTCGCCGTCCTTCTGGGGGATGAGGTGCAAATCACTTGCCTGGCCAGGAGCTTGGTGGCCTCCGATAAAGGCGCGAACAAACTCATGGCACAGATCCGACCAGGAGGAGATGGAATCTTCTGGCAGGTGCATCAACCATGACCTGACGTTGGGCTTGAGCACCAATGGGAAGTAGTTGGCGAGGGCCTTGCCATCCAAGCCCCGGCTGCTTGCATCACGATGGTGTACACGCTCGGGAACTCAGATGGATGAGTCTTACCGTTGTACTTCTCTGGGACCTCTGGTTTGAATGTGCGGGTAGTGGGCCACTGGAACTGCTGCAGCTCATGGGTGAAAGCTAGACAACCTACCTCCTAAGGCAAGTCATCAGAATCCCCCGGCGGAGGCCTGTATGCAGTGGGCCCTACACGCATATTAGATTGATGGTGCGCTTCTCGTCTCTGCTCGATGGTAGTTCGAGCGTCCTCTTCACCCGCTCCTGAAGGACTTGACGTTGGTCGCGACGAGCTTGTGGATCGGATGACACCGTGGATCCATCACCACGGGCAATGACCCGCTGAGCTGGTGACTGTTGCTGTCGTGGTGGAGGGGAGTGCATCGTAGTTGCGGCGCCTCCGGCTCGTCCGCCGCCAGCGCGCCGGCTCGATGGACCAACGCAGCGAAGGGCCCGCCTCCTGGTATCGATCTTTATTGGCGTGGCCAATAAGGCTCTGGATGGCAGCCCTCCATTCTTCTTGCTTCTCTGCAACAGGAGGGAAGTCGAAGAGCAGCTACGCTCGCGCTAATGCTTCTGCTGGCATAGGTGGTAGCGACAAACGCGAGGAACAAGAGGTGCTCGGACTTCTAACTATGTTAGAAGGAGCGCTGTCATGGTTCCGCTCCTGTGCGTTGTCTTGGCCAACATCTTGGCGTGCATGTCGGCCCTGTGCATCTCGAGAATGACGCAGAGCGCTCTTCCTGCATGTTGCGGGATATCCACGACCACCTATGGGATCAGGAGGCCCCTTTCTAGTTCGGCAGGGGGACGTCGCATTGCACAAAGAGAAGACCAGTGCGTGGCATTATGACAGAGAGTACACAAGCTATTTACCCAGGTTTGGGCCGCCAGGAGGGATAAAACCCTACTCCTGCTTTGGTGGATTGATGGTGGAATGTGGATAATGCAACGCAGTACACTCGCCCGGCAGGAGTCGCCCTATGGCAGTAGCGACTACGCGCGTATGGGGTGCGGGTTCCTCAACTTTCCAACCCCTCCTATGAGAGCCATGGACCTCCTTTTATAGATTAAGGGGTCACCACAATGGCGAAGTGGTCATTATCCACTGATATGATAGCAATTAGTGCTATGATACCTATCTCTGCGGGATGACAGGGTGCATTAAATGCACCACTTAGTGTCACATCACTGGGTTGCCCAGCAAGGCTTGCCGGGCTATCTCGCCAGCTCTGCGCTTGTTCTATTGACACGTCGCAGGACGGGTGTCATCTGTATATTCTTTCTATAGGAAACGACCACCATGTGGCGAATGTCTGCCACTTAATCACCTTGCGGCTTGACACTGCAGTGATTGATGACATGGGTCGTGCTTGAGTGGTTAGTGGGGTGGTTTTGCCTCCGCGAGCCCCGGTAGGCCCTGCCGGGGTGCCTTGGTTGCTTGCTTCTAGTGGTGGCCTTGCCCCTTGCCGGGCTCGCCTGCCCGGCAAGGGAGGCCCTTCTCTTGCCGATATACTGCTCCTTGATATGTCTCCAACGTATCTACAATTTTTGATTGCTCCATGCTATATTATCTACTGTTCTGGATGTTTATGGGCTTTATTATACACTTTTATATCATTTTTGGGACTAACCTATTAACCCAGAGCCCAGTGCCAGTTTCTGTTTTTTCCTTGTTTTAGAATATCGCAGAAAAGGAAAACCAAACGGAGTCCAATTGACCTGAAACTTCACGGAACTTATTTTTGGATCAGAAGAAGCCCAGAAGACTTGGAGTGCATGTCCGGGAATCTACAAGGAAGCCACGAGGCAGGGGGGCGCGCCCACCCCCTGGGCACGCCACCACCCTCGTGGGCCCCTCGTGGCTCCCCTGACGTACTTCTTCTGCCTATATATCTCCATATACCCTAAAAACATCTGGGAGCACAATAGATCGGGAGTTCCGCCGCCAGAAGCCTCCGTAGCCACCAAAAACCAATCTAGAACCATTCTAGCACCCTGCCAGAGGGGGCAATCCCTCTCTGATGGCCATCTTCATCATCCCGGTGCTCTCTATGACGAGGAGGGAGTAGTCCTCCCTCGGGGTTGAGGGTATGTACCAGTAGCTATGTGTTTGATCTCTCTCTCTCTCTCTCTCTCTCTCTCTCTCTCTCTCTCTCGTGTTCTTGAGGTGATACGATCGTGATGTATCGCGAGCTTTGCTATTATAGTTGGATCTTATGATGTTTCTCCCCCTCTACTCTCTTGTAATGGATTGAGTTTCCCCTTTGAAGTTATCTTATCGGATTGAGTCTTTAAAGATTTGAGAACACTTGATGTATGTCTTGCCGTGCGTATCTGTGGTGATATTGGGATATCACGTGATTCACTTGATGTATGTTTTGGTGAACAACTTGCGGGATCTGCCCATGAACCTATGCATAGGGGCTGGCACACGTTTTCATTGTGATTCTCCGGTAGAAACTTTGGGGCACTCTTTGAGGTTCTATGTGTTGGTTGAATAGATGAATCTGAGATTGTGTGATGCATATCATATAATCATACCCACGGATATTTGAGGTGACATTGGAGTATCTAGGTGACATTAGGGTTTTGGTTGATTTGTGTCTTAAGGTGTTATTCTAGTACGAACTCTAGGGCTGTTTGTGACACTTATAGGAATAGCCCAACGGATTGATTGGAAAGAATAACTTTGAGATGGTTTCGTACCCTACCATAATCTCTTCGTTTGTTCTATGCTATTAGTGACTTTGGAGTGACTCTTTGTTGCATGTTGAGGGATACTTATGTGATCCAATTATGTTATTATTGTTGAGAGGACTTGCACTAGTGAATGTATGAACCCCAGGCCTTGTTTCAACGCATTGGAATACCGTTTACGCTCACTTTTATCATTGGTTACCTTGCTGTTTTTATATTTTCAGATTACAAAAACTATTATCCACCATCCATATACCACTTGTATCACCATCTCTTCGCCGAACTAGTGCACCTATACAATTTACCATTGTATTGGGTGCATCGGGGACACAAGAGACTCTTTGTTATTTGGTTGCAGGGTTTCCTGAGAGAGACCATCTTCATCCTACGCCTCGTACGGATTGATAAACCTTAGGTCATCCACTTGAGGGAAATTTGCTACTGTCCTACAATCCTCTGCAGTTGGAGGCCCAACAACGTCTACAAGAAGAAGGTTGTGTAGTAGACATCAAGCTCTTTTCTGGCGCCGTTGCCGCGGAGGTGAGTGCTTAGAGCACGGTGGTGGTTTTATTTTATAGAAATAGATGAACTCTCATGCTTCAATTATATTATTTTGAGAGTCTTTAATAGCATGGTAATTTTCTTAAATAATCCTAATATGCTAGGTATTCAAGATTAGTAAAAAATATCTTATGAGTGTTTTGAATACTAAGAGAAGTTTGATGCTTGATGATTGTTTTGTGATATGGAAGTAATAATATCAAAGTCGTGCTAGTTGAGTAGTTGTGAATTTGAGAAATGCTTGTGTTGAAGTTTGCAAGTGCCATAGCATGCATGTATGGTAAACGTTGTGTAACAAATTTGAAACATGAGGTGTTATTTGATTGTCTTCCTTATGAGTGGCGGTCGGGGACGAGCGATGGTCCTTTCCTACCAATCTATCCCCCTAGGAGCATGCGCGTAGTGCCGAGGTTTTTGATGACTTGTAGATTTTTTCAATAAGTATGTGAGTTCTTTATGACTAATGTTGATTCCATGGATTATACGCACTCTCACCCTTCCATCCTTGCTAGCCTCTTCGGTATCCTGCATTGCGCTTTCTCAGATTGAGAGTTGGTGCAAACCTCGCCGGTGCATCCAAACCCCGTGATATGATAAGCTCTTTCACACATAAACCTCCTTATACCTTCCTCAAAACAGCCACCATACCTACCTATTATGGCATTTCCATAGCCATTCCGAGATATATTGCCATGCAACTTTCCACCATTCCGTTTATTATGACACGCATCATCATTGTCATATTGCTTTGCATGATCATGTTGTTGACATCGTATTTGTGGCAAAGCCGCCGTTCATATTTTTTCATACATGTCACTCTTGATTCATCGCAATCCCGGTACACCGCCGGAGGCATTCATATAGAGTCATACTTTGTTCTAGTATCGAGTTGTAATCTTTGAGTTGTAAATAAATAGAAGTGTAATGATCATCATTAATAGAGCATTGTCCCAAAAAAAGAAGAAAGGCCAAATAAAAAAAAGGGAAAGGCCAAATAAAAAAAGAAAGGCAAAAAAGGGAAAGGCCAAATAAAAAAATAAAAAAAATAAAAGGGACAATGGTACTATCCTTTTCCCACACTTGTGCTTCAAAGTAGCACCATGATCTTTATGATAGAGAGTCTCTTGTTTTGTCACGTTCATATACTAGTGGGAATTTTTCATTATAGAACTTGGCTTGTATATTCCAACAATGGGCCTCCTCAAGTGCCCTAGGTCTTCGTGAGCAAGCAAGTTGGATGCACACCCACTTAGTTTTCTTTTGTTGTGCTTTCATACATTTATAGCTCTAGTGCATCCGTTGCATGGCAATCCCTACTCCCTGCATTAACATCAATCGGTGGGCATCTCCATAGCCCATTGATTAGCCTCATTGATGTGAGACTTTCTCCTTTTTGTCTTCTCCACATAACCCCCTCATTATTCTATTCCACCCAAAGTGCTATGTCCATGGCTCGCGCTCATGTATTGCGTGGAAGTTTATAGGTTTGAGATTACTAAAGTATGAAACAATTGCTTGGCTTGTCATCGGGGTTGTGCATGATGAGAGCATTCTTGTGTGACAAAAATGGAGCATGACAAAACTATATGATTTTGTAGGGATGAACTTTCTTTGGCCATATTATTTTGAGAGGACATAATTTCTTAGTTAGTATGCTTGAAGTATTATTATTTTTATGTCAATATGAAATTTTATCTTGAATCTTTCGGATCTGAATATTCATGCCACAATTAAGAAGAATTACATTGAAATTATGCCAAGTAGCACTCCGCATCAAAAATTCTGTTTTTATCATTTACCTACTCGAGGACGAGCAGGAATTAAGCTTGGGGATGCTGATACATCTCCAACGTTTCTACAATTTTTGATTGCTCCATGCTATATTATCTACTGCTTTGGATGTTTATGGGCTTTATTATACACTTTTATATCATTTTTGGGACTAATCTATTAACCCAGAGCCTAGTGCCAGTTTCTGTTTTTACCTTGTTTTAGAATATCGCAGAAAAGGAAAACCAAACGGAGTCCAATTGATCTGAAACTTCACGGAACTTATTTTTGGATCAGAAGAAGCCCAGAAGACTTGGAGTGCACGTCAGGGGATCTAGGAGGAAGCCACGAGGCAGGGGGCGTGCCCACCCCCTGGACGCACCCTCCACCCTCGTGGGCCCCTCGTGGCCCTCCTGACGTACTTCTTCCGCCTATATATCTCCATATACCCTAAAAACATCTGGGAGCACAATAGATCGGGAGTTCCGCTGCCAGAAGCCTCTGTAGCTACCGAAAACCAATCTAGACCCGTTCTGGCACCCTGCCGGAGGGGGGAATCCCTCTCCGGTGGCCATCTTCATCATCCTGGTGCTCTCTATGACGAGGAGGGAGTAGTTCTCCCTCGGGGTTGAGGGTATGTACCAGTAGCTATGTGTTTGATCTCTCTCTCTCTCTCATGTTCTTGAGGTGATACGATCTTGATGTATCGCGAGCTTTGCTATTATAGTTGGATCTTATGATGTTTCTCCCCCTCTACTCAATTGTAATGGATTGAGTTTCCCCTTTGAGTTATCTTATCGGATTGCGTCTTTAAAGATTTGAGAACACTTGATGTATGTCTTCCCGTGCGTATCCGTGGTGACAATGGGATATCACATGATTCACTTGATGTATGTTTTGGTGATCAACTTGTGGGTTCCTCCCATGAACCTATGCATAGGGGTTGGCACACGTTTTTGTCATGATTCTCCGGTAGAAACTTTGGGGCACTCTTTGAGGTTCTATGTGTTGGTTGAATAGATGAATCTGAGATTGTGTGATGCATATCGTATAATCATATCCACGGATATTTGAAGTGACATTGGAGTATCTAGGTGACATTAGGGTTTTGGTTGATTTGTGTCTTAAGGTGTTATTCTAGTACGAACTCTAGGGCTGTTTGTGACACTTATAGGAATAGCCCATCAGATTGATTGGAAAGAATAACTTTGAGGTGCTTTCGTACCCTACCATAATCTCTTCGTTTGTTCTCCGCTATTAGTGACTTTGGAGTGACTATTTGTTGCATGTTGAGGGATAGTTATGTGATCCAATTATGTTATTATTGTTGAGAGGACTTGCACTAGTGAAAGTATGAACCCTAGGCCTTGTTTCAACGCATTGCAATACCGTTTACGCTCACTTTTATCAATTGTTACCTTGCTGTTTTTATATTTTCAGATTACAAAAACTATTATCTACCATCCATATACCACTTGTATCACCATCTCTTTACCAAACTAGTGCTCCTATACAATTTACCATTGTATTGGGTGTGTTGGGGACACAAGAGACTATTTGTTATTTGGTTGCAGGGTTGCTTGAGAGAGACCATCTTCATCCTACGCCTCGTACGGATTGATAAACCTTAGGTCATCCACTTGAGGAAAATTTGCTACTGTCCTACAAACCTCTGCACTTGGAGGCCCAACAACGTCTACAAGAAGAAAGTTGTGTAGTAGACATCACTCTTCTAGCTTGATCTTGATCCCTTTGAGCTGCATGTTGGTTCTTCAAATCTCTTGGTCCTTCAATCTCTGACTCAAGCTGAGGCTTCAATCTTGCTCTTGTCCGTGCACGAGTCTAGGGAAAATGCATATCCCTGTATATTTTCCCCGACATAAGCCCCCGGGGCCTGAGCCATATGTGTTGCGTGGCACGTTGGGTTAGGCCCCAAACAGTGTGCGACACGTGGCAGGAAAGGGTTGTGCGTGCCGTATCGTTAAGGTGACCAGTAAATCCAACGTCCACTTTGCGCAATTACTGCGCATCGTGGGGCCGTGGTACCGTTGTAGTTATGGTAAAAATGGTAAGTTTATGAAGCGTCGTGCATTGACTCCTTCTCCCCCCTCCTTATGAGTAGGGAAAATCATAGTGGCACAATTCACTGGTCTCTCGCCCCACTCCTTCATATTCTTCCTCCGCAAGCCAAGCGACAATTCCTCCTCTCGCTGCTCCTTCCGCCCGCCCCCTCCCTCCTCCTTCCACCAAATCCCTTCCCTCCCCGTGTTGCTGAAAAAATGGGGAAGAAACCCGCGGATAAGAAAAAGCCGATGGCTGTGGCGAAGGAGGCCGCCACCGAGGGGAACAAGAGGTCGGCGTAGTTGAATAAGAAGCGGAGCGAGGACGTTGTCTTTGTTCCATCGTCCTTGAGCGGCATCATTCTTCGTGCGAAGTACATATATTTGTGGGGGCGACCCGTTGAGAAGGGGCATGGCCCGCCCGTAGTCTATGAAGCGGGTGAGGTGGATCCCCCTGATTCTTATCGCTTCTTTGCTGCTTATTTCTTCTATGACCTTTGTCCCCCTTTCTCTGGGTTTTTTGAGGCGATCATGAACTTCAATGGGTTCCACCACCTCGATTTCACACCAAATGCAATGGCGACAATGGCTATCTTTGTGCATTTGTGCGAGAACTTCGTCGGAGTGATGCCAAATGTGGATTTCTTCCAACATTACTTTGTTCCGAGGGTGGAGAGCAAAGTCAACCACTTCGGAATCATCAGTTGGATGCCACGGACGAAGAGGGCAATTTGGGACTACCTCTTGGGGTATCCGCGTGAGAGGTGGGATGAATGGAGAGGGAACTGTGCTCGATCCAGGATGAGGAAGCCCCTGATTTCTGCAAAGCACGCAGGAGTGTGTCGAGGGCGGCAAGGATTGGAGCTTGAGAGGGCTCACTGAGGACAGGCTACGCCCGACAATCAATAGGATCACCCCTTTAGCGGCTGCCGGGTTAACCATTGAGCACGTGGGGGCAGATTTCCTTCTCCGCGGCATCTCGCTGCTGCAAGAAAGGGATAGGCCTGTGTGGCTATATAGTGGTGCTGTAGATAGGATGAGGGTGATGCCAGGACTGGCCAATAAATTGTCAGTTCATGGCCATGCTTTGTTGTGCGGCCAACTGTTTGGTTGCTTTGAGTTGTTCAAGCTCCCGGCAACCGTCATTCCTTTGACCATCAACTCTGCCCGGGACCAAATACTGAAGTGGATGCCGGACTTCAATGCAGAGGGAGTGTCGAGCACTTGGCAAGTCCCTTCCCTAGACAAGGAGCTCCATTGGTCGAGTACTTTGGTGGAGAAGGCCACCAAGACTGAGGACGAAATGTATAAATGCACCTCTGCTGTGGAGGTGGCGTATATACAGAAGAGAGTTGCGAAGGACAAGGCTGCCCGCCTTACGCAATTAGAGAAGGCCACAAAAGGCTGGGAAGGGCAAATGGAAAGCTGGGGATGGAAGCTCTTCCCACGGTGGTAGCAAGGCACACGCCGCGGAAGGATCTGCCGGGGGAGAGCTTGCTGGGGCTGACTTTGCCGGGTTGGATGCCCTGGCCACGGCAGCGGAGGAGCTCTAGGAGGGAGGGGAGGAGGAGAGGGAGGGGGACGTGACGTCGACCCCCAAATATGAGTGGCTTGCAGCTGGACCGCAATCCCCAACACCGGACCCTGACCAACACAATCATAGGCGTGCCGCAACCCGAGGAGCGGTGACCTCCAACCCAACACCTGCCACCAAAAGGGTGAAGAAGGTCTCCACCAAGTGCACTAAGGCCAAAGTGGAGTATCGTCAATCCCCTCGCCTTGCTCAGGCCAAGGCTCCTTGAGGGAGTCCTGGATTAGGGAGTCGCCGGACAGCCGGACTATATCCTTTGGCCGGACTGTTGGACTATGAAGATGCTAGATTGAAGACTTCGTCTCGTGTCCGTATGGGACTCTACTTGGCGTGGAAGGCAAGCTAGGCAATACGGATATGTATATCTCCTCCTTTGTAACCAACCTTGTGTAACCCAAGCCCTTTCCGGTGTCTATATAAACCAGAGGGTTTTAGTCCGTAGGACAACATACAATCATACCATAGGTTAGACTCTAGGGTTTAGCCTCTCCGATCTTGTGGTAGATCAACTCTTGTAATACTCATATCATCAAGAATAAATCAAGCAGGACGTAGGGTTTTACCTCCATCAAGAGGGCCCGAACCTGGGTAAAACATCGTGTCCCCTGCCTCCTGTTACCATCCGCCTTAGATGCATAGTTCGGGACCCCCTACCCGAGATCCACCGGGTTTGACACCGACACTCCTTCCTCCAAACGACCAGTTGCCGAGGAGGCAAAGTCCAGCCCCCGCTCCGGCTCGAGCTCTGAGCAAGGCTCGTCTCCTTCGAAGCTCCCAGCGTCGCGGCAGACATCCAAGCTGCCGTGAAGTTCCATCTTCCCGTATTTGAAGAGAGGACGAGAGTCTCCTCCTCCCACGGAATTCAATTTGAACTCCATGCTCATCATGGAAGAGTAAGAAGTATTTCTCTTTGCGGTAGGTGTCTTCCTATGCAGATTTGAATGCTCTTCCTGACTAACCTCTTGTTTTTGTTGTTGCCAGCAAGGAAGTGGAGGAGGATATGGAGACCCTCGTCCACCATTCTCGAAAGAGGCTCTGGCGCCTCGGGTCGCTACAGGGCGTAGAAGGCTCGGTTTCGGCAGGGAAGACTGCAAAAGACCCCGTGCCCCTCACGGAAGAGGTGGGGAAACAACACCAGGCGAGCCCCTCCCGGAGGGGAATGCCTCCGCTGCTGCTCCAACCGAGGAGGTCGTCATGGAAATCCTCTACGGCAGATACTGTGTAGAAGGCCGCCGAGCCTACCCGGGTAGAGGAAGAAGCCCGCGACCTGGCAACAACTACTGCCGGGGAGACGGAGACCCCTCCCTGGCAGACTTTCCCATGTATCTGGCTTAATCCTTCCCTTTTTTATTTTTCTCTCTAGTTGCCTCTATCGGTTTCTCCATTCGCTTGAGGTTTCTGTTTCTTCACTGTTCCCTGGCCCTTCCACATGCAGACCCTCAAACTAAAGAACGGGATTTGCTAGAGGTGGTGGATGACATAGGGAGGTCTACTGTGGATGAATCCATCAGGCTCGCGGTTGCCGAGGGCCGGGACTTTGCTGCGGGGGATATTCAAGGCTCCTTGGCGGTGATAGAACATCCTTCGGAGGACGCCCCGGTAGGGGAAGTGGCCGTCGAGGTGAAGATTCCACACCAAACCATGGGTCCGCTTCCCACCACTAGGGTTGTTGTTGAGATTCTGCCACCTCCCTTGAGCCCATTGGCAATGGTGTTGTCGTTGCCTGACATCGGAGCCCTCGGCCCGTCCTCGGCGGATGCAGAGCTTGATGATGAGCTCCAGCGCCTTCTGGCACCGCAGCATCTGGGAAGCGGGGAGGCCGACGACACAGCTACCATCACTATGGACTTGTCCTTTATAGAGTCCATGGTGACGGGCCTGAAAGAAATGCAGGCCCGGCACCATCATAAGTAGCATGAGCTTAAGGAACAGCGCGAGTCTGCCGGCAAGGTGGATCAGAGGCTGAAGGACAAATGCCTGGAGCTGCATGAGTGCCATGACAAGCAGTTCAAGGTACTCATGAGGCAGCAAGAGACCCTTCAGTTAATGAGGGAGGATGTCACAGCTTCGGAGGCATGCTTGGCGGAACGCAAGGCGTCTCTGGATGCCAAGGAGGGAGATATCTCCTTTCGAGAGGAGAATCTTGAAGCTACCCTCCGTGCCAAAGACAAAAGCTTGGAGGCTCTGGTGCAGCAATGCACCAAAGGGTTGGAGGACAAGCATGAGGTTGCTCTGGCCACTCTTGCCACTGACCATACTGCCCAGCTAAAGAGGCTCTTTGGCGATCTAGGTGCCGCGTCTTCTGCCAATATTGAGCTCGACCGGAAGGTGTCCGAACTGTACAAAGACCTTGCCGAGAGCGTCAAGAAGGTGGAGGCTCTCAAAGAGGAAGCACGGCAGACAGAGCTCCACTTGGCTCATGTGCAATCATAGCTCTCCTCCAAGACCCAAAGCCTTGAGACTGCCAATGGCAACATCTCTGACATGAGGGCGAGGATTGGCTCATTGGAGCAGTCAGCGGAATCCCTCATGTCCCGGCAGCTGTTGATGTCCAAGGACTTGGAAAATGACAAGCGTCTCCGGCAAGATGCAGAGGACAGGCTGAAGAATCGGGTCAACATGAGCAACCTCTGGATAAAGATCCTGACCGATATTGCAAAACATCTTGGCGCCCAAGCTGCGGCGATTGACATGGACGGCCCAGTCTACTCAGCTAGTGAGCATGAGTCTCGAGTGTCAAGTTGGGGGTATTCTTTGACGAGTTGATCGACAAGCTGAAGGTGCATGAGGAGGGGAGGGCAGAGCGCTTCACGACCGAGTCGCAGAGGCTTGCTCGCAACACCCTCTTCATGGTCCTGAG
Organism: Triticum dicoccoides; assembly: GCF_002162155.2. Classification (NCBI taxonomy): domain Eukaryota; kingdom Viridiplantae; phylum Streptophyta; class Magnoliopsida; order Poales; family Poaceae; genus Triticum; species Triticum dicoccoides. Next base: position 338,328,195 of record NC_041392.1, read on the forward strand.
CAACATCCCATGTCGCCACCTAGAGCTCGATCTTGACGACAGCTTCAAGAAGCCGCCAGCCGGTGCTGACGTCTCTGCTGCTGAGGAGAAGGCTGCCCCCCCCCCCCCCGCGCCGACAGGGTTCTCCGTGTTTAAGCTCTTCTTTTTTTCCACAGGGCCGTGCATCGGGCCTCAGTCGCTTCCACGATACCCTGTAATGAAACATGATATATACTTTGTGTTTAGTCGCTGTATCTCTAGTTTTTGTGCGAAACCGAAACTTCTAGCTGGATCTTTGAATGCGTGTTTATCGCTTTGAACTCTATATGCTTGTGTTTGTATGATCAACCCCTACTCAAGTTCTGGATGCCTGCCGATATCATATTGTCGTGATTGTCGTAAGGGTCTGGCCCTTAACAGTCATCTTGACGTGGATGCATCTCGACAGGTTTTTCCTAGGTAGCTCTCGATGCAGCCTCTCGACCTGCGAGCATGGCTCTGGACAGGACGATGGTACGATCAAAGAAACTAGCCAAGGTTCCATCGCATGAGGGATCTCTCGATACAAACACTCGCTAGAGTTAAGGGATAAATGACTGCAAAAATCTGAAACACATCAACTAGAAGTGATAACGTGAACTTAGCTTTTCTTTTAAGTTTCTCTTCCGTCTATTAGACTGCGGGCGTTCGACGTGCCTACCGCGCCCGGAGGAGTAGAAGGCAATCAAGTGGGTTTCTTCGTTCCCGGCAAGGGGTGACGTGCATCTCTTGCAACTGGCGGGCATCGGGGCATGGTTCCGGGCTTCTCTGGTCCTCTTCCCATTTTCTCCCCTCCCCTCGAGTCAGTGCAGCGGCCGCCGTTACACGGGTCATGCCAACGCGGGCAGCCTTGCCGAAGTCTGCTTGCCGAGGAATCAATTGACGGACTTATACCAATGCTTTGCTTAGGATTACCCACAGCGGGGGAAATACTGGACCGAGCATCACGTGGTAATCGTCGACATCGACGATGCCAAGGCTAAAGCAGCTCGACTGCTGACGAGGTGGAGGGACGGGTAGGAGGGAGCTCGCGCTCACAGGTCTTGTGCCATTTTCCCCGGACAGAGCCCGAACAGCGAGAACACCATACGAGCCGTCGGGATAACTCTATGCCATTAGCGGCGGTCTTGGCCATAATTGTTACTACGGCAAAGCTTGGAGGGCGAAAGAATGGCACAGGGGAGGCCCCCGCTTCGCCTCCGCCTCTCCGCGGGCGCCATGGTTGATGGCGCCGTCAAAAATGAAGGTGGTGATGAAGATGACACGCTGCACACACTTTCAGGTTCGCGCAAGCGAGTCCCCCTACCTGGCGCGCCAAAGATGTCGCGGGATATCCATAGCCACCTATGGGACCAGGAGGCCCCTTACTAGTTCGGTAGGGGGACGTCGTGTTGCACAAAGAGCAAACCAGCATGCGGCAGCACAGCAGAGAGCTCACAAGAAATATACCCAGGTTCGTGCCGCCGCAAGGCGTAAAACCCTGCTCCTGCTTTGGTGGATTGATGGTGGAATGTGGATAATGCAATGCAGTACACTCGCCCGCCAGGAGCCGACGTATGGCAGCAGCGACTACGCGCATATGGGGTGTGTGTTCCTCAACTTTCCAACCCCTCCTATGAGTGCCATGGGCCTCCTTTTATAGATTAAGGGGTCACCACAATGGCAAAGTGGTCATTATCCACTGATATGATAGCAAATAGTGCTACATACCCAACTTTGTAGGCTGACAGGGTGGATTAAATGCACCGCTTAGTGTCACATAACTGGGTTGCCAGTCAAGGCTTGCCGGGTATCTCGCCAGCTCCGCGCTTGTTCTATTGACACGTCGTAGGATAGGTGTCATCTGTATGTTGCTTTTGTAGGAAACGGCCGCCATGTGGCGAATGTCTGCCACTTAATCACCTTGCGGCTTGACACCGCACTGATTGACGACATGGGTCATGCTTGAGTGGTTGGTGGGGTGGTTTTGCCTCCACGAGCCCCAGCAGGCTCTGCCGGAGCGCCTTAGTTGCTTGCTTCTGGTGGTGGCCTTGCCCCTTGCCGGGCTCACCTGCTCGACAAGGGAGGCCCTTCTCTGGCCGATATACTGCTCCTCTGGCTTGATCTTGATCCCTCTGAGTTGCATGTTGGTTCTTCAAATCTCCTGGTCCTTCAATCTTTGACTCAAGCTGAGGCTTCAATCTTTCTCTTGTATGTGCACGAGTCAGGGGAAAATGCATACCCCTGTATATTTTCCCGGACACCGCAGTGGTGCCCGGGGTCACAAGTGTCGCGGCGCTGCTCATTCCGCATGACATGGGAGGACCGCGGTGCGGGCGCCGGTGGGGGTGTCTTGGAGGTTGCCACGCTGCCCGTAGGCAGCACGATTCCGCCCTTGGAGGTCCCCGCGTCGCCCGTAGGTGGATCGGCTCCATTCTTGGACACGGCAGCATGCAGCTCGTTGTCTCGAGCAAGAACGACGCCGCTCGCCTGGCTTCGGTTGCCACAATGTTGTGGATACCCGCAATCCGCACCTCCACCACCATCCACGACTATCCCGTCGCCTGACCGTGCTGTCATGGGCGAAATGCCTCCGGACGAACCGATCGCCGTGATCCCCTTCTTCTTGGGAGCCATGGTGATCAAGGAAACGACGTGCTAACCGCTAGATCAGGTTTGCCGAACTCCCCCCCCCCCCTACCTGGCGCGCCAAAGATGTCGGTGGAAACG
>NC_041392.1:338331528-338360501 GCF_002162155.2 Triticum dicoccoides
GGAAACGACACCTACGGGATCACATGGATCCCTTCTATAGTTTGGCAGGGAAGAGGGGTGTGCAAAGAGGAGAGCTAATGATCAACATGATAGATTTTACCCAGGCTCGGGCCGCTGAGCAGCGTAAAACCCTAGTCCTGCTTGAGTGTATATTATGTGTTCTTGAGCTTCGGCTCCCTGCTATGCATGCAAGCTGGGCCGAGAGGTCCAAAAGTCCAAATCTTTCTCTTGTACGCCCTGGGCCTCCTTTTGTATTTCCAAGGGGTGGCCACAGTGGCATACAGGAGGTGTAAAGTAGCTCCAGTGTCTATGTTTATCAACGGAGTCTTAGGACAAATGCATTAAATGTGCTGGTTATGTGCCCCTTAGCTTTATCGGGGATGGGAATAGAGCACGTCCCTTCCGTCGCCACCCCACTCCGTCTCGATACGCGTCTAGGCCGACGAGGCATGCAACACCAAGATGGCTGGCCAGCTGCTGCGCTGGAGAGGCGGCAGGGTCTTCATGAAGATCTCCATGCCACCATGCAGGTGCTTGCTAGGCTAGCAAGCCAGCCATCGCGCCAGAGTGGTGACTGGATGGCCGAGTCTTGTCGTGACTTTGCAACCGTCCCCGGCGAGGTTCTTGCCAGGGCCTCGCCGTCGTTCCCGAGAAGGACCTCGCTAGGAACTTCATCTTTTAGTCTTCATAAAGATCTGTATGCCACTATGCATGCGCCCCTGGGTCTCGGTCTCGACATTGTCGATGGTGTCAGAGCTCCCAACCTCAAGGGTGGTGGTTTTGTCAGTTCTTTGCAAGGCGTCACGGTAAGGAACTTGCCGGGGTCTCGCAAGCCGTCCCGACAAGGATCTTGCCCGGGGTCCAGCTTGTGTTCTGCTCTCTCGTCTCTTGCTTGGCTGCTTCTCTATTGATCTTGTTTCCCGCCTCCAGCTTCCCCCGTCAAGTTGTGCCATGGGTGCGGCTGCAACTGCTTGTGCACAAGTAAGGGGTACCAAAGGGCCCAAACTTTAGTACACCGACATCATGAGAAACAAGCTGCTTTGCAGGAAATATTTAACTTTGTGCAAATTGAAGAAGAGAGTCTCCCACAAGCTTGGGGGAGGCTTCTCCAAGTACGTAATACTTTGCTTGGTCATCCTCTCAAGAAAAATGAAACACTTGATATCTTTTATAATGGACTAACCGATGCTTCTAGGGACCACCTAGATAGTTGTGCTTGTTGTGTTTTCAGGAAACAAACTATTGAACAAGCTGAAGTGCTATTGAATAATATATTGAGTAATGACAATGATTGGACTCTTCCCGGACCACCTCCTATGCCAACTTCAAAGAAGAGGGGTATTCTATTTCTCAGTCCTGAAGATATGCAAGAGGCAAAGAAATCTATGAAAGAAAAAGGTATTAAAGGTGAAGATCTTAAGAATTTACCACCTATTGAAGAAATACATGGTCTTAATACTCCAACATAGGTAGTACAGGTAAATTCTCTTTGTAGATTTGATGAAGGTGATATTCCACATAATAAATCCGCTAGTCAATGCTTGGATGAATTTGATATCTTTATTGTTAAACAAGAAAACTTCTATGCATATGTTAGTAGACAATTGAAAATAAATGCTTTTATTCTTGAACGCTTGGGTGACTTTATGTGTAGAACTTCAATGATCTCAAGATTCTTAGCAAACATGCTTCCATGGTAAAAACTCAAGTAGAACAAGTTCTCAGAGCACAAAATGATTTTCTCAATGAAATGAATAATAAGATGAATGATCATGTTGTTAGAGTTACGACTAGAGGTGAAAAAATGACTCAGTAACCTTTGTATCCTGAGGGCCATCCTAAGAAAGTTGAGCAAGAATCTCTGAAAATTAATACTGATGCACCTAGTCCTCCTAGTAATAAAAAGAAAAGGAGTGATGATAGGACTTTGCATGCTTCTAATGAACCTATTGTAGACACACATGAGAACCCAAATGATATTTCTATTTCTGATGCTGAAACACAATCTGGTGATGAAGATGAACCTAGTGATAATGTTAATGATGACGTTCATGTTGATGCTCAACCTAGTAATGATAATGATGTGGAGATAGAACCTACTGTTGATCTTGATAACCCACAACCTAAAAATAAAAGATATGATAAGAGAGACTTCATTGCTAGGAAACAAGGTAAAGAAAGGGAGCCATGGGTTCAGAAACCCATGCCATTTCCTCCTAACCCATCCAAGAAAAAAGATGATCAGGATTTTGAGTGCTTTGTTGAAATGCTTAGAGCTTGCTTTTTGCTTATGCGTTTGACTGATATGTGAAAATATCTCCTCATGCTAGGTATGTAAAAGTTGTTACTAATAAAAGAAAGATACTGGAAGCTAAAATTTCCACCATGCTTGCTAATTATACATTTAAGAGTGGAATACCAAAGAAACTAGGAGATCCGGGAATACCAACCATACCATGCTCCATTCAAAGAAACTATGTTAAAACTGCTTTATGTGATTTGGGAGCCAATGTTAGTGTTATGCCTTTCTCTTTGTATCGTAGACTTGAATTGAATAAGTTGACACCCACTGAAATCTCTTTGCAAATGGCTAATAAATCAACTGCTATACCCATCGGTATTTGTGAGGATGTGCGTGTCGTAGTTGCAAATGTTACTATCTTAACGGACTTTGTTATTCTTGATATACCCAAGGACGACAGTATGTCAATCATCCTCGGTAGACCCTTTTTGAATACTACAGGGGCTGTTATTGATTGCAAGAAGGGCAATGTCACTTTTCATGTTAATGGTAATGAGCATATGGTACACTTTCCGAAGAAAGTATCTCAAGTCAATAGTGTCAATTCTATTGAAAAAAATCAACTATTGCTATAAGAGGTTTTGAATTCATTGTTCCCACTATCAAAAAGAAATATGATATTCTTATTGTTTGGGACATGCATATCCCCGTGGAGGTAACCTAGTGTTATGTGAAGATTCTCTAGTTTCATGTCATTTAGAAGAAGTTTGTTAGTAAGACTTGATAAACCTTGTTAATGGATTCCTTTTGATGGGCATGAGATGGATGAATTTAGTAAACACAACTCTCTGTACTGACTTTTTACTTTATGTTATTGTGAATTAATAAAGCAAAAATACTGTTATTTTTCTGTTTTCTGAATTATCCGTGCAATAAAACTGACAAGAAAATAAAAGTTCTCCAAATGCCGTGATAATTTAGTATGATTTTTTCTAGAATATATATGAAATTTTGGTACTGAAAACACCTTGGGGGGGTTGCACTAGTGGGCCACAAGCCCACCCCCAGGGCGCACCTATAGGGCTTGGGGGTCCCACTTGGTCCCCCCTCACTTATTCCAGCACGGATCCACTTCGTCTTCCTCCAGAAAAATGCCACCATTTTCGACCCCTGTTCTTTCTCATTTTGTTGCCATTTTCGATGTCCTTGATTAGAACCCCATTTCCGAAACTGTTTCGGGGGATTGTTTTTCGGTATGTCACTCCTCCAATGGTCCAATTAGTTGTTGTTCTAGTGCTCTATATATTGCAAATTTGTGCTGCTGTGGTGACCTTGTTCTTGAGCTTGCATGTCAAATTTATATGGTCCAAAGTAGTTTTGTTGCATGATATAGCCTCTAGACACTGGAGGGAGTATTTGCTATCAATCTTGTTGAGTTTTGTTCACTTTTATTTTGAGTCACTAAAAGTTTCAGAAATTTTTAGAGGAAAGAAAAACCATGAGGAGGTGGTTAAGGGGTTCGTCATGCTGGAATTCAGAGGGAAATGAGAATGAGGAGAAGAAGAAGCCCAAGTACAACCTTCCTTGCGCTGCGGAGGTTTGGCCATGCGAATGGCCAAGTGATGCATTCTTGAGGGAGGTCAAAATTTATGGTGATTTCTATTATTTGGCGGAGAATGCCGGCATCACCACCTTCCTCCAAGATAAGTGTGATCAATACCTCCTCCTCACTAATACCTTCGTGCAAAATTTCCACTTTCATTCTAGGAAGGATCCTCCCATGGTTGAATTTCACTTGTATGATGTGCCTAAGCGAATGACACTTTATGATTTTTGCGATGTTTGCAAAATACCTTTTGAGGGCAGCGTTAGTGAGCCACGTCCTAGAGACATGAGGATTTTATTGCTGAAAATACTATGGGGGAAGAGAGAGGGGTGTCGGAAGCGAGAGTGGCTAGCTTACATTTTACTGTATTACGCTATTATTCATTATTTACCGGCAGATGTTTGATTGGTCGTTGTCGGGGGTTGGGTGCGACATATGCCAAAGGATGGCTTATCATGGTGGGGGCGAGTATCACATCACCGGTGCCTGGAAACGGGATGAGGCGTAGACATGCACGCCGGCGAATCTTACCCAGCTTCAGGGCTCTCCGGGGAGATAATACCCCTACTGCTGCTCTACGGGGTCTCAGCATGATCACTATAGCAAAGTGTTTACACGATCGCTCCTCGAGCTATTTCCTGGAGGTGGGAGAGGGCAAGGCTAGCTCTCTCCCTCCTATATGATCTGGTCTAAAGCTAATAGGTTCCAACCCTTTGCATGGGTGCCCTGGGGGTTTATATAGGCCTACCCCCCAGGGGTACAATGGTAATCTGGCTGGACAGGGGCCCAGCTGTCAGTGCCTCTGGCCTCCGTCTTCTTCACCGACTGCTGGGGCCCGCTGCTGGTGGGCCCCGCCGACTAGCTAGGTACGGAGACGACAGGCCGCGTCCGCCGCGAGCCGGTCTTGCCGGCTGCTGATTAATGTAGCCGTGCTTCTAATGACGCGGGCTTCGTCATGGAGTCGTGGCAACAGCCCCACCGCCTGGTGGGCGATCACTGTTTGCCACTCTCTGTCACATCTGGTTAATGGCGCATGGGCCCCGGGGGAGGAGCTGGCGACTCCCGGGGGAGGAGCTGGCCGACTCCCGGGGGCCGACTCCCAACGAGTCCGACTGGTGGTGCACTTGCCGTCTTCTAGGGTCCCGCTGGCTGGTGGGACCCGCTGCCCCAAGGCCGTACGGACAAGCCGTCGTGGGCACATGATTCGGTCCACCGGTGCTGATGGCAGGGCTGGCATGGCAACAATGCCTCGCCGCACGGAGATCTCCGCGAGTACGGCGTACTGTAGCCATGCCTGCCTCGAGAAAGGGGTGGGAGCAGTCTTCACTGTAGCCACTCCCCTGTCCTGTCCCTCTTGATGATGACATGGGGTTTTGCTGGAGTTGCGGGCCGACTCCCCAAAGCCGGCTTCTCTGGAAGTCGCCAGTCAGGAGTCGGCTTATCCTGAAGTCGTCCCTGGGACTCGGCCGCGAGTGGGCAGTCGGCCGTCTTGCCGCCGTCTTCTCAGAAGGTGGCTCTTCGTCCTGGAGTCTTGAGGGGCGCAGCCTGCCCCGATGTCTTGAAAGGTTCTGGGGCTCGGGTTGGCCTACCCGTGGCCCATTAGTCCGACAGTCATGGGGAGAGTGGAGGCCTCAGTGCCCCTGACCTTTCCATTTTGCGCCATGCTTTATTTGTTGATAGAACTTTTAGTTTGGGCGCGATTGTTGCTCGACGGTTAAACTCAAACAGCTCGAAGGGTACCATTTTTGGAGGTATCTATGCCTCCCGCTTTGCTAAACATTTTGAGATACCCATTAGGCATGTTGAGGAGTGGGAGATGTTGTTACCCACTAAATATTTAAACTATGATAGTATCGTAGCACACGATTTCATTAAGAAGGATGCGGACAACAGACTCCTCTACAACCTAGTATTTATTCAGGGTACTGGTGATATTATTACCTTGCCTGCATCTTCTTTGTTCGATATTCATTCAGGTAGATACACCATTATGCCCGATGATATTTACACATACTGGAGGTTGACACAACCTCCGGCACCTGAGCCAGCACTAGTTCCTCATCCGTATCAGGAGCCTGTTTATCAGTGGGAGCCACAGGAGCTCGCCAACCAGTGGAACCCTCAGGATCCTCCGCTGTATCGAGAAGAGGGTTATTTCCAGCCGTGGTCATAGACCAACTTAGGCCAAATGCCTAAGCGTGGGGGAGTACGTATTTCTGCGAGATTACATTCATGTTCACACATTCATTCCCGTTGTCGGTATTCATACCGTTCCATTGTATTATCCATGTTAGTTCATTTTGCTTGTTGTCTTCTTCTGTGTTCGAAAGACTGATAAAATCCAAAAATATTTCTCACTTCCTTTTAGTTTTTCTTTCTAGTTTATTTAATACTAGTAGTATTAAAAGGACACACAAAAAGATGTCTCATTCTTCTTTTGCTTGTTGGGAGCTTTCTCGTGTAAATAGTTTTTCTCATTTTCGTTTTTGCTTTCTTTAGAAAAATAAAAAACTCCAAAAATATTCTAGTGTGTTTCTTTGAAATTCTTTCCTTTTCTTTAGGTTGTAAGGAGAAGACCATGATGAAAATGATGAGTGGCTCTCATATGCATTTTTGTTGATCTAATAAAGAGCCCATATTACCTTGTCTTTTCATTTGAATAAATGTTTCCAGATTCCAGCTTAGTCCAATGCACATGCACTCTTATTATTATCCACACCATTCGGTCGTGCAAGTGAAATGCAATATTGACGATATATGACGAAATGATTGTGATGGGAAAAGCTGGTATGAACTCGACCTATTTTGTTTTTGTAAATATGATTAGCTCATCATTATTGATTTAGCCCATTATGAATGAAACATGTTTGCAATGACAATCAGAGATTATAGTTACTCATGGCATGCTTAATTAGCTAGGAGTGGATAATGGTTTATCTTGTGTGCCAACATGCTTTTTAAAATGAATATGATGTAGCATGGTAGGATGGTATCCTCCTTTGAATGATTCAAGTGGCTTGACTTGGCACATGTTCATGCATGTACTTGAAACAAAAAACAACATAGCCTCGACAATATTTATGTTCATGGTGATTTATAACCTACTCATGCTTGCACTCAATGTTGGTTAACCTCTATGCATGTTTATGACCGTTGTCACTCTCTAGTTGGTCGCTCCTCAATCTCTTGCTAGCCTTCACTTGTACTAAGCGGGAATGCTGCTTGTGCATCCTTCCTTAAACCCAAAGTTGTTCCATATGAGTCCACCATACCTACCTATATGCGGTATTTACCTGCCGTTCCAAAGTAAATTTGCATGCGCCAAACTCTAAACCTTCAAATAATAATCTGTTTTGTATGCCCGAATTGCTCATATGGCAACTTGGGGCTGTCAGTATATTCCATGCTAGGTGGGTTATTCTCACGATCAGTGTTTATTCACTTGTCATTCGCGAGAAAGTGGCGGGTAACTGGGATGCCAGTTCCATGCTCAAAATCAAATAAAAATATAATAATAATAATAACTTCCTAGGACTAGTGTTGGTATGGACGGTACCCATGGATTCGACTAGCCGTGGAGTGTGATTGTTGGTAGAGGGGGAGTAAAAACTTTACCATTCTGTTTGGGAACCGCCTTAATGTATCTAGCATGGAAGATAGTGAGATCTCTTGGTTGTTATGTTGACAACGAAAGCATACCACTCAAAATTATATTCATCTCTGTTTTAAAAGCTCTGAGCTTTGGAACCTCTGCAAATCCCTATACCAAGGAGGGATTGACAACTCCTCTTACGCGTTGGGTAGCAAGTATTTGTTATTTGTGTGTAGGTACTGTTTACATAGTGTTGCTTAGTTCTCCTACTTGATTGATAACCTTGGTTTCATAACTTTGGGAAATACCAACACAGATACAAGCAATTAGGAAGAATTTATGGCGCCATTGTCGGGGAGACATCATGAACATCTATCAAGTACCCTATCACAAATCTCATCTCCTTGCAATTTACATTATTTGCCATTTGCATCTCATTTTCATCTCCCCCACTTCTAAAACTTTTTTTGGGAAAAAACACAAAAATATATTTGCCTTCTTTTGGTTTTCCTTTTCCCCGGTCGATGTTTTGTTTGCTTGTGATCTTGCCTACTTCATCGTTATGGCTAGTTCTTCCTCTATTACGTGTACCGCCAAGAATGAAGTTCTCAATTTTAAGCAAAGGGGAGGAGAGAATTTAAAATATGCTTGGTATTAGGATTTGGAGTGCTCATAATAGATCTGCTTGTAAGCAATCCATTACAATTGTTCTTCGCAATTTTTACGTGGGCATCACTACTTGGTATAGATTTTTTTCTTGATACTATTTTTACGTGCCCTACCATGGATGCTTTTAATGATATGTGAAATTTAGTGGGAACACCACCTATTATTATCAATGAAATGATTTTAACTCTTGAGCATGTTATGCAAAGGATTGATGCTATTGAAAAGTAAAAGCTCAATGAATAACATATTGAAAATTTGGGTAAAAGGATGCATAATCTTGCTAATAAAATTGGGTCAAAAGCGGGAGATTCTCTTAACCTATTAAAAGAAAAAGTTCTGATAGTTGACAAAAGGGTAAAAGAGAGCCTTGCTCGGATTGATAAAGTGGAAGAAATTTTTAGTAACTAGAGCTTAGCTTTTTCTTCCTTTAAAACTATTGAAAAAACTCCTACTAGTAAGAGTTGCAAGTTTACACATGTTCCTAAGAACAAGGGTGCCACTTCTAGTAGCAACAATGAAGATCTTAAAGTGATTAGTATTCACTCCAACTTTGTTGAAGTACTAAAAACCGCTACTTATAAGAGTGAATTCATAAATTTTATTCCTAGGAGCGTGATTGTTGAAAATATGTGTCGGCATTCTGGGAATGGGGGTCCCCAGACTTGCCTACCTGCGGCCCGCAGCGTGGCTCCACCAGCGGCCCTGTATGGCCCATCTTCACCAGCAAACACTCAAGACCCTCGCGAGGGGCCAACCTTCACGAGGCAGGCGACGTAAGACCTCCTCAGGGGCGGCCTCACCAGGCTAGCTCGTGAGGGGCGGAGAGATAAAGCCAAGGGGCACCTCATGAGGTTTCTGTGACGCAAGCCATGACGACTGGAACTAGGCGGGCGCCAGCGCGTGCAATGTCCTCATTTCCTCTTTGGTGCTAAAGGGGCAAGCGCAGGTGAGGAGTCCCGAGGCATCAGGCAAAGGTTTCCAGATCTTTGCAACAAGACCAAGCCAGTAGGGCGGCAGGACGGAGGTCACCATGGAGCCCAAGATGGCGTCACCAATAGAGCCTTTGGTAGATGGAGACTACTTTTGTCAGGATAGCTTGTACTAGTTGTCTCCCTTCGTATTTGGTCGTTTTGGGACCCCTTCCCGCTCCATATTTGGGAAGAGGACCAGGGCCTCTATAAATAGGACTATCCACCACCGTAGGAGGCGAATCTGATCGGAGGGGCATCTGATTCGGATCTATACCGAATCCGGATCATCCCCCAACCACTCGAGTTCACCAAGCACAAGAACACCTCTCCTCGCGAGGCTATTCTTCCCTTGTACTGTTCATCCTCAGCACAAGAGGCAATCCACCACACCACACTGGAGTAGGGTATTACACCACAATGGTGGCCCGAACTAGTATAAATCTTGTGTATCATGTTCTTTGGGTTCGTCGAGCTAGGCCGTGAGATCGTAGAGTGTGCGAGCTAGAGAGGGGGAGAGATCTTTGTGCGCACACTAGTGTTTGAACCTCAAGGGTGTTGCCGAAACCCGAAATTCGAAAATATGCATGCTAGATTTCTAAAGAATTATGGTTGTGTCATTCAGGAGTTGCGAACTATAGATGACAATACTTGAATCTACGCATTATGCCTAGCTAGGGGAATTAAACCGATAGCGCTTGTTGGGAGGCAACCCAATGAATAAAATATGTTTTCCTCTTTTTCTTTCTGTTTTTGTGTGCTCACACAATTATTCTACTTTTATGATTGTGTTTTTATGTTTTAGTTAGTGTTTGTGCCAAGTAAAGCCTTTAGGATCATGTTGGGTGATAGTTGATTTGATCTTGTTGGAAAATAGAAACTTTTGCGCCCAGTAGAAGATTTGTTAAAAATCACATAAGTGTGATATAATTATGAATTGTTTACACAAGATTTAGATACAAATTTCCTACGTTGCCCTATTTTTCAGAATTATTGGAGTTATAGAAGTATGGACAAAGTCCAGATAACCACAGACTGTTCTGTTTTGGACAGCTCCTATTTTCGTTGAATTGTGTGCTTATTTTGATGAATCTATGGATTGTATCGGGGGGAATAAGCCATGGTAAAGTTAGAGTACAGTAGGTATAATGCAATAATAAAATATGAATGGGTTTCCAATAGTACTTAAAGTGGTGATTTGCTTTACATACTAACGGATCTAACGAAGGTTTTGTTGAGTTTTGTGTCATTGAAGTTTTCAAGTTTTGGGTGAGATCACGATGGATGAAGGAATAAGGAGTGAAAAGAGCCTAAGATTGGGGATGCCCATGGCACTCCAAGGTAATATTCAAGGATAACCAAGCAACTAAGCTTGGGGATACCCTAGAAGGCATCCCCTCTTTCTTCTAACGACCATCAGTAATTTTACTTGCAGCTATATTTTTATTCGTCACATATGATGAGTTTTGCTTGGAGAGTCTTGTATTATATGAATCTTTTCTTTTTTTTACGTTTCAGTTTGTCACAATAATCCTTGCTGGACATACCTATTTGAGAAAGACATAATGATGCTATGATTTGTTAGAATTGCTCTATGTGCTTCGCTTAATTTTTTTGAGCTATGGAATTGCTCTAGTGCTTCACGTATATCTTTTTTTAGCATGGTGGCACTTTAATTTTTGAATAAATTCTCTCATGCTTCACCTATATTTTTTTGAGAGATGATTTTTTATTTATGCTCATCTTCTTCACTTAAATTTATTTGAGAGCTTGCTATAAGCAATGGTAATATATTAAACTAGTCCTAAAGTGATAGATATCCAGGATGGATATAATAAAAACTTTGATGAAGATCATTGGATATTATAAACTTGATTCCATGTAATAGTTTTGAGATATGATGATAGTAATATGTGAGTCATGTTGGTGAGTAATTGTGCTTTAGTAAGAATATTGGTGTTAAGATTTTGTGATTCCCTATGCAAGCACGAAAGTCAATAGTTATACAATGAAATTACATCCTACTTGTGGTGCATTATTCAGTGTTAGTTATGCTTAATGCTCATTTATGATGGTTTTTGTTTCTTGGTTGATTGCTTCTAAATCTATTTGCTAGCCTTTCCTTGTACTAAGTAGGAATACTACTTGTGCATCCAAAATCCTTAAACCAAGTTGTGCCATATGGGTCCACCATACCTACCTAGATGCGGTATTTCCGTGCCGTCCCAAGTAAATTTGTATGTGACCTTGAGGAGGTCTTGCATCATCCGCCTCGCGAGGCTCAGCCCCTCACGAGGGTCTTGAATGCTTGCTGGTGAAGATGGGTCATACGGGGCCGCTGGTGGAGCCACGCTGCGGGCCGCAGGCATGCAAGTTTGGGGACCCCCGTTCCCAGAACACCGACAGTAGCCCACGGGACAAGGCGCGCTCGGGCTTGGCTTCGAGGCGAAGCCAAAGGGCAAGTGCGGAGCGCCGCGGGCCCCAACAGCCTGCGGCCGCGGTTGGCACGTGGCGACTGATTGGACGTGGGCGTCTCCGCTTCCCCACGCAGCCTCGGCAACTGCCCGACTTGATGGGTCCTTGCTGCATGCAGAAAAGATCATTATTACCTTTGATCATGTAGGCCGGCGGTTTGACTCCCCTTGGCTATAAATGGGAAGTGGGGGCGGAGCCCCCGTCACCCGTCTCTTCCTTGCTTCTCCTGCTTCTTCTCCTTCCTTGCTCCACTGCTTGCTGGTGTAGTCATGGCGCCGATACGGAGGTTCTCGACCGCGGAGAAGGGCAAGACTCCCCTCAGCTAGCCCGAGCTACTCCCGCCGAAGAAGAGGAGGTCCCATCATCGCTAGATGGTCATGAGGCCAGTGGTGTCGCGGTAGTGGTAGGAGAGGCTACCTCCTGGTTACCCATTGCACTTGTACGCTCACGTCGAGGTTTCCGGAGGGAGGGGCAACGAGCGTCGCCGCCCGCGCCAGGGCTGTGGCCGCCATGCCAGGGAGGTGCACGCCGTCGCCCCAGGGGTCCATGTTGCGGACTCCTCGCACGAGTTTGTGTTGTGGGCTGTCATGCCTCCGAGCACTTGGATTCGCCTTCCGCGGTTCTTCACCGTCGAGATGCTGCCGAGGGGCCCTATCGAGCTTTGGCTGCAGCACGCCGACTGCGACTGGAGCGAAGGTTGAAGCCGTCGCCTCCCAGAGGATCTCCATGACTCGAGGCTGGCGCGAGGTCGCCCGAGTCTGTTGCACGGAAGGCGCTCTCGCCATCTACTTCGAGTATGATGGTGCCTCCATGCTGTTCTTCAAGGTCTTCGACGAGGAAAGCCGGTGCTTGGAGTGCTTCCCTGAAGGGGGTCGCCAGGACGACACGGAGGCTAGTGATGTGCCTGCCGCTGGCCTCGCCCGTAGCTCCTCCAACGACAACGGTGACTCCTGGTGGTCCATTGACTCTCCCGAGCTTGCCGAGTCTCCAGAGACGAGCGACGACAGCTACGTGCCCCCGAGCTCTCGTCGGGCCTAGAGCAAAGCCACCGCGTCTGGCCACCGCCGTCGTTGATCTGGATGGGGTTGGCGCCGGCCTCCCGTGGCCCACTGTTTATGATGGTGTCGGCGACGCCCGGCCCGTGTAGATAGAGCTCCTAGGAATTCCCTTCCTTTTGTTCCCTGCGAGGAATCGAAACGGACCCGCGGGGGTGTGTAAAGCATCTGTAAGGCCTTTTGTTGATATTATCCTTATTGTGAAAGTTTGTGAGCACATGTCCTGCTGAGGCTCGGTCTCCCCTTTCCAATCCCGCGGCAGCTTGGTGCTCTACGCTGACAGGTCCCAGTCCCCAGGCATGCTACATCCGTCGCTGGTATGCCAGGTCACGTGCCATGGTCAAGGCCAGGAGGTGAGCGGCTTGAGATCCAGTAAGAGCTCCTGAGGAGTGATGCTCCAGAGGTCCCCTCTAGCGCGCAAGCATCTACCCGAGGATGGGAAAGGGAGGCGACATTGCCGCAGTAGGGCAGCGAAAAGGCGAGGATCTTAGGACGTAGCACTGGGTCGGTCTGGGTATGAGACTTATCTTTGCCATTCCGAAGCCAGTTTCTCGCGTTGCGCTAGACTTGGGTGTCGGCCGCTGCCAGGAAGTTAGGTTTGGCCCGAGCGGGCCTCCCCCTCTTATCCATGCTCTTTACGTCCTCAGGCCCCGGCCCTCGAGAGAGCCCAGCCGCCGCTGGTATGCCAAGTCGCGATGTCGTGGTCAAGGCTAGGGGTGAGGGCTGGAGAGCCAATAATTGCTCCTGAGCCGCGATGCTCAGGAGCCCCCCTTTCAACGCGCAGGAGAATTGCATGGGAGAAGAGAGAGAGAGAGAGAGAGAGAGAGAGAGAGAGAGAGAGTCCGTGGTACCACCTACTGTAGTCCTCAGGAAGTTCTTGCTGGTTTGCGCGAGGAGGGGCGCAAACCGCCGTGGTGATTGCTGGTCCGTCGCTGGCATGTAGGGGGGGGGACTCCCTACTGCGGAGAGCTCCTCGAGGTATGTATAGCCCCGCCCTGACACGTGGCTTGCACGGCAGGGCTATACGAGGTGTACCTAGGCTCTCGTGAGCTAGCGCGGGACTCACGAGGCCCTACCTCAAGGCGGGTTGTGCCTGGTCTTGGTTCTTGATGGTTGTGGCGTTCCTGCGAGATGGTTAGACAACCTGCGCCGAGTGGTTTTCCTGAGGCTATTGCACGAGAAGGCCAAGCACCAATGACCCCAAGAGGTGACGTGAACGGGGTCGGCCCGCCAGACAGAGCTCAGCCATTCGATTTATCGATGCTATAGGGACGAGCCCGAGCACAGACGCCGTGCCTATCCTTCTTATGCGATGGATCCTGAAGAAAGACCATCGGCGCGCGGCTCCCTTCGTGGGTGACAATCAAGCAGGTGATAACCATAGATAGATTGTGCGGGAAAAGCAACTAGCTCAGCTAAATGCGAGGATGATACATGCCACTGGGTTGGACCTGAGCAGCCTGGGGTCGATGCAGCCCGAGGGGCGCTCCCAGCAGAGTGAACAAAAGATGCAAGTAGATACATGCCGCAGGGACAGACCCATATAGCCTGGGGATGATGCAGCCCAGGGGGAGCTCCCAGCTAAATGAACTTGGAAAGATGTCACCTCGTTTGGTTGTCGAAGGAGTGTTGGGGTAGCTGAAGACACGTAGCGAAGAAGTTGCTCCTCACGATCCATCGAGACCCTGAGCCTCGAGAGGCTCTGGAGGCTCAGGTGGCCTCTGGAGGACCATCTCCATCTCCACCAGGACCGCGTGGTGCATGGCCTCCTGACCTGCCAGGATGCTCTGCAAATTGCGCTGGAAGGTGGCGGCCACGCTCGGCAGGCCGAACGGCATGTGAACATAGCTGTGAGGCGGGACCTCACACCTGCCAGCGCGTGAAGGCCAGAAGCACTCCTGAGATGCGGCCCTGTTGAGCCGTGGGATGTTGACGCATACGCGCAACTCACCACCCTCGCCTGGGTGGGGAGCAAAGCTAGGTGGGTGATGTCTACTACACAACCTTCTTCTTGTAGACGTTGTTGGCCCTCCAAGTGCAGAGGTTTGTAGGACAGTAGCAAATTTCCCTCAAGTGGATGACCTAAGGTTTATCAATCCATAGGAGGCGTAGGATGAAGATGGTCTCTCTCAAGCAACCCTGCAACCAAATAACAAGGAGTCTCTTGTGTCCCCAACACACCCAATACAATAGTAAATTGTATAGGTGCACTAGTTCAACGAAGAGATGGTGATACAAGTGCAATATGGATGGTAGATATATGTTTTTGTAATGGAAAATATAAAAACAACAAGGTAACTAATGATAAAAGTGATCACAAACGGTATTGCAATGCGTTGAAACAAGGCCTAGGGTTCATACTCACTAGTGCAAGTCCTCTCAACAATAATAACATAATTGGATCATATAACGATCCCCCAACATGCAACAAAGAGTCACTCCAAAGCCACTAATAGCGGAGAACAAACGAAGAGATTATGGTAGGGTAAGAAAGCACCTCAAAGTTATTCTTTCCAATCAATCCGTTGGGCTATTCCTATAAGTGTCACAAACAGCCCTAGAGTTCGTACTAGAATAACACCTTAAGACACAAATAAACCAAAACCTTAATGTCACCTAGATACTCCAATGTCACCTCGAGTATCCGTGGGTATGACTATACGATATGCATCACACAATCTCAGATTCATCTATTCAAACCAACACAAAGTACTTCAAAGAGTGCCCCAAAGTTTCTACCAGAGAGTCAAGATGAATACGTGTGCCAACCCCTATGCATAGGTTCATGGGCGGAACCCGCAAGTTGATCACCAAAACATACATCAAATGGATCAATAGAATACCCCATTGTCACCACGGGTGTCCCACGCAAGACATACATCAGGTGTTCACAAATCCTTAAAGACTCAATCCGATAAGATAACTTCAAAGGGAAAACCCAATTTATTACAAGAGAGTAGAGGGGGAGAAACATCATAAAATCCAACTATAATAGCAAAGCTCGTGATACATCAAGATCGTATCACCTCAAGAACAAGAGAGAGAGAGAGAGAGAGAGAGAGAGAGAGAGAGAGATCAAACACATAGCTACTGGTACATACCCTCAGCCCCGAGGGAGAACTACTCCCTCCTCGTCATGGAGAGCACCGGGATGATGAAGATGGCCACCGGAGAGGGATTCCCCCTCCGGCAGGGTGCCGGAACGGGTCTAGATTGGCTTTCGGTGGCTACAGAGTCTTTTGGCGGCGGAACTCCCGATCTATTGTGCTCCCCGAAGTTTTTACGATATATGGGTATATATGGGAGGAAGAAGTACGTCGGTGGACCTCCGGGCTGTCCACGAGGCAGGGGGGCGCGCCTAGGGGGGTGGGCGCGCCCCCCACCCTCGTGGGCAGCCCGGGACTCTCCTGGTCCATCTTCGATACTCTGTGGGCTTCTTCTGGTCCAAAAATAAGTTTTGTGAAGTTTCAGGTCAATTGGACTCCGTTTGATTTTCCTTTTCTGCAATACTCTAAAACAAGGAAAAAACAAAAACTGGCATTGGGCTCTGGGTTAATAGGTTAGTCCCAATAATAATAAAAGTGTATAATAAAGCCCATAAACATCCAAAACAGATAATATAATAGCATGGAACAATAAAAAATTATAGATATGTTGGAGGCGTATCAAAATCCCCAAGCTTAATTCCTGCTCATCCTCGAGTAGGTAAATGATAGAAACAGAATTTTTGATGTGGAATGCTACCTAACATATTTATCCATGTAATTCTCTTTATTGTGGCAAGAATATTCAAATCCATAAGATTCAAGATAAAAGTTTAATATTGACATAAAAATAATAATATTTCAAGCATACTAACAAAGTAATCATGTCTTCTCAAAATAACATGGCCAAAGAAAGCTACCCCTACAAAATCATATAGTCTGGCTATGCTCCATCTTCACCACACAACGTATTTAAATCATGCACAACCCCGATGACAAGCCAAGCAATTGTTTCATACTTTTGATGTTCTGAAACTTTTTCAATCTTCACGCAATATGTGAGAGTGAGCCATGGACATAGTACTATATGTGGAATATAATGGTGGTTGTGGAGAAGACAAAAAGGAGAAGATAGTCTCACATCAACTAGGCGTATCAATGGGCTATGGAGATGCCCATCAATAGATATCAATGTGATTGAGTAGGGATTGCCATGCAACGGATGCACTAGAGCTATAAGTATATGAAATCTCAACAAAAGAACTAAGTGGGTGTGCATCCAACTTGCTTGCTCACGAAGACCTAGGGCATTTTGAGGAAGCCCATCATTGGAATATACAAGCCAAGTTCTATAATGAAAAATTCCCACTAGTATATGAAAGTGACAACATTGGAGACTCTCTATCATGAAGATCATGGTGCTACTTTGAAGCACAAGTGTGGTAAAAGGATAGTAGCATTGTCCCTTCTCTCTTTTTCTCTCATTTATTTATTTATTTTATTTTTTTATTTGGTCCTTCTCCTTTTTTGGATTCTTTTCTCTTGTTTTTTTATTTGGGCTTCTTTGGCCTCTTTATTTATTTATTTATTTTCGTCTGGAGTCTCATCCCGACTTGTGGGGGAATCATAGTCTCCATCATCCTTTCCTCACTGGGACAATGCTCTAATAATGATGATCATCACACTTTTATTTACTTACAACTCGATTCTTAGAACAAAATATGACTCTATATGAATGCCTCCGATGGTGTACCGAGATGTGCAATGACTCATGAGTGACATGTATGAAAGAATTATGAATGGTGGCTTTGCCACAAATACGATGTCAACTACATGATCATGCAAAGCAGTATGACAATGATGGAGCGTGTCATAATAAGCGGAATGGTGGAAAGTTGCATGGCAATATATCTCGGAATGGCTATGGAAACGCCATAATAGGTAGGTATGGTGGCTGTTTTGAGGAAGATATATGGTGGGTTTATGGTACCGGCGAAAGTTGCGCGGTACTAGAGAGGCTAGCAATGGTGGAAGGGTGAGAGTGCATATAATCCATGGACTCAACATTAGTCATAAAGAACTCACATACTTATTGCAAAAATATATTAGTTATCGAAACAAAGTACTACACGCATGCTCCTAGGGGGATAGATTGGTAGGAAAAGACCATCGCTCGTCGCCGACCGCCACTCATAAGGAAGACAATCAATAAATAAATCATGCTCCGACTTCATCACATAACGGTTCACCATACGTGCATGCTACGGGAATCACAAACTTTAACACAAGTATCTCTCAAATTCACAACTACTCACTAGCATGACTCTAATATTACCATCTCCATATCTCAAAACAATCATCAAGTATCAAACTTCTCTTGGATGCCCATCATATTAGGACTAGTTTCATAACCAAAGCAAACTACCATGATGTTCTAAAGACTCTCAAAGTAATATAAGTGAAGCACGAGAGTTCGTCTATTTCTTCAAAATAAAACCACCACCGTGCTCTAAAAAGATATAAGTGAAGCGCTAGAGCAAATGACAAACTACTCCGAAAGATATAAGTGAAGATCAATGATTAGTCAAATAATTATGAAACTATGTGAAGACTCCCTAACATTTAAGAATTCAAGATCTTGGTATTTTATTCAAACATCAAGCAAAACAAAAGAAAATAAAATGACGCTCCAAGAAAAACACATATCATGTGGCGAATAAAAATATAGCTCCAAGTAAAGTTACCGATGAACGAAGACGAAAGAGGGGATGCCTTCCGGGGAATCCCCAAGATTAGGCTTTTGGTTGTCCTTGAATATTACCTTGGGGTGCCTTGGGCATCTCCAAGCTTAGTATCTTGCCACTCCTTATTCCATAGTCCATCGAATCTTTACTCAAAACATGAAAACTTCACAACACAAAACTTAACAAAAAACTCGTAAGCTCTGTTAGCGAAAGAAAACAAAACACCACTTCAAGGTACTGTAATGAACTCATTCTTTATTTATATTGGTGTTAAACCTAATTTATTCCAACTTCTCTATGGTTTACAAACTCTTTTACTAGCCATAGATTCATTAAAATAAGCAAACAACACACGAAAAACAGAATCTGTCAAAAACAGAACAGTCTGTAGTAATCTATAACTAACACAAACTTCTGGAACCCCAAAAATTCTAAAATAAATTGCTGGAAGTGAGGAATTTATCTATTAATCATCTGCAAAAATAATTAACTAAATATCACTCTCCAATATAAAATGGCAGCAATTCTCGTGAGTGCTAAAGTTTCTGTTTTTTTACAGCATGATCGCAAAGACTTTCCCCAAGTCTTCCCAAAGGTTCTGCTTGGCACAAACACTAATTAAAAGCATAAAATCACATCTAAAAAGAGGATAGATGAATTATTTAATACTAAACATGAGCAAAAAGCAAGGAACAAAAAATAAAGTTGAGTTGCCTCCCAACAACCGCTATCGTTTAACGCCCCTAGCTAGGCATGATGATTTCAAAAATTTAAGCACATATAGAGGAAACTTGATATTATTGCAATTCCTATGATCATATATTCCGCCCTCATAGTAATTTTCAGTAGCATCATTAATGAATTCAACAATATAACCATCACGTAAAGCATTCTTTTCATGATCTACAAGCATAGACAATTTACTACTCACCACATAGGCAAAATTCTTCTCATTCATAATAGTGCGAGCAAACTCAACAAAATAACTATCATGTGAGGCATAATCCAATTGAAAATTAAAATCATGATGACAAGTTTCATGGATATCATTATTCTTTGTAGCATACAAGTAATCACAATAATCATCATAGATAGCAACTTTGTTCTCATAATCAATTGGAACCTCTTCCGAAATAGCGGATTCATCACAAAATAAAGTCATGACCTCTCCAAATCCACTTTCATCAATATAATCATCATAAATAGGAGGCATGATTTCATCATAATAAATTTTCTCATCAAAACTTGGGGGACAAAAAATATCATCTTCATCAAACATAGCTTCCCCAAGCTCGTGGCTTTGCATATCATTAGCATCATAGATATTCAAGGAATTCATACTAACAACATTGCAATCATGCTCATCATACAAAGATTTAGTGCCAAACATTCTAATTCATTCTTCTTCTAGCATTTTGGCACAATTATCGGAATGCTTATTTTCATGAAAGATGTTAAAAAGATGAAGCATATGAGGTACTCTCAATTCCATTTTTTTGTAGTTTTCTTTTATAAACTAAACTAGTGATAAAACAAGAAACAAAAAGATTCGATTGCAAGATCTAAAGATATACCTTCAAGCGCTAACATCCCCGGCAATGGCGCCAGAAAAGAGCTGGATGTCTACTACACAATCTTCTTCTTGTAGACGTTGTTGGGCCTCCAAGTGCAGAGGTTTGTAGGACAGTAGCAAATTTCCCTCAAGTGGATGACCTAAGGTTTATCAATCCGTAGGAGGCGTAGGATGAAGATGGTCTCTCTCAAACAACCCTGCAACCAAATAACAAAGAGTCTCTTGTGTCCCCAACACACCCAACACAATGGTAAATTGTATAGGTGCACTAGTTCGGCGAAGATATGAACAAGTGCAATATGGATGGTAGATATATGTTTTTGTAATTTGAAAATATAAAAACAAGGTAACTAATGATAAAAGTGAGCACAAACGGTATTGCAATGCATTGAAACAAGGCCTAGGGTTCATACTTTCACTAGTGCAAGTCCTCTCAACAATAATAACATAATTGGATCATATAACTATCCCTCAATATGCAACAAAGAGTCACTCCAAAGCCACTAATAGCGGAGAACAAACGAAGAGATTATGGTAGGGTATGAAAGCACCTCAAAGTTATTCTTTCCAATCATTCCGTTGGGCTATTCCTATAAGTGTCACAAACAGCCCTAGAGTTCATACTAGAATAACACCTTAAAACACAAATCAACCAAAACCCTAATGTCACCTAGATACTCCAATGTCACCTCATGTATCCGTGGGTATGATTATACAATATGCATCACACAATCTCGGAATCATCTATTCAAACCAACACAAAGTACTTCAAAGAGTGCCCAAAAGTTTCTACCGGAGAGTCAAGACGAAAACGTGTGCCAACCCCTATGCATAGGTTCATGGGTGGAACCCGCAAGTTGATCACCAAAACATACATCAAGTGGATCAATAGATACCCCATTGTCACCACGGGTATCCCACGCAAGACATACATCAAGTGTTCTCAAATCCTTAAAGACTCAATCCGATAAGATAACTTCAAAGGGAAAACTCAATTCATTACAAGAGAGTAGAGGGGGAGAAACTTCATAAGATCCAACTATAATAGAAAAGCTCGCGATACATCAAGATCGTATCACCTCAAGAACATGAGAGAGAGAAAGATCAAACACATAGCTACTGGTACATATTCTCATCCCCGAGGTATAACTACTCCCTCCTCGTCATGGAGAGCACCGGGATGATGAAAATGGCCACCGGAGAGGGATTCCCCCTCCGGCAGGGTGCTGGAACGGGTCTAGATTGGCTTTCGGTGGCTTTGGAGGCTTCTGGCGGCGAAACTCCCGATCTATTGTGCTCCACGAAGTTTTTAGGGTATATGGGTATATATGGGAGGAAGAAGTACGTCGGTGGACCTCCAGGCTATTCACGAGGCAGGGGGGTGCGCTCAGGGGGGTGGGTGCACCCCCCACCCTCATGGGAAGCCCGGGACTCTCCCGGTCCATCTCCGATACCCCATGGGCTTCTTCTGGTCCAAAAATAAGTTCCGTGAAGTTTTAGGTCAATTGGACTCCGTTTGATTTTCCTTTTCTTCGATACTCTAAAACAAGGAAAAACAGAAACTGGCACTGGGCTCTGGGTTAATAGGTTAGTCCCAAAAATAATATAAAAGTGTATAATAACGCCCATAAACATCCAAAACAGGTAATATAATAGCATGGAACAATAAAAAATTATAGATACATTGGAGACGTATCAGTGGGCGGCGGTCGCCGCGTATTTCTCTTGCTTCCTGAAGCTCCTGAGATGCCTTGGTGGTGAACTCTTGAGCGCTGGGCGCTCCTTGCTCGGTGTCCTCCTGAGGGAAACGTGTCGTGATGCACGCCTTCACGTGGTGCCCGAGCGCCTCCCTCGTGACATTGGCCAGGTCCGAGGCCCTCCAGAAGAGAGCCCTCCTGCCTGAGGAGGGCGCCGGGCGCGGCTTCCTATGCGAAGGAAGGAAGCGCCCCAGGTGCTAGCACGGATCCTGAAGTGGCGCCGCTGGAGGTGGCGCTCCCTTGACGCCCGGTGTGGGGTAGCTACTTCTTCTTCTTGGGGTTGGCCTCAGGAGGGTATTGCACACCCACGCTGTGAGGGTCTTCGATTGATGCAGCTTGGAAGGCACGCTTGAGGGAGCACACCACATCTCTTTCTTCACAGGGGACCATGATGATGCCGCTGCTTCCCGGCATCTTGAGGACGTTGTAGCCATGGTGGGTGACTTCCATGAATTTGGCCAGTGCTGGGTACCCGAGGATAGCGTTGTACGACAGACGGATGTGGGCGACATCGAAGTCGACTAGCTCGGTGTGGTAGTTGTCGCGCTGACCGAAGGTGACAGGGAGGAGAACTTTCCCTATCGGGGGAGTGGAGCCGTCTGTCACTCCTGAGAAAGGCTTCGTGGGCTGGAGCCGATCGTATGGCACTTGTAGGCCGTCGAACATTTCGACGGACAGGACACTGAGTCATGTGCCGCCATCGATGAGGGTCTTGTTGACTTGGACATTGCTGATGATGGGTGAACAAAGCATCAGGAGGACGCCGTCGGTTGCCGCGCATTTGAGCTGGTCTGCCGAGCTAAAGGTGATGGCGTACTTGGACCACCTGAGCGGGCGCGTACCCTCGAGCTTGGGGAGGGCTGCATTCACTTCGCGCGAGAACTACTTGAAGATGCGCTGGGAGACTGGGGCCTGAGCGCCACCCAAGATGCAGGCGATGGCGCGCGGCTCCTGGAAGCCCCCAGCCCCATCGTTCAGTTGATGCTCGTCATTCCTTCTTGGCGGCGGCAGCGGAGGGAGATCAGGGTTGCCCTAAGGACAATCCTCACGAGGCTGGTCCCTCCAAGCACCCAAACAAGGCTGGTCCTGCCAACGGTCCTTGCGAGGGCCGTCGCGCCACTCTTGGCGGCACCCACAGTCATCCCAACGTCCTCTGCCTTGTCAAACCTCCTCAGCCGTAGCCCCGGTCGTTGCACTCGGGGCATCGACCGAAGCATCCATCTTGAATGGCCCTGAGCTCTTGACAATCATTGGTGTTGTGTGTGCACACGTTGTGGAAGGCGCATAACATACGGCTTCCCTTGGATGACTCAGGAAGATCTCACCCGCTCTTGGTGTTCGGTTCTGCTGCGAGCACGGCCACCCCCTTGCGCTTCACGTCCTTGACCTTGGCCTTTGAGGGAATCCTAGATTAGGGGGTATCCGGACAGCCGGACTATATCCTTTGGCCGGACTGTTGGACTATGAAGATACAAGATTGAAGACTTCGTCCCGTGTCCGGATAGGACTCTACTTGGCGTGGAAGGCAAGCTAGGCAGTACGGATATGGATATCTCCTCCTTTGTAACCGACCTTGTTTAACCCTAGCCCCCTCCGGTGTCTATATAAACCGGAGGGTTTTAGTCCGTAGGACAACATACAATCATACCATAGGCTAGCTTCTAGGGTTTAGCCTCTCCGATCTCGTGGTAGATCAACTCTTGTAATACTCATATCATCAAGAATAAATCAAGCAGGACGTAGGGTTTTACCTCCATCAAGAGGGCCCAAACCTGGGTAAAACATCGTGTCCCTTGCCTCCTGTAACCATCCACCTTAGACGCACAGTTCGGGACCCCCTACCCGAGATCCGCCGGTTTTGACACCGACATTGGTGCTTTCATTGAGAGATCCTCCCTCTAAGCGGCCTTCCGAATACTAGGGGCTTCGCCAAAATTTAAAATTATAGAATTCTATGGCTAAGTGAGAGTGATAACGCATTATAGTCCGGTTGCCTTGTTCGTTGTGCTGAGCACCTCCCTTGAAGGACCCAAAAATTGGAACAAGAGTGCTCAGGTTTATCCCGAACACCCCAGCACTCGTGGCATGGGGGCAGAAGCCGATGACTAGCCATCTCTCACATTTGATAAACAACCGAACAGAAGGTAATATTTTAAATTCAAACAAGCGTTGCATAGCGCATATGAACAAGTTTTAATAATACAGGATTACACGAGCAAGTTTACTCAAATATTACATCTTTCGTACACTCGTCCGCTACGAGACGGGCACCCTTCAGGACACCCTCATAGTACATCTCGGGGTGGCGATGCTCCTTGCCCGCCGGCGGCCCTTCCTTCACCAGCTTCACGGCGTCCATCTTGGCCCATTGCACCTTGACACGGGCGAAAGCACGACGTGCACCTTCGGTGCAGATGGACCGCTTAATGACTTCCATCCGTGGGCAGGCATCCACAAGCCGCCTCACCAGGCCGAAGTAGCTGTTGGGAAGGGCGTCGCCAGGCCACATCCGGACTATAAAGCCCTTCATGGCCTGCTCGGCCGCCTTGTGCAGCTTGACCAGTTGCTTCAGCTGGTCGCTCAAAGGCATAGGGTGTTCGGTCCCAGTATACTGAGACCAGAACAGCTTCTCCGTTGAGCTTCCCTCCTCGGCCTGGTAAAACTGTATGGCATCCAACACGCTGCGGTGCAAATCTGCCAATGCTCCTAGAGAGCTCCAGATTCAGGTAAGTAACAAGTAATTTGCTTTCACATGCTTGCTTTGCATATAGAATGTCTTACCCGCCGCTATCTTCTTCATCGCATCAATCTCTTGGAGGGCCTTTTGGGCTTCGGCCTTGGCACTCTTTGCACTCTCAAGGGCCGCGGCAAGCTCGAACTCTCGCGTTTTCAAGTCAAGCTAAAACGCCTCGTGCTTCGTCACGAGAGCGTGGAGCTCTTGCTGCACCTCGCCCACCCGTGCCTCTTGTTTTTCCCGCTCGGTCCGCTCGTGGGCCGCCTTGTTTTCAGCCTCAGATAGCACTTTCTTCAGGGTTGCCACTTCGGTCGTGGCCCCTGGCAGATTAAAGATGATCCTATCATTTTGCAATCGCATCCCTTTTATATATATACATATCTATAGGCTAGGTATTACTTACCTTTGTTCTCCTCGAGCTGCCTCTTGGCAAGGCCGAGCTCTTTCTTGGACCCTCCGAGGTCCTGCTTCAGTACGGCGACCTCCGCAGTCAGTGCGGCAGAGGCCAGCAGTGAAGCCTGCATACGCATATAGACATACTTATATTAGACTCCTGTAGATATTAGTCGATCCTCTATTCGGCTTTTCTTTTTGAACACCAAACAGAGCATCAGGCGCTACTATCTATGCGGTAATATTTTTCCTATATTTCAAATACTTACCTCAAAGCCTGTCAGAAGGCTGGCACAGGCTTCAGTCAGTACGCTCTTGGCGAACTGAACCTTCTGGATCACCGCACTCATAATAGTGTGGTGCTCTTCGTCGATGGAAGCACTGCGAAGCGCTCCCAGCAGATTGTCCGGTGCCTCTGGATGGACAGAGGTCACCGGCACAGCCGTCTTGCCCCTTTTGGAAGGAGGCCGCCTGCCTGAGTCCGGAACCACTGGAGGTTCCGGCGCGGTGTTCGGCTGAGGGCCAAACTCGGAGCCCTCGGGAGCCTTGCTCCCTCTGCTCTCGGAGTCCGGAAGGTCGCCTTGAGGCGCCTCGGGACTATCTCCCCTCGACCTGGTGCCTCTTGAGACAATATCTCGACGTTGTCCGTAGGGCAAGGGGAGGTGGCGGTCGGAAGTGGATCGCTATCCATATCCGACGGGCCCAGGGAGCCGTCCAACGAGGATACGTCGATACAGGCTCGTGGCGGTCTGCATAATCATAATTCGGCATTAGGAGGAGCAGTGCGACAAATGTATGCCATGAGTTACTCTAGTATCCGAATACTTACGACTTCGCCAGGGGCTTCGCCCTGAGCAGCCACTCATCTTCGCCTTCAGCGGCGGTGGTGGAGTAGTCCGGAAGGAGAGTCCTTCCCTTCTTGGACCCTTCGGGCCCCTCGGTTGGGGCGGCCTTCCTTTTCTTGTCTTCCCCGACTGGACGGGGAGCATCTTCATCTTCCTCCTCATCTTCGGGGGAGGAGTGCGTCGCAGAGTCATCGGACGATGAGTCCGATACCACCTGGCGCCGGGAACTCTTTAGGGTTCCCTTGGCCTTCTTGGTCTTGTCCAGCACCTTGTAAGGAGCCGGAGTCAGCATCTCCGTCAGGAGAGCGTCCACAGTGTCTTCGAGCAAAGGGGCCGGACAGTTAATCTGCCCCGACGTCTCAGACCCCGCACATGGTTAAGCTAGGGGAAATAAATATCCTACCGGATGTACAGAACTCACCGAATGCGCTAGGCGCTTCGCTCTTAGCCCGCGGTCCTCGGTAAGAGAAGGAGGGACCTCGGCGCCCTTAAACATCACCCTCCAGATGTCCTTGTGCGTCATGTCAAAGAGCTCGCTTAGAGTCTGGTGTCGGGCCAGGTCGAACTCCCATAAGTTAAAATCCCGTTGTTGACACGGGAGGATCCGGCGGATGAGCATGACCTGGACTATGTTGACAAGTTTGAGCTTCTTGCTTGCCATATTCCGAATACATTTCTGGAGTCCGTCCAGTTCCATCGATGAACCCCAGGATAGGCCCTTCTCTTCCCAGGAGGTGAGCCGCGTGGGGATTCCGGATCGAAACTCAGGGGCCGCCACGCAGTTGGTGTCGCATGGGTCGGTGATGTAGAACCACACCGATTGCCACCCCTTTATGGTCTCCATGAAGGAGCCTTCAAGCCATATAACATTGGGCATCTTGCCCACCATGGCTCCGCCGCATTCTGCTTGTTGGCCTCCCACCACCTTCGGCTTGATATTGAAGGTCTTCAGCCATAGGCCGAAGTGGGGCCGGATGCGGAGGAAAGCCTCACACACGACGATGAAATGTTGAGGATGAAATTCGGGGCTAGATCATGAAAGTCCAGCCCATAGTAGAACATAAGACCCCAGACGAATGGATGGAGGGGAAACCCCAGTCCGCGGAGGAAGTGTTGGAGGAAGACTACCCTCTCGTGAGGTTCCGGGGTGGGGACGATCTGCCCCGCAGCGGGCAGCCGATGCGCGATATTCACTTGCTTTTTGATATGGCCCTCTGTGATGGAGGAGGCCATCCACTTGCCTCCCGCTCCAGACATGTTTGGAGAAAATTGAGGAGAAGGATGTGGACTTGGGAGTTGGAGCTCGAGTGCGCATGAATGGATGAGCAAGGAGGAAGGAGGCGTGGGTGGAAATGGTTGAACCTTGTCCCCTTATAAGGGCGGACGAAACTATGCGCCCCGACTAGCCTGGTAAAATTCGCTTATCCCCCAAGCGTCGTAATTGATGGCGCGGTTGGGTTACCCTCACACGTATTGATGAGAATCTCGTAATAAGGGGACACGATCTCTACTTTGACAAGACGTGTCAAGAAACTGCCTCGCGTTATGTGCGGGGCTGGTTAAAGAAAAATGGTTCGAATAATCACTGGGCCATGGCATGATGTCATGTTGCCAAAACGTGTCAGCAGATTAGATTTGTGGTATGTGGAAGTTATTTTGTAGGGTCGGACACTATCCTGTTATTCAAACTCTTCTGTGGTGTATCCAGAGGAGGAACCCGCCTTGCAATGCCGAAGACAACACTACGCGCCGGAATCATCGTCATTGAAGCCTGGTTCAGGGGCTACTGAGGGAGTCCTGGAATAGGGGGTATCCGGATAGCCGGACTATATTCTTTGGCCAGACTATTGGACTATGAAGATACAAGATTGAAGACTTCGTCCCGTGTCCGGATAGGACTCTACTTGGCGTGGAAGGCAAGCTAGGCAGTACGGATATGGATATCTCCTCCTTTGTAACTGACCTTGTGTAACCCTAGCCCCCTCCGGTGTCTATATAAACCGGAGGCCGTAGGACAACATACAATCATACGATAGGCTAGCTTCTAGGGTTTAGCCTCTGCGATCTCGTGGTAGATCAACTCTTGTAATACTCATATCATCAAGAATAAATCAAGCAGGACGTAGGGTTTTACCTCCATCAAGAGGGCCCGAATCTGGGTAAAACATCGAGTCCCCTGCCTCCTGTTACCATCCGCCTTAGACGCACAGTTCGGGACCCCCTACCCGAGATCCGCCGGTTTTGACACCGACAGCCTTCTTCTCCTCTGGATCTGCGGCGGGGAGGGAGAGACGCAACTCCTCGGCCCTCGCACAATTGGTTGCTATGTTGAACAGTTCCAAGGTCGTGCACAACTCCTCATGGATGGCGAGATTGTCCTTCATCTTGATGTCGCGGACGCCGTCGAAAAGCACCGAGATGATGGCCTCGCCCATCACCTTGGGGATCTTGATACGTGCACTGTTGAAGCGCTGGATGTACTTCTGCAAGGTTTCTCCTGGTGGTTGCTTGATGCGGCGTGGGTCACCCACGACCGGGGGCGGTCGCGAGTGCCCTGGAAGTTGGCGATGAAGTGGCTGCGCATCTCATCCTAGGAGGAAATTGAACCTGGGGCCATGGGAAACCAGTTCGCCATGACCTTTTCGTCGCCGTTGGCCGCTTCGATGCTCAGTTTGTAGAGCTACAGAAACTCTGCAGGGTCGGGGGTGCTGTCATAGCAAGGAGGCAGATCCGGCTTGAACTTGGCCGGCCAGACGACGCTTCGCAGCTCAGGAGTGAAGGAACGACAGCCTGCCGTGGACACCGGGGCCCGTCGTGGAGGCGGAGCTTGACCTGGGCATCCCTGTGCTGCCACGGCAAGTGGCGCATGGCCCTGCCGCCGCAAGCGGTCCTGACGTGGTGGTGCTGGAAGCGGTGGAGCATCTTCTTGCGGACGAGGGACCTCCTGGCAACTTCTTTCTTCGTGTGCAGGCACACGACGCGGAGGATCACGCCGTTGGGCCGCGCATCTTGGAGCGAGGACGTCGTCTTGAAGTGGGGGACGCTAAGGCGCTCCCCGAGCCGCGCGCCTCGGCGTGAGGGCGCCTCTTGGTGCTGAGGGGGTGGAGGCGCTCCGTGAGCCACATCGCCCGCAGTCGGGGGCGGGCGAGGCAGCGAGAGGGATGGTGCTGGAGAGCCCCCTGCGGCACTGACGAGCTCGGCGATACGGCGAGCGTGAGAGGATGCGACAGCCGGAGTCAGTGACGGGGTGGCGGTGCGACCATCTTGCCGCATAGAGGGGTGCAGTGAAGAGGCTTGCTGCTCGTTTGCCGCTGGGCCGGTGGCGGCGTTGGCACG